>NC_041013.1:33217493-33575658 GCF_004193775.1 Glycine soja
AACATATTCTTCTGTCATGGTTCTGCCGCAGATTTAGAAATTAATCCAAGTCCCCTCTGGGTTTCCAACAATCTTCCCAAGCTGAATCTGTAAAAATCTATCTCTTTCTAGAGAGATTCATTCTTCTTCTTCTACTCATTCTCTAAGGAATTAAGAGACTGTGGGTCTCTTGTTGTAAAGGAATTCTAAACACAAAGGAAGGATTGTCCTTGTGTGTTTAGAACTTGTAAAAGGAATTTACAAGATAGTGGAACTCTCAAGCGGGTTGCTTGGGGACTGGACGTAGGCACAAGGGTGTGGCCGAAGCAGTATAAAACTGAGTTTGCATTTCTCTTCCCTTAATCTCCTTTATTTATTATTGCTTTATATTCATATTCAAATTGTTTTATTTGAATTAATATTTAAGAAGATTGTCATTAAGGAATTCATAACTTAAATAAAAAGTGAAATAGATTTTTAATTAGGGGAAGTAGTTTGGAATATCTTAATTCAACCCCCCCCCTTCTTAAGATATCTGAGGCCACTTGTCTAACAAGTGGTATCAGAGCTTCATTCTTGTATAAAGTTAGAAGCTTCAAGAAAAAGATGGCCTCAGCAAATTCCTTATTTCCAGAAGGGAATTCTATCAATAGACCTCCAATCTTTAATGGAGAGGGTTACCACTACTGGAAAACCCGAATGCAAATTTTTATCGAGGCAATAGATCTAAATATCTGGGAAGCCATAGAAATATGGTCTTATATACCCACCACAGTAGAAGAGTTTCAATAGATGGTAGTTCATCAAGTGAAAGCATAACCATAGAAAACCTAGAGATAGATGGTCTGAAGAGGATAGAAAACGAGTACAATACAACTTAAAAGCCAAAAACATAATAGCATCTGCCCTAGGAATGGATGAATATTTCAGGGTTTCAAATTGTAAGAGTGCTAAGGAAATGTGGGACACTCTTCAATTAACACATGAAGGAACTACAGATGTTAAAAGATCTAGGATAAATGCACTAACTCATGAGTATGAATTATTTAGAATGAATGCAAATGAAAATATTCAAAGCATGCAAAAGAGATTTACACATATAGTAAATCATCTAGCAGCCTTAGGCAAAGAATTTCAAAATGAGGATCTTATAAACAAGGTGTTAAGATGTTTAAGTAGAGAATGGCAACCCAAAGTAACGGCTATTTCTGAATCAAGAGATTTGTCTAACATGTCTCTTGCCACTTTATTTGGAAAGTTGCAGGAACACGAGATGGAACTATTGAGATTGCACCAAAATGAAGAAAATGACAAGAAAAAGAAAGGAATTGCTCTTAAAGCATCATCCTCAATTCAAGAAGAAAGTGATCAGGATAATGATCCAGATGATGATGATGATCTAAGTCTTTTTGTGAAAAGGTTCAACAAATTTCTTAAAGTAAAAGGAAATCAGAGGCGACCTAATTTTAAATCAAAGAAAAGGACAGAAACTTCATCCTCTACTCTAAAATGCTTTGAATGCAATCAACCTGGACATCTGAGGGTTGATTGTCCCATCTTCAAGAAAAAGATGGAAAAATCTGAAAAGAAAAATCATAGTGAAAGAAACTGAAGAAAGCATACATCACATGGGATGAAAATGATATGGAATCTTCTGAAGATTCTGAAAATGAAGAGATAAATCTCTGCCTTATGGCCAAAAGTTACGAAAGTGATGAAGAGGTAACATCTTCAAATAACTTATCTATTTCTTTTGATGAATTGCAAGATGCATTTGCTGATCTGCATAAAGAGTCAATTAAACTTGCAAAATTAGTTTCATCTTCAAAGAAAACAATTTCAAATTTAGAAAATGAAATTTCGAAATTAAACAAAGAATTAGATCTTCTTAAAAATGAAGTCTCAATTTCTAAAACAAATGAAAAAGTTAATATCTCCACTATTTCTGACAAGAAAATATCAGATTCTTGTAGTTGTTGTGATAAATATGTAAAAGAAATTAAAAAGTTAAAAAATTCACTTGCAAAATTTTCATATAGTAAAAATAATTTAGATGTTATATTAAGTAAACAAAGATATGTGTCTAATAAAAATGGACTAGGATATAAATCTGATAAACAACAAAAGTTTCATAAAAACTTTTCCACTTCCACACAAAAATGTAATTCTAATTCTATCACTTGTTTTTACTGTGGAAGAAGAGGACATGGCATATCAACTTGCTACTTCAAGAAAAATTATAGTAACATTAAAATGATATGGATCCCAAAAGGATCCTCTGTTTATACTAACATGCAAGGACCCAATAAAATTTGGGTACCTAAGTCAAAAACTTAATTATGCAGGTATCTTAGAGAAAGAAGTGGTACATAGATAGCGGATGCTCAAAACATATGACTGGAGATGCATCAAATTTTACACATATCTCTCCAATGAAAAGCGGGCATGTAACATATGGTGACAACAACAAAGGTAGAATCCTTGGAGTGGGTAAAATAGGTACAAATTCTTCAAACTCCATTGAAAATGTTCTACTTGTTGAAGGACTTAAGCATAGCCTGCTTAGCGTTAGTCAACTATGCGACAAAGGCTATCTAGTATCATTTGATTCTCAGAAATGTCTTATAGAACATAAGCATGACATTAATATAAAGCATATAGGACATAGAGTCAATAATGTTTACATGATAGACTTAAGCATAAAACATGAAAACAATCATTGCTTTCTTAGTAAAGATGAAGATCCATGGTTATGGCATAAAAGAATTGCTCACATAAACATGGATCACTTAAATAAATTAATTTCAAAATATTTAGTAGTTGGTTTGCCTAAATTGAAATTTGAAAAAGATAAACTATGTGATGCATGTCAAAAGGGCAAACAAACAAGAGTCTCATTCAAACCTAAAAATGTTGTTTCAACCACTCAACCCTTACAATTATTGCATATGGATTTATTTGGTCCATCTAGAATCATGAGTTTTGGAGGAAATTACTATGCTTTAGTTATAGTTGATGATTTCTCTAGATATACTTGGACATTATTTATTACACATAAAAGTGATTCATTCCAAGCATTTAGAAAACCAGCTAAAGTCATACAAAACAAGAAAAATCTTAAGATTGCATCCATTAGAAGTGATCATGGGGTGAATTTGAAAATAAAGATTTTGAATTATTTTGTGATGAACATGGTATTGAACACAATTTTTCTGCACCTAGAACCCCTCAACAAAATGGAGTTGTTGAAAGGAAAAATAGGTCATTGGAAGAAATTGCAAGAACTTTATTAAATGATACTTCTCATCGAAAGTATTTTTGGGCTGAAGCTGTCAATACTGCATGTTACATCATGAATAGGGCCTTGATAAGACCCATTTTAAAGAAAACCCCATATGAGTTGTATAATGGTAGAAAACCTAATATTTCTCATCTACATGTTTTTGGTTGCAAGTGCTTTGTGCTTAATAATGGTAAAGATAATCTAGGAAAATTTGATGCAAAATCTGATGAAGGTATTTTTCTTGGATATTCATTACAAAGCAAAGCATATAGGATATATAATAAAAGAACTATGAATATAGAGGAATCCATTCATGTTACCTTTGATGAATCTAATGCTATATTGTCAAGAAAGAATATGCTAGATGACATTGCAGATTCTTTAAAACATATGAACATTCATGAACAAGATTCCAAAGGAAATGACAAAGGAAACAATGAAGATCCTCCAGAAGAAGTCAAATCCAATGATGAACTCCCAAGAGAATGGAAAGCTTCAAGAGATCATCCCCTCGACAACATTATTGGTGATATCTCAAAAGGGGTAACAACTAGACATTCTCTTAAAGATTTATGCAATAATATGGCTTTTGTATCTATGATTGAACCTAAAAATATAAAAGAAGCCATAGTAGATGATAACTGGATCATTGCCATGCAAGAAGAACTAAACCAATTTGAAAGAAATAATGTCTGGAAATTAGTAGAAAAACCTGAAAATTATCCTATCATAGGAACAAAATGGGTTTTTAGAAATAAATTAGATGAACATGGTATAATTATTGGAAATAAAGCCAGGTTAGTAGCAAAAGGATATAATCAAGAAGAAGGAATAGACTATGAAGAAACATATGCTCCTGTTGCAAGATTAGAAGCCATTAGAATGCTATTGGCATATGCATCCATAATGAATTTTAAACTTTATCAAATGGATGTTAAGAGTGCCTTTCTAAATGGCTTAATTCAAGAAGAGGTATATGTTGAACAACCCCCTGGTTTTGAAATTCCTGATAAACCAAACCATGTTTATAAATTACAAAAGGCTCTTTATGGTTTGAAACAAGCCCCTAGGGCGTGGTATGAACGCTTAAGCAATTTTCTTCTAGAAAAAGATTTCTCCAGAGGTAAAGTGGATACCACATTGTTCATAAAGAGAAAGCATAACGATATTTTGTTGGTTCAAATATATGTTGATGATATAATTTTTGGATCCACTAATGATTCATTGTGCAAGGAGTTTTCCCTTGATATGCAAAGTGAATTTGAAATGTCAATGATGGGAGAACTAAAGTACTTTCTGGGATTACAAATCAAGCAAACTCAAGAAGGTATATTCATCAATCAATCCAAGTACTGCAAGGAATTGATCAAAAGATTTGGGATGGATAGTGCAAAACACATGTCTACACCGATGAGCACTAATTGTTACTTAGATAAAGATGAATCTGGTCAGTCTATAGATAAAACAATATCGAGGTATGATCGGATCTCTTATTTATTTATCTGCTAGTAGACCTGATATTATGTTTAGTGTATGTATGTGTGCTAGGTTTCAATCCAACCCCAAACAATCACATTTAAGTGCAGTAAAGAGAATCATGAGATATCTATTAGGGACAATAAATTCAGGATTATGGTATCCTAAGAATTCAACATGTAACTTAATAGGATATTCTGATTCTGATTTTGCCGGATCTAAAACTGATAGAAAAAGTACAAGTGGAACTTGTCAATTCATTGGATCGGCTCTTGTCTCATGGCATAGTAAGAAACAAAACAGTGCTGCTTTATCTACCGCTGAAGCTGAGTACATCTCTGCCGGTAGTTGTTGTGCACAGATTTTATGGATGAAGCAACAATTATCTGACTATGGCATCATTATTGATCGTATACCTATTAAATGTGATAATACTAGTGCCATAAATCTATCCAAAAACCCAGTTCAACACTCTAGAACTAAACATATAGAGATTAGACACCACTTTCTTAGAGATCATGTCCTAAAGGGAGATTGTGTATTAGAGTTTGTTGATACTAAGAATCAACTTGCTGATATTTTCACAAAACCTCTCCCCAAGGAAGTGTTCTTCTCTATTAGAAGAGAGTTAGGTCTCTTAGACGTAAGAGATTTTGAAAAATAGGAATTGATTGGATGATTGATTGATTGATTGGTTGATTTACTCTTATTTATTGTGTATAGATTATTTTGTTTGTTTGATCTTGTTTGAATTCTTGTTCTTATGAATGATTGATTGTGTTTTGATTGAGTATAACGCTTGTGTTGTTTAATTTAATTTACTTTTTGCTAGTATAATTAATTATTAAGATAGTATAAGTTTTTAGACTTAGGAATAAGTTTTTCTTTTAGAAAAAGGCTATTCTTTGTTCTGGTAATCGATTACATGAATACTGTAATCGATTACACTAGAACAGATAGCCTGTAATCAATTACAGTATTCATGTAATCGATTACCAGTAGGCTGCCTCCTCCTGTAATCGATTACCATTACTTGTAATCGATTACCACGCGTCCTGCTCTATAAATATCACATTTTCCAGAAATCCCTGTGCAGCCCCTTTTCTCTCACGACGTTCCTCCATTCCCAAACCTCCAAATCTTCGTATCTCACTCATTTCTCCATCAAATCAACTCCCGTAAATTGCGATCTTCTTCTTTTTCATTTCTCTTTTGATTTCACCGATTAAAATCTGCAAAAACTCCTTCAAATGGCAGAATCGTCAAAGAAACGAAAGGGTTCTTCCGCCTCCGCTTCGGCTTCAAGAGCTCATCGTTCCGGAGCCACTAGCGCATCCACAACACCAATTCCACCATCATTGTCCTCTTCCCCAGTGTTTTCTTCCGACGAACAGCAGAAACGGTACTCCAATCTTTTCTCATCTCGTTCCATTATCGACCCTAAATTTATTGATATGGAATTCTTTTCTGCTGAAACCTTTGATTGCATTCAAGCCTTTCAGAACTTAGGTCTTCTACCTTTTATGTCATTACAATTGCCTATTTATCCTGAATTGGTTAAAGCTTTTTATTGTAATCTTGAAATTCAGGACAGCACTCTGACTTCTGAAATTTTTGGGAAAAAATGGTCATTGACCAGTCCCTTTTCCATGACTTAACCAAATTACCCAGTGACGGTGTACCATTTGAAGGTACACTGAATGACGACTGGAAATTTGATTTCTCTGCCCATGATGCCCGCCAGTTGGTTTGCACCAACAATGCGGATATGACCGGACGTCTTCTTGCCGGGTCATTGGCTTTTGAAAGCCGCATCCTTCACTATTTAATTGTGCGTATTTTGCTTCCACGGTCTTCCAACCTTGCCCAGGTTTCTGAGGAAGATCTAATTATCATGTGGGCCTTTCATACAGGGCGTCAACTTGACTGGGCACACTTAGTCAGATATCGCATGCATAAGGCATTGCGATTAAATGCTCCACTACCATATCCACAGCTTGTCACTCTCTTTTTCCGCCATTTTCAAATTCCTCTTGATTCTGAACCTTACGTTCCAATCAAGAGATCCTTTTTAATTGGTGCTGCTGTGATTGCTTCTTTTGGTTACCGCAAAGAGCATGATGGCTCTTGGGTCAAAAAGGGTGCTCCACCCGCTGATGATGAAGGCAACCAACCAGTTGAAGATAATTCCTCTCTTCTTCGAAAGCTTTTGGAAAAGTTCGATGGTCTTCAAACTTTTGTTGGTGACAAGTTTGATAATATGGAATTGCAAGTCGACATGCGGTTTGATGCCATGGAATCAAGGATCACCAAAGTTGAAGAAGATGTCTCCTTCATCCGTACTTGCTTTGATCCACCACCACCGCCTCCATCATCCTCTTAGCTTATATGTTATTATTATTAAGACTAAGTATTATTAGTGGTTAAGTATTATTAGTACTCTGTTTTAACGCCGTGTATTTAGCTTTTTATTGCTCTAGTTATTGTAGTCTTGCACTATAATTATATTTCTAGACATTGCTTTTGTTGATTATGCAAATGTATGGTTTTATTTTGGTTTAATGGTTGGCGTTGTTTGGATATTTATTGTGTTAATGTTTGGCTATTGATTGCCTTGCTCTAGTTCTTTTTGATGTTGCCAAAGGGGGAGAGAACTTGGGAGAGAACATGGGTTAGAAATCAATTAGAAATTTAGAAATTTATTGTTAAGAAAAGTTAGGCATACATGCCAAAAGATAGGGGGAGTAAGGGTTGTGTGAACGTGCTATCATCTTGTATATAGCTTGTCTTGATTTCAGGTGTTGTCATCATCAAAAAGGGGGAGATTGTAGACAAAGGATCAAGCTGAAAGTTTTGATGATGCCAAAGGATTACATGAATCATATGCTTCTCAAAGAGTTACTCAAGACAAAGCAATTAGAGTTAATCAAGATGGATGATCAAGACAGTCTATAGAGTCTTAGAAAGGATATTAAAATGGAAGGGAATTCCAATTGGATTAGCAAAAGGTTTGGCCAAGAATTTTAAGCTAAAAAGTGTTTTTCAACAAATTTACTCTCTGGTAATCAATTACCAGAGGATGTAATCGATTACCAGTGGCCAAAACTGATTTACAACAGCTATTAAAATTTGAATTCAAAATTTGCACTATGTAATCGATTACACATATATGGTAATCGATTACCAGCAGTTTCTGAACGTTTTAATTCAAATTTTAAAGAGTGTAATCGATTACACACTTATTGTAATCAATTACCAGAGGAGTTTTTCAGAAATCATTCTCATCAGTCACATCCTTTCATGTGGTTATTGAATGGCTTTCATAAGGCCTATATGTGTGTGACTTGAGACACGATTTTGACAGTTTTTTTAGAACAAAAAGCGTTTACCCTCTCAAAGAACAAATTCATTTTATCCTCTTAAGAATTCCTTGGCCAATTCAATTGCAATTCATTAAGGAATTATTTGAGCGCTTAATCTGTAAAAATCTATCTCTTTCTAGAGAGATTCATTCTTCTTCTTCTACTCATTCTCTAAGGAATTAAGAGACTGTGGGTCTCTTGTTGTAAAGGAATTCTAAACACAAAGGAAGGATTGTCCTTGTGTGTTTAGAACTTGTAAAATGAATTTACAAGATAGTGGAACTCTCAAGCGGGTTGCTTGGGGACTGGACGTAGGCACAAGGGTGTGGCCGAAGCAGTATAAAACTGAGTTTGCATTTTCTCTTCCCTTAATCTCCTTTATTTATTATTGCTTTATATTCATATTCAAATTGTTTTATTTGAATTAATATTTAAGAAGATTGTCATTAAGGGAATTCATAACTTAAATAAAAAGTGAAATAGATTTTTAATTAGGGGAAGTAATTTGGAATATCTTAATTCAAACCCCCTTCTTAAGATATCTGAGGCCACTTGTCTAAGATAGTCTACATGCTATCGGACTCAGAGTCTGACGAATAGCAAATGAGTGTGTGCAGATAACCAGATGGGTATCTCCGCCTGCCACCTGACTTCACGGGTCAGGATTAATAGAAAACATTTGTACGGATAACCACTTGGGTATCTCCGCCTGCCACCTGACTTCACGGGTCAGGATTAACAAAAATCATTTGTACAGATAACCAATCGAATATCTCCGCCTGCCACCTGACTTCAAGGGTCAGGATTAATAGAAATCGTATGTAGGGGTAACCTCTCGGGTATCTCCGCATGTCATCGGACTCGTCGTCTCTAGATGACAAAGGTGCAGAAGACGACGTTAGGCTCTGCGTTTCAAAGGGTTCGCTTGCCTCTGGTTGACAAAAGATGCAGATGACTTCGTTAGACTCTGCATTCTACCGGACTCTGAGTCTGACGGATAGCAAATGAGTGTGTGTGGATAACCACTCAGGTATCTCTGGATGACAAAGGTGCAGAACACGATGTTAGTCTCTGCGTGTCAATGGGCCCGCTTGCCTCTGGTTGACAAAAGGTGCAGATGATGACATTAGTCTCTGCATGCTACAGGACTCTGAGTCTCATGGATAGCAAATGAGTGTGTGTTATTAACCCTCTGGGTATCTCCGCCTGCCACCTGACTTCAGGGGTCAGGATTAACGGAAATCATCTTTGTACGGATAACCACTCGGGTATCTCTGCATGTCGTCGGACTCATCGACTCTGGATGACAAAGGCGCAGAAGAAGATGTTAGGCTGTGCGTGTCAACGGGCTCGCTGGCCTCTGGTTTACAAAAGGTGAAGATGACGATGTTAGTGTCTGCAAGCTACCAGACTCTGAGTCTGAAGAACAACAAATGACTGTGTGCAGATAACCACATGGGTATCTCCGCCTGCCATCTGACTTCACGGGTCAGGATTAAAATAAATCGTTTGTACAGATAACCACTCAGGTATCTCCGCCTGCCACCTGAATTCACGGTCCAGAGTAACAAAAATCGTTTATACAGATAACCAGTTGGGTATCTCCGCATGTTATAAGACTCGTCGTCTTTGGATGACAAAGGCACAGAAGACGATGTTAGGCTGTGTTCAGATATTCACTTGGGTATCTCCACCTACCATCTGAGTTCACGAGTTAGGATTAAAAGAAATCATTTGTACGGATAACCACTTAGATATCTTCGTCTGCCACTTGACTTCACGGGTCAGGATTAACAGAAATCGTTTGTATCGATAACCTCTCGAATATCTCCGCCAGCCACCTGACTTCACGAGTCAGGGTTAACAGAAATCATTTGTATGCATAACCACTGCGTGTCAATGCTCTCGCTTGCCTCTAGTTGACAAAAGGTGCAAATGACGACGCTAGTCTTTGTATGATACCGGACTCTGAGTTTGACGGATAGCAAATGATTGTGTGCAGATAACCACTTGGGTATCTCCGCCTACCACCTGACTTCATGGGTCAGGATTAACAGAAATCCTCTTTGTACGGATAACCACTCGGGTATCTCCGTCTGCCACCTGACTTCACAGGTCAAGATTAACAGAAATCGTGTTTGTACGGATAACCACTCAGGTATCTCCGCGTGCCACCTGACTTCACGTGTCAGGATTAACAGAAATCGTCTTTGTATGAATAACCTCTCGGGTATCTCCACATACCACCTGACTTCACGGTTCAGGATTATCACAAGTCGTCTATGTACGGATAACCACTCGAGTATCTCCACATGTAATCGAACTCGCCGTATCTGGATGACAAAGGTGCAGAAGACGACGTTAGGCTCTGTGTGTCAAGGGGTCGCTTGCCTCTGGTTGATAAAAGGTGCATATGACGGCGTTAATCTCTACATGCTACCAGACTCTGAGTCTGGGAGATAGCAAATGAGTGTGTGAGGATAACCACTTGGGTATCTCCGTCTGTCGCCAGACTTCACGGGTCAGGAATAATAGATATCGTTTGTGCGGATTACCACTCGGGTATTGCCGCATGTCATCGGACTCGCCGTCTCTGGATGACAAAGGTGCAGAAGATGAGGTTAGTCTCTGCGTGCCAACGGGCTCGCTAGCCTCTAGATGACAAAAGGTGCAGATGATAACATTAGTCTCTACATGCTACCGGACTCTCAGTGTGACAGATAGCATATGACGGTGTACGGATAACCACTTGGGTATATCTGTCTGCCACCTGACTTCACGGGTCAGGATTAACATAAATTGTTTGTACGGATAACAACTTGGGTTTCTCCGCATGTCATAGGACTCACCGTCTCTGGATGACAAAGGTGCAGAAGACGACGTTAGTCTCTGCGTGTCAACGGGCTCGCTTGCCTCTAGTTAAGAAAAGGTGCAGATGACGATGTTTGACTCTGCATGCTACCGGACTCTGAGTCTGATGAACAGCAAATAAGTGTATACAGATAACCACATGGGTATCTCCTCCTGCCACCTGACTTCATGGGGCAGGGTTAACAGAAATCGTTTGTACGGAAAACCAATTGGGAATCTCCGCCTGGCACTGACTTCGAGGGGTAGGATTAACAGAAATCGTCTTTGTACAGATACCCACTCCAGTATCTCCGCTTGCAACCTGACTTCACAGGTAAGGATGAATAGAAATCGTCTTTGTATGGATAAGCACTCAGGTATCTTCGCATGTCGTCAGACTCGCCGTCTCTTGATGGAAAAGGTGCAGAAGTGGATGTTAGGTTGTGCGTGTTAACGGGCTCGCTTGCCACTGGTTGACGAAAGGTGAAGATGACGACGCTAGACTCTGCATGCTATCGGACTCTAAGTCTGTCGAATAATAAATGAGCGTGTTCGGATAATCACTTGGGTATCTCTGCTTGTCATATGACTTCACGGGTCAGGATTAAAAGAAATCGTTTGAACAGATAACCACTCGGGTATCTCTGCCTGCCACCTGACTTTACGGGTCAGGATTAATAGAAATCGTCTTTGTACGAATAACTACTCTGGTAACTCCACATGTCGTCGGACTCCCTGTCTCTGGATGACAAAGGTGCAGAAGACGACGTTAGGCTCTGTGTTTCAAAGGGTTCGCTTGCCTCTGGTTGACAAAAGATGCAGATGACTTCGTTAGACTCTGCATGCTACCGGACTCTGAGTCTGACGGATAGCAAATAAGTGTGTTCGGATAATCACTTGGGTATCTCCGCCTGCCATCTGACTTCACGGGTCAGGATTAAAAAAAATCTTGTATACGGATAACCACTTAGGTATCTCCTCCTGCCACCTGACTTCACGGGTCCGGATTAACAGAAATCATGTTTGTACGGATAACCACTCGGGTATCTCCGCCTGTCGCCTGACTTCACGGGTCCGGATTAACAGAAATTGTTTGTACGAATAACCACTCGGGTATCTCCGCATGGCATCGGACTCGCCGTCTCTAGATGACAAAAGTGCAAGACGACATTTGTCTCTGCGTGTCAATGGGCTCGCTTGCCTCTAGTTAGCAAAAGGTGTAAATGATGACGTTAGTCTCTGTATGATACCAGACTCTAAGTTTGATGGATAGCAAATGAGTGTGTGCGGATAACCACTCGGGTATCTCCGCTTGCCACTTGACTTCACGGGTCAAGATTAACTGAAATCGTCTTTGTATGGATAACCACTCGGGTATCTCCGCATGTGATCGAACTCGCCGTCTCTGGATGACGAAGGTGCAGAAGACGACCTTAGTCTCTGCGTGTCAACGGGCTCGTTTGCCCCTAGTTGACAAATGGTGCAGCTGACGACGTTAGACTCTGCATGCTTCTGGACTCTAACTTCGGCGGATTGCAAATGAGTGTGTGCGGATAGCCACTAGGGTATCTCCGCCTGCCACCTGACTTCACGGGTCAGGATTAACAGATATCATTTTTGTACAGATAACCACTCGAATATCTTCGCCTGCCACCTGACTTCACGGGTCAGGATTAATAAATATCATTTTTACGGATAACCACTTGGGTATCTCCGCATGTCATCGGACTCGCCGTCTCTGGATGAAAAAGGTGCAGAAGACGACGTTAGGCTCTGCGTGTCAGCGGGCTCGCTTGCCTCATGTTGACAAAAGGTGCAGATGACGACGTTAGTCTCTGCATGCTACCGAACTCTAAGTCTGACGGATAGCAAATGAGTGTGTGCGGATAACCACTTTGTTATGTCCGCCTGCCACCTGACTTCACGGGTCAGGACTAACATAAATCGTTTGTACGGATAGCAACTTGGGTATCTCCGCATGTCATCAGACTCGCTGTCTCTGGATGACATAGGTGCAGAAGACGACGTTAGTCTTTGTGTGTCAACTGGCTCGTTTCCCCTTGTTGACAAAAGGTGCAGCTGACGACGTTAGACTCTGCATGCTACTGGACTCTAACTCTCACGAATTGCAAATGAGTGTGTGCGGATAACCACTTGGGTATCTCCGCCTGCCACCTGACTTCACAGGTTAGGAGTAATAGAAATCGTCTTTATACTTATAACCACTCAGATATCTCTTCCTGTCACAAAACTTCACGGGTCAGGATTAACAGAAATCGTTTGTACGGATAACCACTCGGGTATCTCCGCATGTCATCGGACTCGCCGTCTCTGGATGACAAAGGTGCAGAAGACGACATTAGTCTCTATGTGTCAATGGGATCGCTTGCCTCTAATTGACAAAAGGTGCAAATGACGATGTTAGTCTCTACATGCTACCGGACTCTGAGTCGGATAGATAGCAAATGAGAGTGTGCGGATAACCACTTGGGTATCTCCGCCTGCCACCTGACTTCACGAGTCAGGATTAACAGAAATCGTTTGTACGGATAACCACTTGGGTATCTCCGCCTGCCACCTGACTTCACGGGTCAGGATTAACAAAAATCATTTGTATGGATAACAACTTGGGTATCTTCGCATGTCATAGGACTCGTTGATCGAGGTCGTACCCGAATCAAATAAGCATTAAAATGCAGTAACTAGGAAGTGATCCTAGGTCGTTTCCTAATGAGCAATTATACACCAAATGTTCATAACAAATAGTTGGAAAATAGTAACAAATGGGGGGGTTGTCTGCTTTTGTAAATTAAACAACAAACAGATGTGAATTAGAAAATATCATAATTAAAACGCGTTGCTTCTCCTTGATTCACAAGCAAGTCTCTTATCCTAGGTTACGAGAGTTTATCCTTATTCAGTTCAACCACTTTATCCAACCTTAAATTAAATTACTAAGCGAAATATAACATAAGGCATTCATTATGTGATTAAGCAACACATACACCAATTACTCATAAACGATCATTAAGCATGAATGTAAATTAAGCACAAAGGCAATTAATCAAGCACTAAGCATGCATGAATTAATAGCAACAAATTTAGAGTAATTAGTGAAGAGGAAAAACTGAACAGAATTTAACAGTAATAATAGAACCTCAAAGAGAACTGTGCTTGATCCTCAAGAGAAAACAACGCTGGGGGCTTAGCCTTCCATTAATCAATAGAGAACGGAATTATAGATTGAAGAACGAAATTTTATTGCTGAAGCGGAAAGTCAGAACTGGAATTGCAAAAACGGAAAAAAGGAGAAAGAGAAGAGAGGGCCTACACTAGAACCTTGGTGCTGTTATATAGTTTTCCAACCCCAAACTTTCAAATCTATTTTAAATCCAAGCTCATAAATAAAATAAAATCAAATCAAGATAAGATAAGACAAGATAAGATCTAGATGAAATAGTATTTAGATGAGATCAAATCTAAATAATATCTAGATAAGATAAGATCTAATTTTGTAGAATAAATTAGTCTGTCGTCTTCAAGTCCAAGCCCAATTCTGGATTCAAGTCGAATACTTCATTAATTCCTGAAATTAGATTAAAAACATCAAATTAGCTGAATGGACCCAAATAATTAAACTGCCTAATTAATTTGACAATTAAGACTAATCAGTAATTAAAATGGTGCAAATAAGGTTAAGAAATAGGAGAAAATAATGGCACATCACTCGTTGTCTCTGGATGACAAAGGTGAAGAAGACGATGTTAGTCTCAGCGTGTCAATGGGCTCGCTTGCCTCTGATTGACAAAAGGTGCAGATGACAATGTTAGCCTTTGCATGCTACCGGACTCTAAGTCTGACGAACAACAAGTGAGTGTGTGCAGATACCACTTGGGTATCTCCACCAGCCACCTGACTTCACGGGGCAAGATTAACAGAAATGGTTTGAACGGATAACCACTTGGGTATCTCCGCCTGCCACCTGACTACGAGGTGCAGGATTAATAGAAATCGTCTTTGTACGGATAACCACTCGGGTATCTCCGCCTGTCACCTAACCTCATGGGTCAGGATTAACAGAAATTGTGTTTGTACGGATAACCACTCAGGTATCTCCGCCTTCCACATGACTTCACGGGTCAGGATTAACAGAAATCATCTTTGTACGAATAACCACTCGGGTATCTCTGCATGTCATCGGACTCGCCGTCTCTGGATGACAAAGGTGCAGAAGACGACATTAGGCTCTGTGTGTCAACGGGCTCGCTAGCCTCTGGTTGACAAAAGGTGCAAATGACGACGTTAGTCTCTACATGCTATCGGACTCTGAGTATGACTGATAGCAAATGACTATGTGCGGATAACCACTTGGGTATCTCCGCTTGCCACCTGACTTCCCGAGTCAGGATTAACAGAAATCGTTTGTACGGATAACCACTTGGGTATCTCCGCCTGTGACCTGTCTTCACAGGTCAAGATTAGCAGAAATCATTTGTTAGGATAAAAAGTTGGGTATTTCTACATGTCATAGGACTCGCCGTCTCTGAATGACAAAGGTACAGAAGACGATGTTAGTCTCTACGTGCCAACGGGCTCGCTTGCCTCTCGTTGTCAAAAGGTGCAGATGACGATGTTAGACTCTGCATGCTACCGGACTCTGAGTCTGACGGATAGCAAATGAGTGTCTTCGGATAATCACTTGGGTATCTTCTCCTGCCATCTGACTTCACGAGTCAGGATTAAAAGAAATCGTTTGTACGGATAACCACTTAGGTATCGCCGCCTCCCACTTGACTTCAAGGGTCAGGATAAACATAAATCATTTTTGTACGGATGACCACTCGGGTATCTGCGCCTGCCACCTGACTTCACGGGTTATGATTAACAAAAATCGTTTGTACGGATAACAACTAGGGTATCTCTGCATGTCATCAGATGCACCGTCTCTGGATGACAAAGGTGCTAAACACGATGTCAGTCTCTGCGTGTCAACGGGCTTGCTTGCCTCTAGTTGACAAAAGGTGCAGATGACGACGTTAGTCTCTGTATGCTACTGGACTCTGAGTTTGACGGATAGCAAGTGAGTGTGTGCGGATAACCACATGGGTATCTCCGCCTACCACCTGACTTCACGGGTCAGGATTAACAGATATCGTCTCAGTACGGATAACCACTCGGATAACTCCGCCTGCCACCTGGCTTCACGGGTCAGGATTAACAGACATGGGTTGCACGGATAACCACTCGAGTATCTCCGCATGTCATCCAACTCACCGTCTCTGGATGACAAAAGTGCAGAAGACGACATTTGTCTATGTGTGTCAAAGGGCTCGTTTTCCCTTTGTTGACAAAAGTTGAATATGACGACGCTAGTCTCTGCATGCTACCGGACTCTGAGTCTAACAGATAGAAAATGAGTGTGTGCGGATAACCACTTGGGTATCTTCGCCTACCACCTGACTTCACGGGTTAGGATTAAAAGAAATCATCTTTGTACAGATAACCACTCGGGTATCTCTGCCTGCCACCTGACTTCACGAGTCAGGATTAACAGAAATCCTCATTGAACGGATAACTACTCGGGTATCTCTGCCTGCCTCCTGACTTCACGGGTCAGGATTAACAGAAGTCGTCTTTGTACGGATAACCACTCGGGTATCTTCGCCTGCCACCTGACTTCACGGGTCAGGATTAAAATAAATCGTTTGTACAGATAACCACTTGGGTATCTCCACCTGCCACCTGACTTCACAGGTCAGGATTAGCTGAAATCGTTTGTACGGATAACCAGTTGGGTATCTTCACATGTCATAGGACTCGCTGTCTCTGGATGACAAAGGTGCAGATGACGATGTTAGGCTCTGCGTGTCAACCGGCTCGCTTGCCTCTGGTTGACAAAAGGTGCAGATGACGACGTTAGTCTCTACATGCTACCGAACACTGAGTTAGACGAATAACAAATGAGTGTGTGGAGATAACCACTTGGGTATCTCCGCCTGTCGCCTGACTTCACGGGTCAGGATTAACGGAAAATTTTTGTACGGATAACCACTCGGGTATCTCTGCCTGCCACCTGACTTCATCGATCAGGATTAACTGAAATCGTTTGTACGGATAACGAGTTAGACTTTCTACAAGAAACCTATTCTGATACCACTTGTTGGATCAAGTGGCCTCAGAATAATTAAGAAGGGGGGTGGAATTAATTATTCCTAAACCTTTACTAATTAAAAAATTACTCTTCTAAGGCTTTTACTAAGTTGTTAAGAGAATAAGCAATAGAATAGAAACTTAACAGAAAGTAAAAGGGGAAATTAAATGCACAACGGAAATTAAAAGAGTAGGGAAGAAGGAGACAAACACACAAGAGATTTTATACTGGTTCGGCAATAACCTGTGCCTACATCCAGTCCCCAAGCGACCTGCGGTCCTTGAGATTTCTTTCAACCTTGTAAAAATCCTTTTACAAGCAAAGATCCGCAAGGGATGTACCCTCCGTTGTTCTCTTTGAACCTAGTGGATGTACCCTCCACTAGAACTGATCCACAAGAGATGTACCCTCTCTTGTTCTCAGTCAACAACCCAAGTAAATGTACCCTCTACTTGTACCACAAAGGATGTACCCTCCAATGTGTTAAGGCAAAGATCTAAGGTGGTTAAACATTTGATACTTTGTGAATTGGGATACAAAAGAATTCTCAGGCGGTTAGTCCTTTGAACACTTTTGTATAAGGGAATGGGAAGAATTAAAAGAATTCTCAGACTGTGTCATTTTGAATTCTTTGACACGGGAGAAGGGAGACACAAAAGAATTCAGGCAGTTAGTCCTTCGTTCTTTTGGAAAAGGGAGAAGAGAGACACAAAAAGAATTCAGGCAGTTAGTCCTTGGCAAATTCTTTTTGGCATAGGGAGAAGAGATGAAATGAATGAATAGCACAAGTTTTCAAGGTTTAGAAAAACTAGAAAACTTTGGAAAGCTTTTGGCACAAAGAAGAAGAAGAAGTTCAAAGAGATTCAAGGCTTGTAAAGGATTGTATAAGATAGATTGGAAAAGTATATTGAAAAGCAAATCAAAGCCTTGCTTTTATAGACTCTTCATGTCTGGCCAAGAGGACCATTTAGAAGAGTTATAACTTTTAGAAAAACTTAAAACCAATTTGAAAAAGTCAAAAACCATTTGAAGAGTTACATCTTTTGATTTATTCAGAAACAATCACTGGTAATCGATTACCAAATCAGTGTAATAGATTACACAAAGCTTTTATGTGAAAGGATGTGACTCTTCACATTTGAATTTGAATTTCAACGTTCAAAGGCACTGGTAATCGATTACCAAAACATTGTAATCGATTACAGCTTTTTGAAATCAATTGGAACATTGTAAATTCATTTGAAAACTTTTTCAAATCCATTTTGCTACTGGTAATCGATTACAACAACCTGGTAATCGATTACCAAAGAGTAAAAACTCTTTGGTAAACATGTTTTGAGAAAAATCCATGTGCTACTCAGTTTTTGAAAAAACCTTTCATACGTATCTTGATTAAGCCTTCTCATGATTCTTGAAGCTTAATCCTTGAATCTTGATTCTTAATTCTTGAAATCAACTTTCCGCTTGAATCTTGAAGTGTTCTTGATTCTATCTTGAATATCTTGAAGTCATTCTTTGATTGAACTTTGAGCTTTTTGTCATCACCTTTGTCATCATCTTTTGTTATCATCTTTGTTATCATCAAAACATCTTTGAATCACTCTTGATTCATCATGAAGCTTTTCTTCTACATCAGGGTGTTGGTTTGGCCAGCGGTTCAGGGATAAATGGGATGTCCCACATTATTTCCATGACACACATGCAACAATGATGATTAGGAAATTTTATGCAAAACTGGTCATGCATGCACCCATGTGGACACTCAAGCATCAAGTTTTTATGGTCATGAGACACTAGGGCTCAGGAGTCATTTTCCCTATTTAAGTCTACCCAGTGTTTCCAAAATATGCTCCTTTATCAATTCATGCATTCATCCGAGTCCATTTTGGGTGTTCGGGAAAATTTTCACAGCATTCACCCTTCAGTTGCATACACATTTTTCTTCAAAGACCTTGTGTTCTGAATGGCAAGTTCATTTCCTTTCAAAAGCATGTTGGCTTTTTAGCTAACCAATTTTATTTTTATTTTACTTTTTTTTGTTTTTGTTTTTTTTATGAGGTATTTTGCTACCTAAACATATGTATAGTTTTGTGAGGTATTTTTGCTATATACATGTTTATCCAAGGTATCTTGCTACCTAAACATACATACATACATATATATATATATATATATATATATATATATATATATATATATATATATATATATATATATATATATTGTGAGGTAGTTTTTGCTACCTAAATTACATACAAGCATATCTAACGTATTTTCGCTACCTAAATTCCTAGGTATGACTACCTTCCGAGCTTGTGCTTGTTTTATTTAAATTCCTAGGATCACGAGCAACTAGGTGTGTCCTACTATGACTTGAGAAACAAAGGTGATCAAATAACAAGCAGAGATTTAAAAGGTACTAGGTTGTCTCCTAGTAGCGCTTCTTTAACGTCTGGAGCTGGACGCGTGATGACTTGTCGGTCACGGACCTAATACTTTTGCTTACCTTTGACTTTGGACTTGATCGCCTGCTGGTCGGCCACGGGTCGTAGGCAAAGCTCCAGCCTTTGTAGATGAGTTGAGGGGTTTTGGAGGTGGCGGCGGTGCGTCTATTGCCTACTGCTGGCCATCCCTAGGCTGCTGTGGTGTCTCGCCCTGCACCTTCCTAGGGGGCGCAGTACTTCTTGATGAAAGCCCGATTAATAGGGGGCCTGATGACCTTGTTGGGGGCGACGGGCACTCTGTAGAACTGACAAAGGCCTGTAGTCAGAGCTGGCAAACCCCAGGACCCTGTTGGACTTCTCCAGGTCCACTGGGTGTCTTGCGGGCGCGATCCCTGCAAACAATAGATGACATCAGAAATCAGTTGAGCGATGTTCATACTTACCTATGTCGCGATGGCATGACCTCGCTGGGGGGACGGGCATCCTGTAGGACTAACAAAGGCCCGTAACCAAAGCTGGAAACCCCAGGGCCCTGTTGAACTTATCTGGGTCCACTGGGTGTCTTGTTGGCACGATCCCTGCAAATAGTGGATGGCATCATAAATCAGTTGAGCCACGTGCATACTTACCTATGTCATGACGACACAGACCAACTGATACTTCCGAAGGGGTAGATTGGCATTGTGGTCGCTGGGTAGAATATTGCTAAGTAGCAACGTCATCCATATCAGTGTAAGAGTGGTCATATTGGTGCGCATGATCTACATTCATCTCTTTGCAATGGCCTGGGCGAAATCTTGCCCCGGTATGCATAGTAGTTGTGTGATAGCCTCCTCCTCTGGTTGTGCTCGCACAGTTGGCCCTCCTCCGAGATCAGGGGGGTGGCCAAGGAACTGATAAAGGGAAACTACTGGCCCCTCACCCCGAAGCGCGAGTCTCGGTTAAGCATTAAGGGTAGAGGACTGATGCAATCCTACCCCCCCAAGGGCATTGGATAGAAGACTCCAAGAAGATTGGGCCAAAGATGCAAGAGAAGGCCCTAGGGTTCTCATGAGCATTAGGGTAGATTTCGGGCCCATGGACTAAGTATGAGCCCACTTATCTTTGTACATATTAGACTAGGATGTCATTATATTTGATCCTTGTATTTAGGGCTCCATATTGTAGGTAGGGTACCCAAGAAATATAGGATTTTTCAGCCCTTGTATTTTAGGGCACTTAGACTAGTTTATGTATTAAGGGTAGTTTTGTAATTTCACATGCACTAAGTGAATATTTGATGTGTGTGGAAATAAATTTAATTCAATTGGTAGAAGCCCAATCCAATTAAATTTTAGAGGGGGAGGTGAGCATTTGCTTACTACACCCCATTGCCACATCATATAGTCACATTTTGTGCATGTCCTTCATGCTTTACATGCCTCATGACACCTAAGCACACTTAGTGGAGAATCTTGGAATTGATCTTGGATTACTGGGCTGAACTATAACTAAAATTCACTAATCATAATTAGTGAAATTTTGGCTCCAAAGTTTGGCTCCCCAAATTCAATTTCAAATTCAAGTGAAATTTGAATTAAAATTCAAATTTCCCTCCAATTTTGTGTGACACTTAGGCTATAAATAGAGGTCATGTGTGTGCATTTTTTTGAACTTTGATCATTTGAATATTAACTTTAGATTTCAGAGCTCTTTTAGAGCACAAAATTTCGTGCTCTTCTCTCCCTCTCCCTTCATTCATCTCCTTCTTCCTCCAAGCTTTTATCCATGGCCTCCTATGGTGGTGAGCTTCTTCTAGACTCATCTTCTCCTTGAAGTGGCATCTCGTCTCTCTCTTCCTTCTCCATTCCGCTGCCATTCATCTTCCAGGAAGCAA
Source organism: Glycine soja (assembly GCF_004193775.1). NCBI lineage: Eukaryota > Viridiplantae > Streptophyta > Magnoliopsida > Fabales > Fabaceae > Glycine > Glycine soja. The sequence goes on from NC_041013.1 coordinate 33,238,915, forward strand.
AGGAATCCATTGATGAAGAAGATCCTAGGCCTACAAGCTCAAATGGAGCTTACATCATGTGGTATCAAGAGCATCTTCATCTAGGTGATGTTCATTTGCTTCCTCTATCTTTTTGTTCGGTGAATTCTCTTTAGTTCCTTGTTCTTCATCTTATTCTCCATGTATATCCTCCATTGTCTTGTTGTTTGGTGCTGTTTAGAGTATATTCAAAAAAATAAACCGATTAAATCTTAGATCTACATTTGTTCTTGCATTTCTCTGGTTCAAATTTTGTAGATCTACTCTTGAATCTTGTTTTTGTGTTGATTTTAGGTTCTATCAATTTTCATTCATAATATTCTTGTGATGAACCTTTAGATCTAAATTTTCTTCCAAATATTGATTAGAAAAAAAAAAACACAAAAATCTAAGTGTAAATCACTTAATTCATGTTGTCTTAGAGTCATGTTTTGTCATAGTAATTTTGCACATTATGTTCTAAGTTTGTGTTGAATTTTTATTTTGTTTATTGAATTCTAGATACATTTGTTGATGTATTCTTGTCATTCTTAGCCTATCTTTTGAATTTTGAGTCTAATTCATGCATGTTATTTAGTTCATAACATGTTCTAAATCAATTCCTAGAAGTAGTCTTGTTCTTGAACTTTTTTTTGTTTTCTAAGTTTCCTACATGATGCCTATGATGAAGTTGAGTTGTGGTGCTGAGTTGTGGCTGGATTTGTGAATCAAAATAAGTCTTAAGCTCTCTTGAATTGTGTTATTCAATATAATTGAGCATAAGCAAACACAAATTGTAGCTATCCAAGCCTTAAGCAACATAAACACTACTCTTGATTTCTAGGTTGAAATCGCTGGTGCTGGCAGCTTGAACATACGAACTTGTATAAATTACTGGGAATTGGTCACTACGTTTTTTGAGCTGAATGTTTTACTTAAATTTCTAGACATCTGGAACAAAATTATAAAAAAAGAACCAACCTATTTGGATTAAAGGAAAAAATAATAAAAATCGCACAAGTTGGCAGAAAAATCAGTGTCCAGGAAAAAAAAGTGAAAGGAAAGTGTGCTTGTTGTTTTGGCTCAAAATTTGCTGTACAATTGGTGCCTATTTTATACCAATCCTAGTTCTGAAATTTTAATTGAAAATTATTGTGAAAACAAGTGCCAAAACTAGAGGTTTCTTGAGTCCTATCTTGCTTTTTTGTGCTTTTCATTGCTTTAATTGCTGAATAATCCTTGAAAATTTGTCTTGTTAAAACTCTATTGGTTTAGCTTTCATTTCATTTTTTTTGGTCTCTGGTTATTGCTTGTCTCTTTGTTTCCTTGCTTGTGAGTTGCTATATAGGGAATTGGAGAGGAGGATTGGTGCCATATCTTGAAGAATTTGAGTCAAGAAACAAGGGACCAACCACCTTAAGAGCTATTGGACTAAGAAGCACTCCAAATTGAGTGAAACACTAAAGAGAGAATAGCCACCACAATTGAGGACTTTTTTCTTTGTAATTTTTTAATTGGCAATTTTCTTTGCTTTCAAATTTTATAACAAAAAGGCTTTTCATTGGAAGTAAGTTGGGAGCCTCCGCTAGGTCACCCTACTTCCATTTGTGTGTAATAATTTTAGGCAATTTTCCCTTAGGATAGTGAGTGTTTTGTTGGGAACCTTAAATGAGGTCATCCAAACACTCCTAGGATCCGCCTAGTTTGCATTTCTTGCACTTTAATTTCTTGCTTACTTTCATAGCTTATTTCCTTTACCCTCCATTGTCAAACCGCCTAGATAGCTTGCCTTTTACCAATTAGTTTTTGCCTTATCTTTCACACCTCTTTTAGTGTTTATTTTGGCTAGTTTCAACCATAGTTTCTTTTACCTTTTTTTCAAACCCCCAACAAGAAAGAACCATAACTTAGGAACCAACATGAGTCTTCATTCTTCATCTGGTGTTAATGGTGAGGGTTCTACTCCTAAGGACCCCTTGTATAAGATATTAGATGAGTTGAGATCCCTTAAGTTGTGGAAAGAAAAACAAGAGAGAAAAGAAAAAGGAAAAGAAAAGAGTGGAAGAAATAAGTCAAGATGAAAGAGAGAAAATAAGAGAGGAAGAAAGAAGAAAAATAATGAAAGAAATGAAAAGAGAAAAACATGCCTCCTATAGTAGTCATGACTCTTGCAAGAGTTTAAGTGAAGAACTTAGCGACTATTATAGAGGGCGTCATAGTTCACATACTAAACATCACTCCCAATGAAGAGAAAAGGATAGAAGGCCTCAAGAGGTTAACATTAGCCTCCCATATTTCCATGGAAAAGATAATGTTGAGGCCTACTTTGATTGGGAAATGAAGGTTGAACAACTCTTTGCTTGCCATCATATTAGCGAAGAGAGAAAAGTTCCATTGGCTACCCTTAGCTTTCAAGGGTATGCCCTCTATTGGTGGACTTCCCTTGTTAGGGAAAGAAGGATTCATGGGGATCCTCCAGTAGAGTATTGGAATGATCTTAACAGTGTCTTTAGGAAGAGGCACATTCCCTCCTACTATGAAAGGGAGCTTATGGACAAGCTCCAAAGGCTTAGACAAGGGAGTATGAGTGTTGAAGAATATAGACAACAAATGGAACTACTCCTTTTAAGAGCTGGACTTAGGGAGGAGAAAAGAACAAGCATAGCTAGGTTCCTTAGTGGGCTTAATATGGAAGTGAGGGACAAGGTTGAACTCCTTCCATATAGGGACCTAGATGAGCTAGTCCAACTTTGTATACGAGTGGAGCAACAACTTAAAAGAAAGTCTTCTTCCAAATCTTATGGCTCTCACTTTTATCCAAGGAAGGACCAAGCCCATGGAATTTTAAGGGCTGCACCTTCAAAACCCAAGGAAGATTAGGGCAAGACCATAGAGAAATACACCCCTAAGACTAGTTCCCAAGAAAGGACAAGCAACATTAAATGCTTCAAATGTCTTGGGAGAGGTCACATTGCCTCTCAATGCCCCACAAAGAAAACCATGATTATGAGGGGTCAAGACATTTATAGTAGTCAAGAGGAGACTACTTCTTTCCCTTCCTTTAGTGGAAGTGAAGATGAAGTAAGGGGTGAAGAGTCTAGTGAGGAAGTCTACCCCCATGAAGAAGGTGACCTTTTAATGGTTAGAAGGCTCCTTGGAGGTCAATCTTGTGATCTATCTCAATCCCAAAGAGAGAACATCTTTCATACAAGATGCAAAATTTTAGATAAAACTTGTTCTCTCATTGTGGATAGTGGATCTTGTTGCAATTGTTGTAGCACAAGATTAGTTTCCAAGTTGAACCTCACTATCATTCCCCACCCAAAACCTTATAAACTTCAATGGCTCAATGAGCAAGGAGAAATGATAGTTAAACAACAAGTGAAGTACCTTTCTCCATTGGGACATATAAGGATGAAGTTAATTGTGATATAGTTCCCATGGAGGTAGGACATATTCTTTTAGGAAGGCCATGGCAATTTGATAGGAAGATCATTTACAATGGCCTAACTAATGAAATTACCCTCACCCATCTTGGCACTAAATTTGTGTTGCATCCTCAAACACCTTCACAGGTGGCCAAAGATCAACTAACTATGAAAGATAAGAGGGATGAGGAAGAAAAACTAGAAAAACAATAGAAAAAGAAGGATAATAAGGCCTTTTCTTCAAAGGCCAAGGGGAAGGAAAAGGAGGAAAAGGAATCCTCCAAGAAGATTGTTAACAAGGAAAATCATTTTGCAACAAAATGTGATATTAAAATAGCACTCCTTCTTAAACAATCTTTCTACCTTCTCCTATCAAGGGAAACATCCCTTAGCAGCGCCATACCTCTTGAGCTTGAGGTTATTACTCAAGTAAAGAAGTTGTTGGATGAGGGTTTGGTTTGCAAGAGCTTAAATCCTTGTGCTTTGTTGGTTCCTAAAATAGGTATTACTAGGCACCAAATCCTTATGATAGGTGGTATGATGAATGTGTTGAGTGGTGCAACACTCTTTTGTAAAATCACTCATGCACCTAACATCTTCATGATTTGTGTACATAGGGACTCATTAGATAGGTTTGTTCTTATTTTTTGTTTCAATGCAAACCTAGGTGCTCATGTGGGACACCTTAGGTTTGTCGTAATTTTTTGTAGGAATAATCAACATGAAAATAAAGAAAAAGGTATGTTTTATTCCATTACTAACCCTAACTTTTTAAGTAGTGATCAAGGGCTTCCCATGGACCCTAAGAGAATAAAGGTCATTCCTGAGTGGCCTACTCCACCAAGTATAAGGGAAATTGGGGGATTTAATATCTTAACAAACTTTTACAAAAGGTTGTCCCATATTTTTCTATACTTGTAGCACCACTCATTGAGTTGGTGAGGAACTATATTCTCTCATGGGAAGATGGCCAGGAAAGGGGTTTTCTGTCCTTACCGTACTCTAACATACCTAACATCACTAATACATATGTTTTTATTCTTTTTACAGGTGATGAGGAAAGAATTCATGAGTTTCAAGAACCTCTAGATTTGAGGTCAAATCCTTTTCAAGGGGGAGGGAATGATGCAATCCTACCCCCCAAGGGCATTAGATAGAAGACTCCAAGAAGATTGGGCCAAAGATGCAAGAGAAGGCCCTAGGGTTCTCATAAGCCTTAGGGTAGATTTCGGGCCCATGGGCTAAGTATGAGCCCACTTATCTTTGTACATATTAGACTAGGATGTCATTATATTTGATCCGTGTATTTAGGGCTCCATATTGTAGGTAGGGTACCCTAGAAATATAGGATTTTTCAGCCCTTGTATTTTAGGGCACCTAGACTAGTTTTTGTATTAGGGGTAGTTTTGTAATTTCACATGCACTAAGTGAATATTTAATGTGTGTGGTTGGAAATAAATTTAATTGAATTGGTAGAAGCCCAATCCAATTAAATTTTAGAGGGGGAGGTGAGCATTTGCTTACTACACCCCATTGCCACATCATATAGTCACAGTTTGTGCATGTCCTTCATGCTTTACATGCCTCATGACACCTAAGCACACTTAGTGGAGAATCTTGGAATTGATCTTGGATTAGTGGGCTGAACCATAACTAAAATTCACTAATCATAATTAGTGAAATTTTGGCTCCAAAGTTTGGCTCCACAAATTCAATTTCAAATTCAAGTGAAATTTGAATTGAAATTCAAATTTCCCTCCAATTTTGTGTGACACTTAGGCTATAAATAGAGGTCATGTGTGTGCATTTTTTTGAACTTTGATCATTTGAATATTAACTTCAAATTTCAGAGATCTTTTAGAGCACAAAATTTCGTGCTCTTCTCTCCCTCTCCCTTCATTCATCTCCTTCTTCCTCCAAGCTCTTATCCATGGCCTCCTATGGTGGTGAGCTTCTTCTAGACTCATCTTCTGCTTGAAGTGGCGTCTCCTCTCTCTCTTCCTTCTCCATTCCGCTGCCATTCATCTTCCAAGAAGCAAAGGAATCCATTGATGAAGAAGATCCTAGGCCTACAAGCTCAAATGGAGCTTACATCAAGGACCTTGAGTCCTCTGAAGGCGAAGATGTGGAGTCCTCTGAAAGCGAGGACATACAGCCCTCCAGAGGTGAAGACCTATAGTTCTCTAAAGGTGAGGACGTGCAGTCCTCTAAAGATGAGGGCGTCTAACCCTCTTAAGGTGAGGACATGTAGTCCTCTAAAGGTGAGGACGTGTAGCCCTACGAAGGCGAGGGCATGTAGCCCTCTGAAGGGGAGGACATGTAGTCCTCTATAGGTAAGGAAGTGTAGTCCTCTGATGGTGAGGACGTGTAGTCCTCTGAAGGCATGGGCGTGTAGCCCTCAAAGGCGAGGGAGTGCAATCCTTTGAAGGCGAGGGCGTGCAGCCCTCTGAAGGCGAGGGCGTGTAGTCCTCTGAAGGCAAGGGTGTGTAGCCCGCTGAAGGTGAGGATGTGTAGCCCTATGAAGGCGAGGGCGTGCAACCTTCTAAAGGCAAGGACGTGTAGATCTTTGAAGGTGAGGACGTGCAGCCCTCTGAAGGCGAGGGCGTGGAGTCCTCTGAAGGCGAGGGCATGTAGCCCTCTGAAGGCGAGGACGTGTAGCCCTCTGACGGCGTGGACGTGTAGTCCTCTGAAGGCGAGGGCATGTAGCCCTCAGATGGCGAGGACGTGTAGCCCTCAGAAGGCGAGGACGTGTAGTCCTCTGAAGGCGAAGGCATGTACCCCTCTGAAGGCGAGGACGTGTAGCCCTATGAAGGCGAGGGCGTGTAGCCCTCAGAAGGCAAGGACATGTAGTCCTCTAATGGCGAAGGCGTGCAGCCCTCAGATGGCGAGGACATGTAGTCCTCTGATGGCGAGGGCGTACAGCCCTTAGAAGGCGAGGGCGTGTAGCCCTCTGAAAGTGAGGGTACTAGTACCCAAGGGTCCACCCTTATGAGAAAGCAAGAGATTGACTCATTTAGAGTGCCGGTCATTCCAACTTCAAAAAGATTGGATAATAGATGTAGGAAATCTATGTAGTCAACATTATTTATAGGGATCCAGATGCATGCAACCGTATGCAACAATGCAATGTAATGGAAAGTTGTACAATGTTCATGACATTCTTTCTCTATTTTGTGATTTTGATTTGATTTTTTTGGAAAACACAGATTGACTGTCCTTTTGAAAGAGGTGATAGTTCATGCAATCTTATGTCGGGAAGGCATGCTTGTTTTTCGCACTAAATGAGGGCTGCCCGTACCTCTCAACTCTTTGCCTTCCAGACCTACCATATCTTGGGTTGGATGATTTATTTGGTTGAGGCCATATGGGGGGGTCAGGTCCACCTCAACAATGGTGCTGGTAGCGGCTATTACAACTGCATTGACCTCCATTATCTCCTTTATGCTCATCATGGCCTCCATCATTGTGGCCATTTGCTCTTTCATGGCCTCCATGTCGGCCTTCATCTACTCTTGCACCTCCTCTACTTCACCCATTGCTCTAGCACGAGTTCGGTAAGGGCGCCATAAAGCATGCTCTTTCCTTTTGATAACAATGATTAAGTTCGTTTTTTTTTCAAGGAAAGAATGCAATGAGCAATGCAACCAATGAAAAGCATGGATGTGTGCGAATGATGCACGGTTGAAGTATTGGGAATTTTTATGCAGGACATGGGGTTGAATCAATTAAGATTTTCAATATGGTCCATGACATCTTTGTCAAGGTGAATTTGGAAGTAACAAGGACATCAACAATCCCAAATGTGTTTGGTAGTAGACGAAGCAGCGATGTAACTCGATCCATCTTTTGCCCCAATTTTTGCAAGATGGTTACTTCCATGCTTCAACTTGACTTGATAAACCTTTTCATAAAAGCATGAGCTTGGTTCAACCCGGTAATTCAAGGAATGGCAATTTCAATTGCCAATAAATTGACAACATTTCACAGAGATGAAAGACTCGGGAATACGCATGTTATGCATGGAAAATGTAATTATGAGATTGAGATGCCTGAAGAAACATCATTTTTTAGTCAACCATGCATTAGGTACCATGTTCAATCATTTTGTTTTTAAGTGAAACAGGTTTATGATCCCAACATGGTTGGTTCATGGTACCGAACATATGCAACTAAGAATGCAGCATGAATTTTCATGCTTCCTTTTTTGCTTTTGTTTTGCAGAGGAAAATGCAAGGATCATGCATGACTAAACATGAAAACAAATGGTATGCAAAAAACCTATTAGATGCATATGCATGGTGATGAAATGACTTATGCAAAATGCAATGCATGAATATGGTGAGGGAAGCTTGCTTTTGGAGCTTCTATGAACGCTGCATCTTTGAGCTTCAATGAGGTCCTTCAATGGTTATTTTCCACCATGGAGATGCAGCGGAAGGCAAAGGAGAAGAGGAGAGGGGAGGCACCATCCACAAGGGAATAAGCCATGGAAGAAGGAGTTTCACCACCAAGAATGTGCCTTGGATAAGAAGCTTGAAGAGGATTCTTTAATGGAGGAAAAGAAAGAGAGAAGGGGGGAGCACAAAATTGAAGGAATAAAAGAGGGAGAGAAGTTGAACTTTGAAGTGTATCTCATAAGACTTTCATTCATCAAAGTTACAAAAAGTGTTACACATGCTTCTATTTATAGACTAGGTAGCTTCCTTGAGAAGCTTTCTTGAAAAAACTTCCTTGAGAAGCTTCTTTGATAAAACTACTGTCGCAACCTACCCTTCGGCGGGAGGGCGACGCGTGACTCGCGGGTTGCGTGTTCCACGAAAGGAATACGCGCGGAGTCGCCACCAACGTTTATTTGAGGAAAACGTCGGAAAAACCGGAAAAGACGCGATCTACGAACTTTTAAGTGAAAGGTTCGGGAGTTGTATTTATGCACGGGGAAGGTATTAGCACCCCATACGTCCGTCCCAAGGGACGACAGCCTTTAATCGAATGTGCAACCATGACTTTGATTTTTACGTTCCCTTTTATGTCCTTACATCCTTTTTATATTTTTTCTTTTTTGTGGTCGACAAGGGTGTTTCCCTTTGCTCCTACGTATTCCTCAATTTGGGATGAGAAAATCAGACCTACGTAGTTCTTTCTTATCAAGTGATTCTTTTTTACTTTAAGAGGTGATCATTTTAAGGCGTTGGACCTTAAAAATGATCCATTTTACTTAGTGAGAAAATGAAATGAAAAACTTCAAAAGCCTATTTTATGGACGAGCTTGACTAGGCGAGTTGATTTTAACCTTAGTTTCACTTTAGTTATCAATCAATTCGATTAAGAATGAGAAATCCCAAAGTGAAAACGTCCGATTAATTTTTCGCTTTATTTTACTAAAAGATGTTTTTTTGATTATTATATTATTTTTTACCTCTTTTTTTTATTTCCAACGTAGTTATGGCACGACCGAACGGTCGGAATTCATTTTAACCGAAGTTAACGGATAATACAATTCAAACGTTCGGTGGAAATTGATTTTATTTTTAAGTTAAGCGAGAAATGACTTAAGTAAAATGGCTTAAGCACGTCAACAAGGGGTATAAAAAGTAAACAAAACGAGAATAAAAATGCACGAAACACAATGTGGACCACCATGGGTGCATAGAATGAATCGAAAAGCTTGGTTCGAGGTACTTACCCGTTGAAGATCAAAGAATGATGAAGAACGAATGAAGAACGTCGAAGAACGGTTGAAACCTTTGCGAAATTCCTCACGGAAAACGTTACGGAAACATTTCGGAAGCGCCTCGGCTTAGTTTTTCTTCACGGAAACAATTTTTCCAAGCAAATTCGAAAGAGAGAGAAGTGCCAAAGGGGCTGAACCATTTTCTTCTTCACTTCCTCCCCTATTTATAGCAAAATAGGGGAGGTGGTTGCCGCCCAGCTCGCCCAGGCGAGCCAGGTTGCTTCCTCCAGAAGCAACAACCTTCTGGAGGAATATTCTGGAGGGCCCAAATGGGCCTGGGTGCTATTTGCACCCCCATTTTTACTAAGTGCACCCCCCTCTGCTTTTTTTTTGTGATTCCTTTTTTCGTAAAGTTACGGAAACTTACGAATTTCGTAACGATACTTGTTTTCTTTCTGTAATATTACGGAACCTTGCGGATTACATAATCATCCCCTTTTTGACTTACGGAATGTTACGAAACCTCACTTAATTATACAACGATGCTTCCATTTGATTTCCGGTGTGTGACGGAAACTTACGGATTGTGCATCAATATTTTTTTGGTTTTTTTTTCGGCATGTCCTGGAATTTCACAAATTGCCTAATGATGGATGCCAAGCACCTCACAAGGACCAAAGAAAGGTAGCATGTCATCAAGCAAAGGTCCCCGGACGAAATTAGGGTATGACAGTTGCCCCTCTTTACTTGTCTTTTATTGGAGATAAAAGGAAAGTAAAGATAAGACACTAATTTCGTTCCTCTCGATTTGACAAGAGTCGCAGGTGACCATAAAATCTCCACAAGCAAATGACTTGTTGTTCCCGGATTTTAACAAATTGCCTAATGATGGGTGCCAAGCACCTCACAAGGACCAAAGAAAGGCCGCATGTCATCAAGCAAAGGTCCCCGGACGAAAATTAGGGTATGACACTAATTTCGCTCCTCTCGGTTGACGAGAGTCGCGGGTGACCATGACTTGTCGTTCCCGGAATTTCTCAAATTGCCTAATGATGGGTGCCAAGCACCTCACAAGGACCAAAGAAAGGTCGCATGTCATCAAGCAAAGGTCCCCGGACGAAAATTAGTGCATGACACTAATTTCGCTCCTCTCGGTTGATGAGAGTCGCGGGTGACCATGACTTGTCGTTCCCGGAATTTCACAAATCGCCTAATGATGGGTGCCAAGCACCTCACAAGGACCAAAGAAAGGTCGCATGTCATCAAGCAAAGGTCCCCGGACGAAAATTAGTGCATGACACTAATTTCGCTCCTCTCGGTTGACGAGAGTCGCGGGCGACCATGAAATTTCCGCATGTAAATGACTTGTTGTTCCCGGAGGAACAAAAGGTGCAGAAGACTATGTCAGCCTCTGCATGCTATCAAGCGTTCTGTCTTACAGATAGCAAAAGAATGTTTATACGGATAACCACTCGGGTATTTCCGCGTATCATCGGGCCCGCCGCCTCTGGATGACACAAGGGTGCGGATAACCGTAAGGTATCTCCGCGTATCATCGGGCCCGCCGCCTCTGGATGACATAAGGGTGCGGATAACCGTAAGGTATCTCCGCGTATCATCGGGCCCGCCGCCTCTGGATGATACAAGGGTGCAGAATGACCAAATTTTGTCTCTGCTTGTCATCGGGCCCGCCGCCTCTGGATGACAAAAGGGTGCGGATAACCGCAAGGTATCTCCGCGTATCATCGGGCCCACCGCCTCTGGATGATACAAGGGTGCAGAATGACCAAATTTTGTCTCTGCTTGTCATCGGGCCCGCCGCCTCTGGATGACAAAAGGGTGCGGATAACCGTAAGGTATCTCCGCGTATCATCGGGCCCGCCGCCTCTGGATGATACAAGGGTGCAGAATGACCAAATTTTGTCTCTGCTTGTCATCGGGCCCGCCGCCTCTGGATGACAAAAGGGTGCGGATAACCGTAAGGTATCTCCGCGTATCATCGGGCCCGCCGCCTCTGGATGATACAAGGGTGCAGAATGACCAAATTTTGTCTCTGCTTGTCATCGGGCCCGCCGCCTCTGGATGACAAAAGGGTGCGGATAACCGTAAGGTATCTCCGCGTATCATCGGGCCCGCCGCCTCTGGATGATACAAGGGTGCATGTCACATGACCTCAGGGTCAGTATGACAAAAATTATGGGGCGGCCGACAAAAGCAAGGCTCTTGCTCCTACGTATCCTCCAATGAGGAACTCAGACCTACGTAGTTCTGGATAACTTGTGAGACTTGAAAAGTCTCCATCGGAAAATGCTGACATCTCCGGAAAGGGCGCAGATGACCACATTGGCCTCTGCTCGTCAATCACACTTGGGGTCACTGAATGACGAGGTGCGGATAACCGTAAGGTGTCTCCGCGGGCTACCAGCTCTTGGGTCATGGCAAAAAAAGGCGGTGTGGTCGACAAAAGCGAGGCTCTTGCTCCTACGTATCCTCCAATGAGGAACTCAGACCTACGTAGTTCTGGATAACTTGTGAGACTTGAAAAAGTCTCGGTGTTTTCTTCGCAAAAATGCAAACATGCTTTAGCAAAGAGACAAATATTCCAACTGATTAGAGCAGCATATGCCTTTTTGAGTGAAAAACAATGCGTCTACCGGGGAAGGAGAGTCTGCTGATGAAATCCCCCATAACCATAAATGAGATTTTGGATGTTAGCATTTCGTTTCTAAATGACCATTTAGAGGAAACACTGGGTTCGACAAAAATAGAAGAAATCCACTCAAAGTGTATCAATCTCGCACAGGTAAGTGTTTCATCCTAATTCCGAACCATAGATATGTCATGACTTGACTTTGCAAATTATTTCCTATCAAATCAAAAATTACATGCGTGATCATGGATCAATAGGACTTCCCTTGGGAATGGGTTCTCTTGATGGGTTTTTCGGCTTTTGTGTGTTTTTGGCTTTTGACTTTTTTTGTTGGCTTTTTCCTTTTCTGTTTTTGTTTAGTGCGGGGCGAAAAAGTCGCTAGCGCACAGGATTTTGGTTGGTAATCAAAGGGAGAAGACCATTTTAGGTCGTGGTTTCCTTTCCTTCTTTTTGTTCGTTTGGTGACAATTCTGTATTGTTCAGATATTGTCCGGTCCAAAGACCTTTCTGCACATTTCTTCTGTTTTCCTTCGATCCCTGATCAGGAGCTTTCTTTCCTTCTTCTTCTTCCTTTTTTATTTTCTCCCATTCTTTGATTGAGAATTTTCTTTCTTTTCTTTTTGCTTTCTCCCACTCTTTGATTGGGGAATTTTCCTTCTTTTCTTTTTTTGCTTTCTCTTTGATTGGAAATCTTCCTTCTTTCCCTTTCTTTGATTGGAAATTTCCCTTCTATTCTTTCCGCTTCCGAGGGTAAGGATTGTGGTGAGTCAGGATTTTGGCTCAAAGCTTGTAGAATGGCTAGACATGATATATGTCAGGGCTTGGTTTGGTTCAAGGATAAAAGGGATGCCCCACATTATTTCCATGACACAAATGCAAAAAATGATGATTTGGAAATTTTATGCAAAACTGGTCATGCATGCACCTATGCAGACGTTCAAGTGTCAAATTTTTATGGTCATGTGATGCTAGGGCTCAGGATTCATTTCCTCTATTTTAAATCAACCCAATGTTTCCAAAATATGTTCTTTTATCAATTTGTGCATTCCTCCAAGTCCATTTCGAGCGTCCGGGGAAATTTTCACAGCATTCACCCTTCAGGTGTAGACACGTTTTTTCTTCAAAAATCGATTATGATCAATGAAATTTTTTCAAAGAAAGGTTGGAAATCATCTCTTTTCAAAAGCATGTCGGTTTTTAGCTAGACAACTTATTTTCTCTTTTTCCACCTTTTTTCTTACTTGCTTTCTTTTTTCCTTATGTTCTCCTTTTTTCCTTTTTGTTCTCTTTTCCATTTCATTCATTCCATTTTTTTTCTTTTCTATTTTTATTTTTATCATGATTTTTTTGTTTATTTTACATATATATTTTTGGACGATGTTCCTAAACGAAGAACTCTACACGGTTCCAGAATTTCAAACATCATCGATAGTAATGATACATAAACACTAACGCAACAATCTAAAAAAAATGTATGCGCTGTACAAATGACAATCGAAACAACAAAAACAAACATTAGTCTCTCAAGTCAAAACAATAACATAGAATAAAAATGACAAAAGAAATATGAAAGAAAACATGAATCTCGGGATCTCCCAGTCACGTATCTCCACTCCCTCCCAAGAAGTCAAGCAAATCGGCCATCTCCTCGTCCTCGTGGGCCTCTTCTCCATCGCCGGGAGCTTCTGGGGGTGCCTCTCCTGCTTGGGCCTCGGGCCAATCTCCGGGCCATGCAACCTCTGCTCTGAACTGGTCTGGAGTAGGGCATGAAAAAGAAGCGAAGCCCTGGCTCTGCATGCTAAGGCTCATCTGGTACAGACAATCATGGGTCTGTACATGTGCTCGGTGGTTGGCCGCCTGCTGGCGAACCAAATGCCGTAAATACTGCTCCATGTCAAATGCCCCAGCCTGGCCAACCTGATGAGGTGGTGGTGGCGCGCCTGCGGCCTGTGGAGCATCACCCTGAGCCTGTCTCTGGGTACAGTACTTCTCAATAAAAGCCCGGGTGATGGGCGGCCGAATTACCTTGGTAGGTGCAACGGGGACTCCGAATGACTGGCAGAGTCCTGTGATCAGTGCGGGAAATCCCAGGGCCCTGTTGGACTTATCTGGATCCAAAGGATGCCTGGTAGGCGCCATACCTGCAAAAATATAAATGGCATCAGCGATTAACTGAGCCACATGGACGCTCATCTGCGTCAGGATGGCGTACACCAGCTGACACTTCGGCAGGGGGAGGTCAGAATTATGATCGGTGGGCAGGATGTTGCTGAGGAGCAACGTCATCCATATCTGGGTTAGGGTGGTCATGTTGGTGCGCATGATTCGCACTCGCCTCCCTGCAGCAGTCCGGGCAAAATCTTGCCCCAGTATACATAGCAGCTGGGCGATGGCCTCCTCATCGAACCCATCAGACCGGTTCCTCCTCTGGCCATACTCGCATTCCTAGCCCTCTTCCAACACCATCGGATATCCCAGGAGCTGGCTGATAGCGTCGGCATCAAACGGGATCCACTGACCCCTAACCCAGGATCTCATGTCACGCACGCCCTCCTCTGTTGGCCAAGCATTGGCATAAAACTCAAGGACTATTTCTGGATCGAACTTGGCCAAGGGAGTAACCAGTGATGCCCACCGCCGGCGCCCTATTTCCTCCTGGAAATTAGTATACTCGTCGTCCCTGAGCTGGACGCGTCGCTCCCGGAGAAACGACCATCCCTTGATGGCCTCGAAGCGCTGCTGGTGTACAGCGCTCCTAAAGCGGTGACTGTCATACTCCGGAGCGGAACTAGTTCCTTCGGCTGCCTTGTCCTTCCTGGACCTCTTTGAGGCAAGCTTCCTCGGGGCCATTTCCTGCGAAGGCAAACATTTGGAAAGTTAGTTTTACCAGTGGGACACTACTCTTAAAACAAAAATGGCATACAACCTCCTCCCACAAATACAAACATCAATGTAAATTTAGAGCAAGCTTATGCGCATATTTCCTTACGAACGTTCACTTGCACAAGACATTCTATTAACTAAGAAAAATGCACCCATATACAATCAAGGCAGCTTCGTCACCTAGATTATTTACATGTACTTCCAAGGTGTATTTGTTACTTACATCACACACATCTCCTTGGCTAAATTTACATACATGCATACTCAAAGCATTTTGGGGTACCAAAAATTGCACATGTGCACATCTTGGTATTTCTAATACCTATACATACACAAACTTCATGATGAATCTTGACTATCTACACAATAAGGTGCTACATTTCATGCTCTTTTCAAGTTTTTGCTACCTAAAGCCGCATGCAAATTCAAGTATATTTTCCTTTGCTGACTAAAATTGTATTCAAATTAAAAGGTATATATTTTTTGTAATGTATTTTCTTTACATAACATGCAACATATTTATATATATTTTTTGTGAGACATTTTGACTACCAAAAATTATATGTACATACATCCAAGTATTTTGCTATCATACCCAAAGTGTAAATTGCCAAAGGTATTTTGCTACCTATTCTAAACCTACACATTCATGACGAGAAAAATTCCTAAACATCTAGGCGTAGGGAAATTATTGTAGCGTGGCCCATAGCTGATTGCTGGCCAAAAAGGGTAACTTTACCCAATATGCACCTCCTCTTGTGTTCTTTTTGCATAAAATTTTAGTTCCTAGGCCTAGGATATATGTGGGGCAATGACTCTAGCCTTTTTCGGGAATGAATACATATTCCAAAAATAGAAAATATGTACAAACCAAAATGCCCCATGGGTTGTTTCCTTACAAAAGTCACGCGCTAATGCCATTGAGGCATTTCACCGAACACTTGGTGGGCGCGCGTTTAGGCGTCAATAGCAAGAGAACGGGGACAATGTGGCATGTCCCATTGTTCCAAAATGCATTATAGGCCTAGGGCCATCCCATACAAACCCCTAATTCAACCTAATCAAGCAAGAAAACAAACCAAAATTGCCCCATATATTTGAGCACATTCCCACAATTTAGAGCACCAAAAGGAGATCAAAATACACCAATGAAAAGCTAGAAAGCTTAGGGATGGAACACTTACTTGTTGGTGATGAACCAAAGCGCAAAACGGAATCAAAAAATGCGAAAAAGGATGACCCTAGGGCTGCAAACTCGTCAATCCCGTGGGTATGGCTTTTGAAAGGGGGGAAAAGAAGTTTTTGAATGCAAAAACGTCCCCCCTTTCGTCATTCTTATAATTTGGTGCAGGGGTGGCTCGCCCAGGCTCGCCCAGCTCGCCCAGGCGAGCTAACCTGCACATTTTTTTTTTCTTACTTTTTTTTTTTTTTTTTTTGAGGGGAACATTAACCATGTCCCCTCCCTTCTCATGGAGTAGCATCTTGCCTAACTTGAACTTACTTAGGTTAGAATTAGGTGTTGATTACTTATTTTTACTTTTTAAAACAAACAAATAGTAAAAGAAAGCTGCAAAATACAAAGGATACGGGGCTGCCTTGCAGCGACATTCTCTACTTGTTTCGCGCAGAGAAGGGGCAACAATCGGTCGGTCGTGACCCCATCCCCACTTGCATCCGTCCTTAAGTACCTGCAAGTAAAAAACAACCAGGTATGGCCAATCTTGACCACGTCATTACCTTACCTTGATTGGTTTCTGCCGTTCATGTTTTGTCTCTACCCCAGAAGGTAGCCCAAGATGATCCTGCCCCTGTTTTACCACAACAATATGCATGCGTATGCGTATGCGTATGCATGAATGTTTTCAAACGCAGCAAATTTAGGGAAAGTTGGTTCAGGTTCAATTCTAATTAAGCGCTTGGGGCATCCCATGAACTGAGCGGAAGGGCTCAGGTGATCACAGATTAACGCAAAGTTTGAAACTAACGTGAGGACTAAAGCCTCGAATCCACGTTCATTTCTTTGAAAGATTGTAACGAGAGATACAACAGACAGGAAATCCCTGGGGGAAATCCAGAAAACGCATAAAGATAAAGAACATGCAGCGACATCCTTAATTGCCCCAGCTTCTAAGCATAATATTGTTTGACGACATCAGAGTTCACGGGTGAAGGTAGCTCTTCGCCATCCATGTTGGTAAGCACCAGGGCTCCTCCGGAAAAAGCCCTCTTCACAACAAAAGGCCCTTCGTAGTTCGGGGCCCATTTCCCTCGATGGTCCTTGACAGCATGGGACATTTTCTTTAGCACAAGGTCTCCCTCATGGAACTTGCGTAAGCATACTTTCTTGTCGAATGCACTCTTCATTCTTTGCTCGTATAAGCGCCCATGACTCATGGCCGTTAAGCGCTTACCCTCAATGAGGTTGAGCTGGTCATAGCGCGTTTGAGCCCACTCTGATTCCTTTAATCCGGATTCTGCCAAGATCCTTAATGACGGGACTTCTACCTCAAACGGTAACACAGCCTCCATCCCATATACCAATGAGAACGGCGTTGCCCCAGTTGACGTTCGCACTGAAGTCCGGTAACCGTGTAACGCGAATGGGAGCATTTCGTGCTAATCCTTGTATGACACGGTCATCTTTTGGATAATCTTTTTGATATTCTTATTGGTCGCTTCCACAGCTCCATTCATCTTTGGCTGGTAGGGTGTGGAATTGTGATGTTGGATTTTAATCTCCTCGCACATTTCCCCCATCATCTTGTTATTCAGGTTGGTGCCGTTGTCCGTGATAATCTTCCTTGGCAAACCATATCGGCAGATGATCTCTTTCTTAATGAACCTGATCACCACATTCCTCGTGACATTGGTATATGAAGCCGCCTCGACCCACTTGGTGAAATAATCTATCGCTACGAGGATGAAGCGATGACCATTCGAGGCCTTGGGCTCGATGGCCCCGATGACATCTATTCCCCACATGGAGAAAGGCCAAGGGGCGGACATGACATTCAGAGGATGTGGTGGGGCATTGACATTATCTGAGAATGCTTGACATTTGTGGCATTTCCTCACATGGACACAACAATCACTTTCCATGGTAAGCCAGTAATAACCTGCTCTTAGGATCTTCCTGGCCATAGCATGCCCATTGGCGTGCGTTCCAAACGAGCCCTCATGGACTTCCTCGATCATGTGATTTGCCTCCTTGGCATTCACACACCGCAGGAGTGTCATGTCGTGATTTCTTTTATACAGTATGCTTCCGCTCATGAAGAAACCGGCTGCCAACCTTCTCAACGTCCTTTTATCATTGTCAGCAATCTCTGGCGGGTATTCTTTGCTTACGACATATCGCTTGATGTCGAAATACCAAGGCTTTCCGTCCCGTTCCTCTTCCACTTGGCAACAATGCGCGGGTTTGCCACGACACCAAAATTCAATGTAGGGTAGATCCCCGTGCGGTGTTAGCTGGAACATAGACGCCAACGTAGCAAGTGCATCCGCCATTTGATTTTCCTCGCGGGGAACATGATGGAAGGAGATCTCATCGAAGGTCTTAGCCAATTCCTTGATATAGGCTTTGTAGGGTATCAGCTTGGGATCTCTAGTTTCCCATTCCCCTCTCAGCTGATGGATTACCAAGGCTGAGTCGCCGTACACCTTGAGTAGTTTGACATTGAAGTCAATTGCTGCCTGGACGGCTAGGGCACATGCTTCATATTCGGCCATGTTGTTGGTGCAGTCGAATCCTAGCCTGGCTGTGAAAGGTACACATTGATTGTCCGGAGAGACCAACACTGCGCCAACGCCATGACCTAGAATGTTTGACGCTCCGTCAAACCATACAGTCCATTTGTCCCGATCTTCGTCCAATTTTTCCTCGAACAAGGCCATGATGTCCTCATCCGGGAATTCAGGATGCATGGGCTGGTAGTCGTTAAGAGGCTGTTGAGCCAAATAATCTGCTAAAGCGCTTCCTTTTATCGCCTTTTGGGTGACGTAGACTATATCAAACTCAGATAGCAGGACTTGCCACCGGGCGATTCGTCCCGTGAGAGCTGGCTTTTCAAAGATGTACTTAACCGGGTCCATTTTGGATATCAACCAGGTAGTATGGCTCAGCATGTACTGCCTTAGGCGATGGGATGCCCATACTAAAGCACAACACGTTCTTTCGAGCAAGGAGTAATTCATCTCACAGGTCGTGAACTTCTTACTTAGGTAGTAAACAGCGCGCTCTTTTTTTCCGGATTCGTCATGTTGCCCCAGCATACACCCCATTGACTCGTCCAAGATTGTCATGTACAAATTGAGAGGCCTTCCAGGTACTGGTGGCATAAGCACGGGAGGATTCATTAGGCACTTTTTGATCCTTCCAAAAGCCTCTTGGCAATCCTCATTCCAGCGATCAGTTTGGTTTTTGTGCAAGAGCTTGAACAACGGCTCACAAATGGCGGTGAGCTGCGATATGAATCTGGCAATATAATTCAAGCGCCCCAGGAAACCTCAGACTTGCCTCTCTGTACGGGGTTCTGGCATCTCAAGGATGGCCTTCACTTTTTCGGGGTCTACCTCTATCCCTTTCTGGCTTACAATGAAACCAAGCAATTTCCCTGATTTGACCCCAAAGGTACACTTAGCGGGGTTCAACCTTAATTGATATTTCTTAAGCCTTTCGAACAACTTCCGCAGGTTGACAAGGTGTTCTTCCTCGGATTTAGATTTAGCAATTATGTCGTCCACGTAGACCTCGATCTCTTGATGCATCATATCATGGAACAAAGCTACCATGGCCCGTTGATAAGTTGCCCCGGCATTCTTGAGTCCAAAGGACATCACTTTGTAACAGAACGTTCCCCACAGGGTGACGAAAGTAGTCTTTTCCATATCCTCGGGCGCCATCTTTATCTGATTGTAACCAGAGAAACCGTCCATGAAGGAAAATAAGGCGAAATTGGCCGTGTTATCCACGAGGATATCGATGTGTGGTAAAGGAAAATTGTCCTTGGGACTGGCCCGATTCAGGTCCCGATAATCCACACACATTCGTACTTTCCCATCTTTCTTAGGAACTGGTACGATGTTGGCAACCCATTCTAGATACCGAGCGACGGCCAGAAATCCAGCGTCAAATTGCTTCTTCACTTCTTCTTTTATTTTCAAGGAGGTTTCGGGCTTCATCCTTCTCAGTTTCTGTTTTACCGGGGAACACTCGGGATTTAGAGGTAATCGGTGCTGTACAATGTTAGAACTCAAACCGGGCATATCTTGGTATGACCAAGCAAAGATGTCTTGGTAATCTTTTAGCAGGATTATTAATTCTTCACGGATAGGTGCGGTAATACCTGTACCTATCTTTACTTCCCTCTTTCCACTGCCAATTCCTAAGTCTACTAGCTCTGTTTCTTCTTGATGAGGCCCCGTTTCTTGGTCCTCATGGGCGACCATTCTTTCTAGTTCTGGGGGAAGTCCCACATCCTCATTTCCTTCATCTTCCGTTTGATTCATTTCTTGCTCGAAGTCGATAGGCGGGTCCCAGGTATTAGTACCTTCGGGGGACTCGTCATCGGATCTGCCGTTTCAGAAAAAGAAGTAAACATGCAAATGAATGAGAATGGGTAGAGACCAGGAACAGATGAAGAAAGATCCTCGTATTATAAATTCAAAAACAAAAGACACAAAGCCTTAACAAGACATCAGGAGGGCCAACTATAGAGCTTTTAAAACCGTAAAGGTTTACATTATGCTCGTTGCGTAAATGCCGGGGCGTTCTTCCACTCGCCAATTTCCCAGCCGGAAATCAGGAGGGCATGGTCGTACCAAATCCAAAGTACTCGGAACATCATCTTCGCATATCGCGAACACTTGACCTTCGTCTCCCAGACCCACGCTTATAAAGCTTCTACTTATGTGGCAGGGCGGGCTTCCTTCACTTTCTTGTCTCCAACGCGAGCTTTGGCCACTGTTCTTCCTTCCCGCGATGCTTCTTTTCATGTCCGCCTGAGTGGGCTTATAGCCTAAACCATACTTCCCACGGTTTCCTTGAGTATTTATCAGGCTAGTTATGCCGCCGTTGTCTTTGCCTAAACCCATCCCGGGTTCATAACCGTTCCCCAACATAACTCGGGCCATCATTACCGCTGCATCGGACAGGCAAGGCTGCCCAAAGAGGGAGTCCACGGAGGAAATGCTGACCACCTCAAAAGACTGGAAAGCAGTTTCTAACGATTCTTCTGCGGCTTCCACATAAGGCATGGAGGATGGGCAGCTTACCAAGATGTCTTCCTCGCTTGACACGATGACCAAGTGCCCCTCCACTACGAATTTCAGCTTTTGGTGGAGTGTAGAAGGCACAACTCCCACTGAGTGGATCCACGGGCGCCCCAACAGGCAGCTGTAAGGGGGGTTAATATCCATTATTTGGAAGGTGACTTGACAGGTGTGAGGGCCTATTTGTACTGGGAGATCGATCTCTCCCCTAACCTCTCGGCGAGTGCCGTCGAAGGCACGAACCACCATTGAACTTGGTTTTAAGTGGGAAGCATTGAATGGTAACTTCTCCAAAGTGCTCTTAGGCATCACGTTTAAACTGGAACCATTATCGATGAGCACCTTGGCTACGATATGGTCCATACACTTGACTGATACGTGTAAAGCCTTATTATGCCCTCTCCCCTCGGCGGGGATTTCTTCTTCGGCGAAGGCAAGATAGTTGTTGGCAGTGATATTGTTGACCAGCCCTCCGAAACCTTCTACCGAGATATCTTGGGCCACATGAGCCTCGTTCAGAACTTTTACTAGCAGAGCCCAATGAGGCTCGGAGCTCATAAGTAACTCCAACAGCGAGACCCTAGCCGGGGTTTTGTTGAGCTGTTCGATAACCTTGAATTCGCTCTGCTGAATTATCCGAAGGAACTCGCTGGCTTCCTCTAGCGACACCTCCTTTTTACCATCCTTTTTCTCTGGAGGGCCCTTTGCCGGAATATCTTTATTCGAAGCGTGGGGTGCTTCGCCATCTTGTTCCTCCACCACTTTTCCTTTTCCCTTGACGTCCGCGGGTTGGACTGGTAGGTCCGGAGGTGCGAACACACGACCACTACGGGTCACACCACTCAGTCCCGTGATATTTGTTACTTTAGCTGACAGCGAGCTGACGTCAATGGATTCTTCTTCCTTCTCCCTCGGAGGTGCATATCTCCACGGGACCGCGTGGCTATTTTGGTACGGGAAAGGAACAGGTTTGGCTACTAAGGGGTGTCCAGGCTTTTGCGAAGCTGCGCTTTTAGTGAAGTATATCACCAAGGGTTTGGGCTTCGCAACAACGCTCCCCTCCGTAGATTGCATGCATATATGCTGCTCTTTTTTTCCTTCAATGCCGACTTCCAGTCGACCTTGATCTATCATCCGCTGTAACAATTCCTCTACTCCCAAACACGTCTCCATGTCATGCATCTCGCCGAAGTGTAGCAGACAGGAATCCTCCTTACACCCACTATGGGGAATCACACCTCCTTTTTGTAGAGCCTCAAAGATAAACCTCCTAGGGGTTGCCACATCCCTTAAAGGTTTAGACCTGTGCGGCCTATCGGACTCAACTGCATTAACCACTCCCCCTCCATGATTGGCGAGCGGGTTGGTTCTCACATTGGGCCGATCCTCTTGGAAAGTCAGCCATCCGGCATCCATTAAATGTTGGACCTTGTATTTAAGGGCCAAGCATTTTTCGACGGAATGCCCCGGGACACCCCCATGGTACTTGCAAGTTGCGTTAGGGTCATACCACTTCGGGAAAGGGGGTTCGAGGACCCTTCCGGGAGTTACCTCGGCCAAATGATTGGCGATGAGGGATGGCAGAAGATCTTCGTACGTCATTGGCAGTGGGGTGAATTCCGGAAATGGCCTCGGAGGGAAGTTCCTTGTCGTGTTGGAATTACCGGCCGGTCGAGTCGTGTTTGGAGTTGGAACTTGGGGAGCTTCCCTCTGGGTGGGTGCCTTAGGCTGCACGGGTGTTGAACTAGAGGCGTTCCCAGTATGAGCCGAGAAACTTGGGTGATGTTGCGCATACTGATGGGTACCATGAGGTGTTTGCTGGGGTTTGACCCACGCGGGTGTTGAAGAGACGGCATGGGCATCTCCCTCCTTCTTTTTTGCCCCCGTTGCCCTGATTTTTTTAGCATTCGCATTTGTGGAGGAAACGTAATCAAACTTTCCTCTTTTCAATCCTACCTCGATTCTTTCCCCGGCAAACACTAGATCCGCAAAGCTGGACGGCATGTAACCTACTAGCTTCTCATAGTAGAACACTGGCAGAGTGTCTACCATCATGGTGATCATCTCTCTCTCAACCATGGGAGGAGCTACTTGTGCCGCCAAATCCCTCCATCGCTGCGCATATTCTTTAAAGGTTTCACCCTCTTTCTTGAACATATTCTGCAGTTGAGTACGGTCAGGAGCCATATCAGAATTGTACTGATACAGCCTTAGGAAGGCGGTAATCAGATCCTTCCAAGTACGGATACGGGAAGCTTCCAAATTAGTGTACCACACTACCGCAGCTCCGGCCAAGCTATCCTGAAAGAAGTGTATTAATAGCTTTTCATCCTTAGAGTGGGCGCCCATCTTACGGCAGTACATCTTGAGATGGTTTTTGGGACAAGTCGTCCCTTTATACTTGTCGAAGTCCGGCACTTTGAACTTCGGGGGAATAACAACATCGGGTACTAAGCAAAGATCCGTCATGTCTGCGAACGGATAGTCCCCAAATCCTTCCACGGTCCTCAATCTTTCCTCAAGGAGATTGAGCTTCCTCCTTTCTTCAGTTGCTGGGGGCGGTCCTTCCGTGGACAAAACTATTGGTGGTGCCGCGATGTTGGGTTGAGGCAACGTGCCTGGTGCTGGCCCTTCGGGGATCGGGGGATAGAACTCGACATCCTTTCGAGCATAATCTTGAGGGTCTTTGTGGACTTCATCGGGCTGCTGAGGAGGCTCTCTTTCATGGACGGGAGAAGCAATGTGGCCCGCATCTTCTTGCAAAATGGGTGGTGAATAGTTGGGCGGCAATCCATAAGGGTAAGCCGCTCGGTTGTATCCCAGGTGAGGGCTGCCATCGTGCCCCAGTGTGTCCCTTCCCCGTCCTACTATGTTTGAGGGAGGATGGTGCGTAGTTGCCAAGAGAGTCGGGTCTGCTTCGACAGCCGAACTGACAGCGGCGGCGGTGGCCGCGTTCTTCTCTATGAGCTGCTTCATACTTAACATGGCCTCCATCATGGAGGCCATTTGTTCTTTCAAAGCCGACATGTCGGCTTTCATCTGTTCCTGCGTCTCCTCTTGATCACCCATCGTTCTAGATTTGGATCTGGTGCGATAGGGATACCTTGCGGCGCGTTTAGTTATGGTGTTTTCCCTAAAAAAACCAAACGTGAGGAGTGGGTAAAGAAAGAAAATGCATGCTAGAGATGAAATGTAGGAGTGATTTGATTTGCACAAGCTTTTTGGAGTAGAAACATGAGACCAACTCATTTTATTTCAAAAAGGAAGTCATATCTAGTCAAGGTCTGAGAGACCATACAAGTTTCCTAACGATTTCTAATTATGTGGGCCATTAAGTCTATCATATGCTGACAGTAGCCGAGAAGCCCATGAATCTCTTCAGGGGTGGAGTAGGTGTCTGCCATCGCCTTGGCCTTGGCTAATAAGCGGGGAAGTTCTTGACTCCCGTTCAAGGTAAGAGCAAACCGGTCCATCCACATGGTTGCCTCTTGGTGTAAAGAGTCGATCACCCTTCCTCTAGCCTCTTTTTCCGCGTATACTTGAGCATACTCGTCCGCGATCCTATGCTCATGGGCCATGGCTAGACCCAACTCTTCTTGGTACTTAGCGATGATAGCTAGCATGTTGGTCTCTGTCTCGCATAAACGCTGAGACAAGCTTCTTTTGGACCTCGAACAAGCAATTAACTCCTCTTTCAGAACCATGCTATGTGCTCGCGACTGGTCTCTTTCTTCCCTTCGCAACTTGAGTTCACTATTGCTACCCCATAGAGCTCCGCGAAATTTGTTCCGGCCATACTCCTCCTTGCGAGCCCTCTTGGTCTCTTGTTCAAGGGCTCTTGCGGTAATTGCATTCTCTTCCCGTAACCCGGCACACTCCTTCCGAACGTGTGTAGCGGCCAACTTGAACTTCTCCTTGGCAAGTTTTGCCTTTCCTAACTCGCTTTTGAGAGCTTGGACTTCTTCGTCCTCTTCCGGGGCTTCAAAACTCTCTTCGCTGACGACTTTTAACTTGGCGAGCCAATCTAAACCCCGTATATGAACTTTCAGCCATTCGTGGTACCCACCAATGATGCCATTACGAATGCCTCTAAGCTCTTGATCTTTCCTTAACGGGGTTTCCCATGCCTTATGGATTCTTTGTATAGTCTTGGAATTTTGTGCGCCGAAATCCCTCACAAGGAAAGGAGACATGCTTTCTTCCGTCGATGCTCCCCTCATGGGGTACCCTAGTTGTCTTATAGCGAGCGCGGGATTGTAGTTAATACAACCCCTCGTTCCTACCAACGGAATGTTTGGGTATCTTCCACATGAGAAAAGGACTCCTTCTTTTCCTTCCTTCCATCGGGGGAACCAACTGATTGTTCTACCTCCCATCCCGGCCAAGAGCTGGTCCCAATCTATTCTCCTCTTTTCAGTACACGAGCGATGGCTCAGGAGCGGACATGGATGTCTTGTGTCTTGTTGGAACAAGTGCGAAATCAACCAAACACAGAGGGCGGGTAAGCAACAGATGATCCGTGCGCTACTCTTTTCGCACCTTCGGTCAAATGTGTCAAATAGATCTGCCAAGACAGCTACCACCAGACTTTCCTTGCTATGGTGGTAGGCAAGGAAAGCGTCGATTGCTGCTAGGTCCACCAAACCATCCACGTTTGGAAAGAGGACGACCCCAAAAATTAGCAAAGCTAACACATCCATAAACGGGACCCAGTCTCCTTGATTGGCCATACCCCTCGCCTTGTCTTCTAGGTACCTCTGGGGTAGGCCCGCTATGCCGTTCCGAGTCTGTTTTATACGGTCCAAACCTCTTGCTGAATCCTTGACCACAGTTGCAATTCTGCTCAAAGAGGGGAGACACCCGGAGGAAAGATATGGTTTTCTTCCCCCGAGAGGACATCCTAGAATTTCCTCAAATTCTTCAATGGTTGGTACTAATTGGAAGTCTCCGAATGTGAAGCATCTCAAAGGCTGGTCGTAGTATTGGGTGAGTGATGCAATGGCTTCTATGGATACCTCTGCTAAAGTCAATTCTAAGATCTTTCCGTAAGTCTTGCGGAAAGCTTGCATTTGGAGAGGTTCCATCAACCGCACTAATTCCTTGATGCTGGTGATATCTAGGCTTTTGACCTTGACTTGGTAGAACCTCTTGCCGGTTTGATTTGTTCCCATGCTTACTAAAGTGAGACAAAAGCTGGTGCAAATCAAAACTCCGATATCTCATGGGTGGGATGGATGAATGCATGATGGAATGCATATGACACAGATGCGATCTAGGAATGCGGGGGTCCGGGGAATTTGTCCCTTTCTTAGATACGACGTCTAGGGGTAGCAAAATGCCCCAACGCACGTTTTTAAGAAGGCGACACGGACCCTCCGTTGGTTTGTTTACAGTAGGGATCAAGACAGAACCCATATGCAATGCCTATGCAAAAGACACAATGCGGGAATGTACACAGTATGACAATATTTACCGAACATAAGCAAAAGGGTATATGATACTCATGCATGGCAGTGTGAAAAATGGCACGCAGCGTGTTTGCTCCGTGCCCCTATTTAAGGGACCTATAAGGGAGAGAACTAACTAGGCTTTTAGCAAAAATCCCCAAGGTAGTCATATCTCTCTCGATGGTTTCTAGAGGTATCATCCCCTTCGAAGAACATATTGCAGCAGTAGGGACTACTAGCAACAATAAGTTTTCAAAGAGAAAAGCTCTAGATGAGGGTTCACTGTAATCAAGCAAGTCGGAGACCTAGCATGATCACAGATTCACCTCCACTCCTTATGTTCCCATGAACCCGGGTATAGGGCCCTTTTTCACTCACAGTGTGTGCAAATAGTGTTAGTGTTTGTGTCCATCAAATGAATAAATATTTACCTCATGCATACATTCTAAAACACACTAAAAGCAACAAATAGTTTATATACACAAGAACATAAGACAAATAAAGGGAAACCAACAAAGGAGAAAGTCATGATAAAACATTGCACAAGATTTAAATGGCCTAACTCTCTAAAAAACAGTCCCCAGTGGAGTCGCCAACTGTCGCAACCTACCCTTCGGCGGGAGGGCGATGCGTGACTCGTGGGATGCGTGTTCCGCGAAAGGAATACGCGCGGAGTCGCCACCAACGTTTATTTGAGGAAAACGTCGGAAAAACCGGAAAAGACGCGATCTACGAACTTTTAAGTGAAAGGTTCGGGAGTTGTATTTACGCACGGGGAAGGTATTAGCACCCCATACGTCCGTCCCAAGGGACGGCAGCCTTTAATCGAATGTGCAACCATGACTTTGATTTTTACGTTCCCTTTTATGTCCTTACATCCTTTTTATATTTTTTCTTTTTTGTGGTCGACAAGGGTGTTTCCCTTTGCTCCTACGTATTCCTCAATTTGGGATGAGAAAATCAGACCTACGTAGTTCTTTCTTATCAAGTGATTCTTTTTTACTTTAAGAGGTGATCATTTTAAGGCGTTGGACCTTAAAAATGATCCATTTTACTTAGTGAGAAAATGAAATGACAAACTTCAAAAGCCTATTTTATGGACGAGCTTGACTAGGCGAGTTGATTTTAACCTTAGTTTCACTTTAGTTATCAATCAATTCGATTAAGAATGAGAAATCCCAAAGAGAAAACGTCCGATTAATTTTTCGCTTTATTTTACTAAAAGATGTTTTTTTGATTATTATATTATTTTTTACCTCTTTTTTTTATTTCCAACGTAGTTACGGCACGACCGAACGGTCGGAATTCATTTTAACCGAAGTTAACGGATAATACAATTCAAACGTTCGGTGGAAATTGATTTTATTTTTAAGTTAAGCGAGAAATGACTTAAGTAAAATGGCTTAAGCACGTCAACAGGGGGTATAAAAAGTAAACAAAACGAGAATAAAAATGCACGAAACACAATGTGAACCACCATTGGTGCATAGAATGAATCGAAAATCTTGGTTCGAGGTACTTACCCGTTGAAGATCAAAGAATGATGAAGAACGAATGAAGAACGTCGAAGAACGGTTGAAACCTTTGCGAAATTCCTCACGGAAAACGTTACGGAAACGTTTCGGAAGCGCCTCGGCTTAGTTTTTCTTCACGGAAACAATTTTTCCAAGCAAATTCGAAAGAGAGAGAAGTGCCAAAGGGGCTTAACCCTTTTCTTCTTCACTTCCTCCCCTATTTATAGCAAAATAGGGGAGGTGGTTGCCGCCCAGCTCGCCCAGGCGAGCTCTGCTCGCCCAGGCGAGCCAGGTTGCTTCCTCCAGAAGCAACAGCCTTCTGGAGGAATATTCTGGAGGGCCCAAATGGGCCTGGGTGCTATTTGCACCCCCATTTTTACTAAGTACACCCCCTTCTGCTTTTTTTTGGTGATTCTTTTTTTTGTAAAGTTACGGAAACTTACGAATTTCGTAACGATACTTGTTTTCTTTCCGTAATATTACGGAACCTTGCGGATTACATAATCATCCCCTTTTTGACTTACGGAATGTTACGGAACCTCACTTAATTATGCAACGATGCTTCCATTTGATTTCCGGTGTGTGACGGAAACTTACGGATTGTGCATCAATATTTTTTTGGTTTTTTTTTCGGCATGTCCTGGAATTTCACAAATTGCCTAATGATGGATGCCAAGCACCTCACAAGGACCAAAGAAAGGTCGCATGTCATCAAGCAAAGGTCCCCGGACGAAATTAGGGTATGACAACTACCTTGAGAAGCTTCTTTGAGAAAACTTCCTTGAGAAGCTAGAGCTTAACTACACGCATCCCTCTAATAACTAAGCTCACCTCCTTGAGAAGCTTCCTTGAGAAGATTCCTAAAGAAGCTAGAGCTTAGCTACACACCCCTATAATAGCTAAGCTCACCCCCATTCCAAAAATACATGAAAATAAAAAAAAGTCCCTACTACAAAGTCTACTCAAAATGCCTCGAAATACAAGGCTAAAAACCTATACTACTAGAATGGCCAAAATACAAGGCCCAAACGAAGGAAAAACCTATTCTAATATTTACAAAGATAAGCGGGCTCATACTTAGCCCATGGGCTCAAAATCTACCCTAAGGCTCATGAGAACCCTAGGGCCTTCCCTTGGATCTCTGGCCCAATCTACTTGGAGTCTTCTATCCAATGCCCTTACAGGGTAGGATTGCATCATTTCCTCCACCTTGGAAAGGATTTCACCTCAAATCCCGAGGTTCTTCATACTCAGGGTTCCTTCCCTCGACACCTGTAAAAAGAACAAAAACATATGTATTAGTGGTGTTTGGTATGTTGAAGTAAGGTAAGGTCTGAAAACCCCTTTCATAGACATCTTCCCATGAGGGAACATGGTTTCTCACCAACTCAATGAATGGTGCTATAAGTATAGAAAAATATGGGACAAACCTTTTGTAAAAGTTTGTTAAGTCATGGCAGCCCCAGATTTCCCTTATACTTGGTGGAGTCGGCCAATCAGGAAGGACCTTTATTCTCTTGGGGTCCATGGGAACCCTATGATCACTATTTAAAAAATTACGGAAAGTAATGCAATAAAGCGTACCTTTTTCTGTATTTTCATGTTGATAATTCCTACAAAAAAATACGACAAACCTAAGGTGTCCCATATGAACACCTAAGTTTGTATTAAAACCAAAAATAAGAACAAACCTACCTAATGAGTCCCTATGTACATGAATCATGAAGATGTTGGGTGCATGACTGATTTTACAAAAGAAGGTTGCAACACTCAACACATTCATCATATCACTTATTTTAGGGATTTGGTGCCTAATGTCGCAACATGCCCTTTTGCGGGCGAGCGAAGGCGTGGCTCACGGGTGCGCTTTCCAAAGGAGGAAAGAAGCGCGGAGTCGCCACCAACGTTTATTTGTGGGAAACGTCGAAAAAACCGAAGGAAACCGGTCGAAATGAAAATTCTAAGTTCGGGAGTTGTATTTACGTTTGAGGAAGGTATTAGCACCTCTTACATTTGTCTCAAAGGACAACAACCTATTTTTCATAATTGTGGAAATTGTGTTATCTTAACTTTTAGTTCTTTTTATTTTTTGAGGTCGACAAAAGCGGGGCTCTTGCTCCTACGTACCCTCCATCGAAGAGGAAATCAGACCTACGTAGTTCTTTCTTAAGGGTGAATCACACGATTTCTTTTTACTTGAAAGGTGATCATTTAACGGTGTTGGACCTTAAAAATGATCCATTAACTTGGTATGAAAGACTGAGATAATAAACTTTCAAATCCCTTTTTTTAGTGATTTTTTTGTGGACGAGCTTGACTTGGCGAATTGATTTTAGCCTTAGTTTCACTTTAGTTATTAGTCAATTCAATTAAGAATGAGAAATCCCAAAGAGAAAACGTCCGATTGATTTTTTTGGTTTATTTTACTAAAAGATATTTTTTATTATTATATTATTATTTTACCTCTTTTTGGTTTAACCGTGGTTACAACGTGAACGATCGGTTAGATTTTGTTTTAACAGTGATTAAACGAGATTACAACACAAATGATTGGTTGAAATTCATTTTATCATTTATTAGGCGAGAAAACAACTTAAATAAACGGTTAAAACACGTTAAAAATGGAAGAAAAGAAAACTGAAAGTAAACGAAATTAAAGTGAAAGTACACAAAACAAGAAATGAATTGAAAGTCTCGGATTCGAAAACTTACCCGTTGAAGAATGAAGAACGAACGAAGAACGGATGAAGAACGGTGAAGAACGACGAAGAACGATGAAGAATTTCCATAGAATCGCTTATAGAAGCGTTACGGAAGTACTTCGACTCGATTTTTCTTCACGAAAACGTGTTTTTTGCCCAAAATAGCCGAAATGCATAGCCAAAGGGGTCTTGAACAATTTGAAACAGCTCCCCCCTCCCCTATATATAGAAAAAAAGGGAGGTGCTTGCCGCCCAAAGACTTAATGAAGAAGATTTCTAAGCGCACCCGAATTACTAAGTTCACCCCCCTTTTCGTATTTTACGGAAAAGTTACGGAAGCCTTACGGAAGTGTTTTCGAATTTGATTTTCATCTTTTTTCTCTTCCCTTTCACCAATGTTAAGTGGAATATGCTTACCCAAGGTTTTCGGAAATTTTACGAAAGTATTACGGAAGCCGCGGAAGCCCCGGAAACCATTTTTCAAAAACGTGGAGGAGCTTGCCGCCCAGTTGCTTCCTCCTTAAGCAACCCAACTTCCAAAATGTTCCGGAAGGGCCTAGATTTGAATTGCTATTTATACCCCTATCTTGATAAGTTCACCCCCCCTTTACCGTTTTTGGTGATTCTTTTTCCGTAACGTTACGAAACATTACGAATTTCATAACGATACTTATTTTCTTTTCGTAAGGTTACGGATCCTTACGGATCATGTATTTACTCTTTTTTAGCTTTCGAAGAAGTTACGAAAACTCACGGATTGCGTAACAACACCTCCTTTTGGTTTCCGCCACATTACGGAATTTCACGGATCGCGTAAGCATGCTTTCTTTTGATTTCCGGAGCGTCTCGGGACTTCACATATTGTGCAACAAAGGGTGCCAAGTATCTCAAAGCGGCCGATCAAAGGTTGCATATTATCAAGTAATAATCCCCAGACGAAATTAGGGTATGACAGTTGCCCCTCTTTACTTACCTTTTATCGGAGATAAGAGGAAAGCAAAGATAAGACACTGATTTCGTCCGTCTTGCCCTTTCCGTGACTAGTCTATGACGACTCTCGTCTCTACTCCTTCTTTTTCTGCACAACACAAAACAAAATACAAACAACAACAAAAACAACAATATAATAATATACACATACACGTTTGGCAAAGGAATCAATCGGGAAAATAACAAAGATCACATTTCCCAGTCAAGAGGATCCGCACTTGACGATGAAAAACCCTGGAGAATGGAGGATTTCACTAGAAGGTCCTCACTAGTCAATCATGAAGTATGGCTCCAAACACTTTGGGTGGAGGACGCATGAACGAACATGCAATTCATGGGGCTCCGCAAAAAAGGCGAGAATGGATGATTGCACTAGAGGGTCCTCACTAGTCAATCATGAAGCATGGCTCCAAACTCTTTGGGTGGAGGATGCATGAATGAAAACGCAATTCATGGGGCTTCGAAAAAAAGGTGAGAATGCAGGATTGCACTAGAGGTTCTTGACTAGTCAATCATGAAGCATAGCTCCAAACTCTTTGGGTGGAGGATGCATGAACGAAAACGCAATTCATGGGGCTCCGAAAAAAAGGCGAGGATGGAGGATTGCACTAGAGGGTCCTCACTAGTCAATCATGAAGCATAGCTCCAAACTCTTTGGTGGAGGATGCATGAACAAAAACGCAATTCATGGGGCTTCGAAAAAAAAAGGCGAGGATGGAGGATTCCACTAGAGGGTCCTCACTAGTCAATCATGAAGCATAGATCCAAACTCTTTGGGTAGAGGATGCATGAACGAAAATGCAATTCATGGGGCTCCGAAAAAAAGGCGAGAATGGAGGATTGCACTAGAGGGTCCTCACTAGTCAATCATGAAGCATAGCTCCAAACTCTTTGGGTAGAGGATGCATGAACGAAAATGCAATTCATGGGGCTCCGAAAAAAAGGCGAGAATGGAGGATTGCACTAGAGGGTCCTCACTAGTCAATCATGAAGCATAGCTCCAAACTCTTTGGGTGGAGGATGCAAGAACGAAAACGCAATTCATGGGGCTCCGAAAAAAAGGCGAGAATGGAGGATTGCACTAGAGGGTCCTCACTAGTCAATCATGAAGCATAGCTCCAAACTCTTTGGGTGGAGGATGCATGAACGAAAACGCAATTCATGGGGCTCCAAAAAAAGGCGAGAATGGAGGATTGCACTATAGGGTCCTCACTAGTCAATCATGAAGCATAGCTCCAAACTCTTTGGGTGGAGGATGCATGAATGAAAACGCAATTCATGGGGCTTCGAAAAAAAGGTGAGAATGCAGGATTGCACTAGAGGTTCTTGACTAGTCAATCATGAAGCATAGCTCCAAACTCTTTGGGTGGAGGATGCATGAACGAAAACGCAATTCATGGGGCTCCGAAAAAAAGGCGAGAATGGAGGATTGCACTAGAGGGTCCTCACTAGTCAATCATGAAGCATAGCTCCAAACTCTTTGGGTGGAGGATGCATGAACGAAAACGCAATTCATGGGGCTCCGAAAAAATGGCAATAATGGAGGATTGCACTAGAGGGTCCTCACTAGTCAATCATGAAGCATAGCTCCAAACTCTTTGGGTGGAGGATGCATAAACGAAAACGCAATTGATGGGGCTCCGAAAAATAGGCGAGGATGGAGGATTGCACTAGAGGGTCCTCACTAGTCAATCATGAAGCATGGCTCCAAACTCTTTCGTGGTGGATGCATGAACGAAAACGCAATTCATGGGGCTCCGAATAAAATTTGTTGGCTTGACCAAATGGTCCACCGGGGTTTTTTCCACTTAAAAAAAGCAGACATGGTTTTTTTTTTTGCAAAGAAAAATAAGTCATTCGCGAGAGCACCATATCTTAGAAAAACAATATACTTATGCCAAGGGTAATCTTCCTTGTACCTGAAAATGAAAGGCAGGATGTCAACTTTTAGCTTTTGAATGAACATTCAGGGGAAACATCAGGTTAAGCTGAAACTGGGAATAAATCACTCATAGTGTATAAAAACTCACACAGGCTAGTGTTTTACCCTAATCCCATACCATAACTGCACCACGACTTTATTTTGCACACGATTTCCTATCGAATCAAAGATCACACGTACGATCACGGATCAATAGGATTTTCTCGAGGGTAGTGTTTTTTGAGAGGAAACTGGGTGTTCCAGTCTTTTCCTCTTTGTTTATGTGGGGTGGGATATCGTCAGTCAAGAATGACTTTGAATGGCAATTCGAAAGGAAGAGACACCAAAAATGGGTTTTCCTTTGCCGACAGTCACTTATCTTGCCGAAAATTTATCTGGTCGGAAGGTTCTCTGATCTTTTTCTTTCATTGATCAAGAATTACTCTGTTTTCCTTCGATCTTTTCCATTTTCACTTCCTTTCGATCTTCGATCGGGAATCCTTCTTTTTCTTTGTTTTTTATTGTTCTTTTTCTTTCTTTTCTTTTCATTTCTTCCTTTTCTTTTCTTTTCACTTCTCCTTCTCCATTCCTTTTTTTTTTTCGGAAATCGGATTTTAGCATTCTATTTGCTCTCCCTTGAGGAGATTCCGCTGTACTTTGCTTCGGGGAAAGGATGAGGATTCTTTTTTATAGGACAAGGTTCAAAAAGTCTAAGATTGTGTCTCAATGGGGTCTTTTATCATAGGAACCCGATCTTGATATCTGGGGCAAAACAAATTTGGGTGTCAAGGTGTCGGTCTCGGGCCGAACTTCCATATTATTCCGCGCGACAATGATGATTTGGAAACAACGTGCAAAATTAGTCACGGCTACAGCCGGGTGGGCACTCAAGCATTTCGTTTATGGCATTGTGATACTAAGGTTGGGAATTTAGACAAATCGACCCAATGTTTCCAAATTGTGATACTAAGAAATTTTTCCTTTGTATATCTACACTCTTATACATGACAAACTTTTTCTGTACATGTATTGGAACTCTTTCTCTTTATGTCACACGGTCTACATACAAACCCTATTTACATTCAAATATTTTTTTTGTTTTTTTTTTCGAACGCACACCTATGGTTCATACAAAAGTTTCTTTATATACACTCGTTGTTCACACACACAAGAATTCCTTTCCACGCATCATTTACAAAAATCCTTCTATACACATTTCCCTTTTACATACATATATAAAAATATTTTCCTTTTTCTTTATATACGTAGACATTTTATTCACAACGCTTCTTTCTTTTTATCATGATTTTAGTTCATTTTATTTTTTTTATTTTTATTTTGGACGATGTTCCTAAAAAATGAACAATTCTACACGATACCGGAATTTCAACAAACACTATTGACAACAACAAAGTAAATACTAACATAACAATTCAAACGACATGTATACACAAAACAAAAGTCAATCCAAACGAAACAAACGTTAGTCCCTTAGTTAAACAAAAATAAGATAGCATACAAATGATAAATGATGGAACATACGAATTTGGGGATCCCACGGTCATGTGGCTCCGCATACCCCGGACTCTTGGGTCATGGTAACAAAAGGTGGGGTGATCGACAAAAGCAGGGCTTTTGCTCCTATGTATCCTCAATTTGTGATGAGGAACTCAGACCTACGTAGTTTTTGATAACTGTGAGACTAAAAATAGTCTCAGTGTTTTCTTCACTAAAATGCGAACATGCTTTAGTAAAGAGACAAAAAACTTCCAACTGATCAGAGCATCAAATGTTTTTTGGATGAAAAATGATGTGTCTATCGGGGAAGGAGAGTATGCTGATGAAATTTTCTCATAACCGTAAATGAGATTTTGGATATTAGCATTTCGTTTCTAAATGACCATTTAGAGGAAACACTGGGTCCAACAAAGATAGGAGAAAATCACTCAAAGTGTATCAATCTCACACAGGTAAGTGTTTTATCCTAATTCCGAACCATAGATATGTCATGACTTGATTTTCCAAATCATTTCCTATCAAATCAAAGATTACATGTGTGATCATGGATCAGTAGGACTTTTTCTTCGGAATGGTTTGTTTTTCATGGTAGGAACTTTGGCTTTGAGTGTTTTTGGCCTTTTCCTTTTTGTTTATGTTTAGTGCATGGCGAGAAAGTCGCTAGCGCACAGGATTTTGTCGGCAATCAAAGGGAGAGGACCACTTTAGGTTGTGGTTTGCTTTTTCTTGTTCACTTGGTGACAATTCTGTATTGTTCAGATATTGTCTGGCCCAAAGACCTTTTTGGATGTTTCTTCAGTTTTCTCCCGATCCTTGATCGGGAATTTTCTTTCCTTTTTTTTTTTTTGCTTTCTCCCCTTCTTTGATTGGGAATTTTCTCTTTTTCTTCTTTTTTTTTTGTTTTCTTCCGAGGGCGAGGATTGACATTCTCACCCTGGGTCAAGGTTTATGATAAGTTGGGATTTTGGCTCAAGGCTTGTAGAACGGCTGGTCATGATATATGTCAAGGTTTGGCCAGCGGCTCGGGGATAAAAGGGATGTCCTACATTATTTCCATGATACACATGCAACAATGATGATTAGGAAATTTTATGCAAAACTGGTCATGCATGCACCCATGTGGACACTCAAGCATCAAGTTTTTATGGTCATGTGACACTAGGGCTCAGGATTCATTTTCCCTATTTTAAGTCAACCCAGTGTTTCCAAAATATGTTCTTTTATCAAATCATGCATTCATCCGAGTCCATTTTGGGCATTCGGAAAATTTTCACAGCATTCACTCTTCAGGCGTGTACACACATTTTTTTCAAAAACTGGTTAAGATCAGTAAAATCTTTCAAAGAAAAGTTGGAAATTATCTCTTTTCACAAGCATGTTGTTTTTTAGCTAGACAACTTTTTATTATTATTTTTTTATTTTCTATTTTTTTTCTTCCTTCTTATTCTTTTCTTGCTCGCTCTCTTTGCTCTTTTTTTTTTCATGAAGTAATTTCCTACATAAACATACGTATATTTTTGTGAGGTATTTTGCTATATACATGCGTGTCCAAGGTATCTTGCTACCTAAACATACATATATATGTTTTGTGAGATATTTTTGCTATATACATGCATATCCAAGGTATCTTGCTACCTAAACATACATATATATATATTTTGTGAAGTATTTTTCCTACATACATGCATATCCAAGGTATCTTTCTACCTAAACATACATATATATATTTTGTGAGGTATGACTACCTTCTGAGCTTGTGCTTGTTTTATTTAAATTCCTAGGATCATGAGCAACTAGGTGTGTCCTGCTATGACTTGAGAAACAAAGGTGATCAAATAACAAGCAGAGATTTAAAAGGTACTAGGTTGCCTCCTAGTAGCGCTTCTTTAACGTCTTGAGCTGGACGCTTGATGGCTTGTCAGTCACGGACCTAGTACTTTGCTTACCTTTGGCTTTGGACTTGGTCGCCTATTGGTCGGCCATGGGTCGTAAGCAACGCTCTATCCTTTTTGTGGATGAGCTGAGGTGAACTCTAGAGGTGATGGTGGTGCGTCTGTTGCCTGCTGCCGGCAATCCCTAGGCTGCTGTGGTGTTTCGCCCTACGCCTGCCTGGGGACGCAGTACATCTTGATGAAAGCTCGATTAGTAGGGGGCCTGATGCCCTTGCTGGAGGTGGCAGGCACTCCGTAGAACTGATAGAGACCTGTAATTAGAGCTTGACAACTCCAAGACCCTGTTGGATTTCTTCGGGTCCACTGGGTGTCTTGCAGGCGCGATCCCTGCAAATAATAGATGAAATCAGAAATCAGTTGAGCGATGTGCATACTTACCTATGTCATGATGACGTGACCTTGCCGGGGGGAACGGGCACCCTGTAGGACTACAGAGGCCCGTAACCAGAGCTGGAAACCCCAAGGCCCTGTTGGACTTCTCCGGGTCCACTGGGTGTCTTGGTGGGTGCGATTCCTGCAAACAATAGATGGTATCAGAAATCAGTTGAACCATATGTATACTTACCTATGTCACGATGGCATGACCTCATAGGGGGAATGGGCATCCTGTATGACTGACAGAGGCCCGTAACTAGAGCTGGAAACCCCAGGGCCCTGTTGGACTTCTTTGGGTCCACTGGGCGTCTTGTGGGCGCGATCCCTGCAAACAATAGATGACATCAGAAATCAATTGATCCATGTGCATACTTACCTATGTCATGACGGCACAGACCAACTAATACATCTGCAAGGGGAGATTGGCATTGTGGTCGCCGGGCAGAATGTTGCTAAATAGCAACGTCATCCATATCCATGTAAGAGTGGTCATGTTGGTGCGCATGATCCGCACTCGTCTTTTTGCAGCGGCACGGGTGAAATCTTGCCCCGGTATGCATAGTAGATGCGTGATAGCCTCCCTCTCTGGATGTGCTCGCACAGTTGGTCGTCCTGCAATATAAGGGGGTGGCCCAGGAACTGATAAAAGGAAACTACTGGCCCCTTAACCGGGAGCGCAAGTCTCGGTTAAGCATCTAAGGGCAAAGGACCTTATATTCTCTTAAGGTGTGGATATGGAGCACACTGAAAATGAGGACGCATAGCCCTCTAAAGGCGAGGGCGTGCAGCCCTCTGCAGGCGAGGACATATAGTCCTCTAAAGGTGATAGGTACTAGTATCTAAGGGTCCACCTTTAGGAGAAAGTAAGAGATCGACTCATCGAGAGGGCCGGTCATCCAAAAAGATTGGACACGAGATGTAGGAAATCTGTGCAGTTAACATGATTTTTAGGGATGCAGACGCATGCAACCTTTGTTGTGAAATTTGGTAACGCTGACCTCATATGAAACAATGCAATGCAATGGAAAGTTTGTACAATGTTCATGACATTCTTTCCCTATTTGTGATTTTGATTTTG
Source organism: Glycine soja (assembly GCF_004193775.1). Classification (NCBI taxonomy): domain Eukaryota; kingdom Viridiplantae; phylum Streptophyta; class Magnoliopsida; order Fabales; family Fabaceae; genus Glycine; species Glycine soja. Next base: position 33,277,314 of record NC_041013.1, read on the forward strand.
ATTTAATTTTTTTGGAAGACACAGATTGACTGTCCTTTTGAAAAAAGTAATAATTCATGCAACCTTATCCTATCTTTTGCAAATCTCTCCGGGAACTCCCTCAGAGTGTATGTTCTGTTTGATTTAGTCACTTGACCATTTTTGGAGTGACGGCAATGGAGTCGTTTGACGTTTAATCAATCTATTGAAATTCCAGGGCTTGTCTCCCTTTTTTTTTCTTGTTTAAAAACATCGACGGGTGAGAACTTTTGATCTGCCCTTATGTTCACTTGAGGCTCATGCATGATGCCCCTCATTGCCCTAGTGTGAGGCTTCAAGGTACCAATTGTTATCTTTCGTCATGACCTTGTAGCTGGGAACCTATTGGGTGAAAACTTCTAATCTGCCCCTAGGTTCGCTTGAGGTTTTGGCATGGTGCCTTTCGTTGCCCCAGTGTAGGGCTTTAAGGTACAATCGTTGTCTTTCGTCATGACCTTGTAGCAAGGAACCTATTGGGTGAGAACTTTTAATCTGCCCCTAGGTTCGTTTGAGGTTTATGCATGGTGCCTTTCATTGCCCCAGTGTAGGGCTTAGAGGTACCAATTGTTGTCTTGTTTTCACAACCTCGTAGTGAGGAAGAATGAAAGATGCAGTTGATTCTTGCAAAACGAATTTTCCAAGGACGAGAAATAGTTGAAGGATTTTTCAGTTGATGGATTAAGTCAAATGACTCCTATGTAGAAGTAAGATGTTTGGATGTCTTGATAATGCTAAAGGATCAAGTGCTTCTAAATTTTATTCAAGACAAGAATCCAAGAAAAATCAAGATACATGAGCAAGTTGATCTCTAGAATCTTTAGGAAGAAGTTTCCAAATAAAAGGTTTGACCAAAGAATTCTATCATTTCAAATTGAGATTTGCTCTCTGGTAATCGATTACCAACAGTTGAAAATGTTTATAACAGTCACTAGAAATTTGAATTCAAAATTTATAACGTGTAATTGATTACACATGGACGGTAATTGATTACCAGCAGTTTATTGAACGTTTTAATTCAAATTTTTAAAACCTGTAATCGATTACACAAGTCTTGTAATTGATTACCAGAGGGGATTTTCAAAATATAATTTCCAAGAGTCACATCTGTTCAAATGGTTTATGAATGGCCATCAAAAGTCTATTTATATGTGACTTGGAAACACGAATTTAAAGAGAGCTTTTATTGCCCAAAAAGTTTCATCCTCTCAAAAGATTAAGAGAGTTTTTCTGAACTAAAATGTCTTATCCCCTCAAAAAGATTCCTTGGTCAACCACTTGCATATTTAATAAGGAATTTTGATTGATCTTCATTTTACAATCCATCTCTTTTAAGAGAGATTTCTTCTTCTCTTCTTATTTCTGAAAAGGGATTAAGAGACCGTGGGTCTCTTGTTGTAGGGGATTCTTGAACACAAGGGAAGGGTTGTCCCTGTGTGCATTGTTAATCCGAAAAGAGAGAGTGAAAGTTTAATTAGGGAATAGTCTTTGTATCTTAATTTAACCCCCCCCCCCTTCTTAAGATAATTGAGGCCATTTGTCCAACATCCTATTCTTGATAACTCACTTCTCTCTAAAAAGACAAACTTTCCAGGATGATAAAATGAGGTCACATGAACGTCTTAAAAACACATTCAATCAAATTCTTTTTTTCTTTTTGAACACTTTTTTTTATTTTTATTTTGAAACTTATTTGTTTTGAACTTTACTCGTTGTTTTACGGCGCCCCCAACAACGTGCAAGATGAGTAATCTCTGATTGAACGGTCTTGGAAGTCCAAACTCAGGAGCACAGGTCGCTTGAGCAAACAGACCAATGGCTTGCACCCACATCCCGGTGAAAGTTGAATAAGGAAAGATGCATTTGTGAGAGGATGAGGGACAAAGATATCAACTTCATCCATTTCATTTAACATTGTAACTGTGGTTTACAATAATGGTACAGACTTGAAAATCCTGATGAGTCATTAGAGACATCTAACAACAGCTTTCAAAATTGCCCCATGTGTGGCATCTCTTGTCAATGTCAGGATTTACACGTGATTCTCCTCAAATTTCAGCCAGCCCGCATCAATTAGACCTTGCACCTTACGCTTCAGGCCCCTACAATGCTCAATGGAATGCCACGGGGCTTCTCCATGACAAGCACACATTGCGTTCGAGTCGTATTCTCGGAGAAATGGAGGTTGATGAACCTTGGTTGGGGTTATGGCTACCATTGAATTATCAAGTAGATATGGGAGCAAGTCAGCATAGGACACTGGAATTGGGGTGAATTCTATAGGCTTTCTCGCTGCAAAATTCATTTCTTGGTTGGTGTTTTTTGATTGTGCTAAAGGTGATGTTCGTCATTGGAAGTGCGGTAGACAGACTTTGTGGTTGATTTAGGGATGGCCTTTGTCGATAACTGGGTGGTGGGTAAGGAGAAGGTTTGTTTATTGGCTGAGTAATGACATTGTTGGGTTGGTGGGAAACTTGGCTGTATAGGAATGGCAGTCAGAGCATGGGCTTCTCCCTCATTCTCACCCTCTTCATTTGCCCTAGTTTTTTTTTTTTTGCATTTATCAAAGCATGATGATCAGATTTGCCTCTTTTTAGACCCACTTTGATCCTTTCTTCGGTGAACACCATATCATCAAAGCTGGAAGGTGTGTAACCCACCATTTTCATAGTAGAATACTGGTAATGTGTCTACCATTACGATTATCATCTCCCTTTCCATCTTTGGGGGTGCCACTTGGGCTGCCAGATCCCTCCATCTTTAGGCGTATTCTTTGAAAGATCCGTGCCCCCTTTTTTGGACATGTTCAGTAGTTGCATCCTATCCAAAGCCATTATACTAACACTGCCTAACGAAGGCAACCATTAGGTCCTTCCAATCATGGGCTCAGGAAGGTTCCAAGTTAGTGTACCAGGTAACAGCTACCCCCAGTAAGACTTTCTTGGAAGGAATGTATCAGCAATTTCTCATCTTTTGCGTATGCCCCCATCTTCCGACAATACATCTTTAGATGGTTCTCGAGGCAAGTAGTCCCCTTGTACTTGTCAAAGTCCAACACCTTGAACTTGGGAGGGGTGATGATATTGGGCACTAGGAACAACTCTTCTAGGTTAGCAAAGGCATAATCTTCACCTCCTTTAATAGCCCTGAGCCTTTCCTCTAGATGATCCAACTTTCCCATTTCTTCCATAACATGAGGGTTTTTACTTGTTGTGGAATGCAAGAGGTGTAGCTGGGGGTGATACTGAGGGCCCTCCAAAGGGTTTTGTAGGGGTATACCATCAATTGTCTGGCCTTCAGTGGCATATCCGAGGCAAGGCTCGAAGTCGGCTAGATTGTGGTGGGGCATTTCATGTGTCTCACCCATGGGTTGAGAGACATGTGCATGAACAGTTTGGGGTTGTCGGCTCTCAATGGGTATAGGAGTGGAGTTATTCACATCCTCATTGAGAGTGTACACCAGATTGGGTGGTGTATAGTTGGGAGGCAGGCCTTGTGGCGGGAAGGCGTGCTTGTTTGGATTTTTCACATCATGGAGGCCGTCCCTACTTCCCAAATCTTTGCCTACCATATCTAAGGTCGGATGATTCATTTGTTGAGGCCAGATGGGGGCATCGGGTTCACCTTAGCAACAATGCTGGTAGCGGCAATCGTAACCGCATTGGCTTCCATTATCTTCTTCATGCTCATCATGGCCTCCATCACTGTGGCCATTTGCTCTTTCATGGCCTCCATGTTGGCCTTCATCTGCTCTTGCACATCCTCTACTTCACCCATTACTCTAGTTCTAGCACGGGTTCGGTAAGGGTGCCGTAAAGCGTATTCTTTTCTTTTTTATAACAATGATTAAGTTCTCTCTCTCTTTTTTTTTTAAGGAAAGAATGCAATGAACAATGTAACCAATGAAAAGCATGGATGTATGCGAATGATGCACAGTTGAAGTATTATTTTTACACAGGATATGGGGTTGAATCAATTTAGATTTTCAACATGGTCCATGACATCTTCGTCAAGGTGAAACTGGAAGTAATAGGGACATCGACAGCCCTAAATGTGTTTGGCAGTAGACGAAGCAGCGATGTAACACGATCCATCTTTTGCCCCAATTTTTTGCAAGATGGTTACTTCCATACTTCAACTTGACTCGATGAACCTTTTTGTAAAAGCACGAGCTTGGTTCAACCCCATAACCCAGGGAATGGCAATTTTGATTGCCAATACTTCATCAACATTTCATAGGGATGAAAGACTCGGGAATATGCATGCTATGCATGGGAAATGTAATTATGAGATTGAGATGTCCAAAGGAACATCCTTTCTTAGTTAACCATGCATTAGGTACCCTGTTCAATTATTTTGTTTTTAAGTGAAATGGGTTTATGATCCCAACATGGTTGGCTCATGGTACCGAATATATGCAACTAAGAATGCAGCGTGAATTTTCACGCTTTCTTTTTTGTTTTTGTCTTGCAGAGGAAAATGCAAGGGTCACACATGAGCAAACATGAAAACAATTGGTATGCAATTTGTAGATCAAAAACTTTGTTGAACGCATATGCATAATGATGCAATGACCCATGCAAAATGTGAGGTTGGAATGTGATAACGGACAAATGCAGGAACGATATGTTCATTATGATGCTGAAGAGATGTTTATGCGATGCATGATATGAATGCATTTACGGACACGAGAGCCCCGAAAAATTATCTCTTCTTACTTGCACACTTGGGGGCGCAGTGCCCCATGTGTGTAGTTAAGAAGACGATATGGATCTTCCGGCTTCCCACGACAAAAGACGAGACCCACATACAACGCATGTGTGACGGCATGATGCAGATGCGCAAAACCGCAACAAGGGGATGCACAGAGTACGAAAATATCCATAAATAATTACAAGCAAAGGCGTATATGACATTTAGGACTACATGCATGGCAGTGTTTAAAATGGCACGCAGCGTGTTTGCTCTGTGCCCCTATTCTAGGGACCTATAGGATAATATCTAGGGGTCTCTAATAACTACTCCCAACGATTCATAGCTCACATGGGTGTTTTCTAGAGGTATCATCACTCAAGATAACAATATTGTGGCGGTATGGAATACCAGCGACAACATATTATAAAGAGAGAAAGCTCTAGACGAGGTTTCACTATTATCAAGCAAGTCGGAGACCTAGCATGATCATAGATTCACCTCCACTCCTTAAATTCCCATGAACCCGGGTATAGGGCCCCTTTTTTACTCAAACCCGTGGGTGCTTAGTGTAAAAATGTGAAAAAGACAGCAGTTATTACACTTTACACAGTTCAATAAATGCACACACAAGGTTTCACAATTCCACAATTCCTTAGAATAGGCCTAACTCACAAAAAGGTCCCCAGTGGAGTCGCCAACTGTCGCAACATGCCCTTTTGCGGGCGAGCGAAGGCATGGCTCACGAGTGCGCTTTCCAAAGGAGGAAAGATGCGCGGAGTCGCCACCAACGTTCATTTGTGGGAAACGTCGTAAAAACCGAAGGAAACCGGTCGAAATGAAAATTCTAAGTTCGGGAGTTGTATTTACGTTTGAGGAACGTATTAGAACCTCTTACGTTTGTCTCAAAGGACAACAACCTATTTTTCAGAATTGTGGAAATTGTGTTATCTTAACTTTTAGTTCTTTTTATTTTTTGAGGTCGACAAAAGCGGAGCTCTTGCTCCTACGTACCCTCCATCGATGAGGAAATCAGACCTACGTAGTTCTTTCTTAAGGGTGAATTACACTATTTCTTTTTACTTGAAAGGTGATCATTTAAAGGTGTTGGACCTTAAAAATGATCCATTAACTTGGTAAGAAAGACTGAGATAATAAACTTTCAAATCCCTTTTTTTAGTGATTTTTTTGTGGACGAGCTTGACTTGGCGAATTGATTTTAGCCTTAGTTTCACTTTAGTTATTTGTCAATTCAATTAAGAATGAGAAATCCCAAAGAGAAAACGTCTGATTGATTTTTTTGGTTTATTTTACTAAAAGATATTTTTTGATTATTATATTATTATTTTACCTCTTTTTGGTTTAACCGTGGTTACAACGTGAACGATCGAAGAATTGAAAGTACACAAAACAAGAAATGAATTGAAAGTCTCGGATTCGAAAACTTACCCGTTGAAGAATGAAGAACGAACGAAGAACGGATGAAGAACGACGAAGAACGATGAAGAATTTTCACATAATCGCTTACGGAAGCGTTACGGAAGTACTTCGACTCGATTTTTCTTCACGAAAACGTGTTTTTTGCCCAAAATAGCCGAAATGCATAGCCAAAGGGGTCTTGAACAATTTGAAACAGCTCCCCCCTCCCCTATATATAGAAAAAAAGGGAGGTGCTTGCCGCCCAGAGACTTAATGAAGAAGATTTCTAAGCGCACCCGAATTACTAAGTTCACCCCCCTTTTCGTATTCTACGGAAAAGTTACGGAAGCCTTACGGAAGTGTTTTCGAATTTGATTTTCATCTTTTTTCTCTTCCCTTTCACCAATGTTAAGTGGAATATGCTTACCCAAGGTTTTCGGAAATTTTACGGAAGTATTACGGAAGCCGCGGAAGCCCCGGAAACCATTTTTCAAAAACATGGAGGAGCTTGCCGCCCAGTTGCTTCCTCCTTAAGCAACCCAACTTCCAAAATGTTCCGGAAGGCCCTAGATTTGAATTTCTATTTACACCCCTATCTTGATAAGTTCACCCCCCTTTACCTTTTATGGTGATTCTTTTTCTATAACGTTACGAAACTTTACGAATTTCGTAACGATACTTATTTTCTTTCCGTAAGGTTACGGATCATGCATTTACTCTTTTTTAGCTTTCGAAGAAGTTACGGAAACTCACGGATTGCGTAACAACACTTCTTTTTGGTTTCCAACACATTACGGAATTTCACGGATCGCGTAACCATGCTTTCTTTTGATTTCCGGCGCGTCTCGGGATTTCAGATATTGTGAACCATAGGGTGCCAAGTATCTCAAAACGGCCGATCAAAGGTTGCATATTATCAAGTAATAATCCCTAGACGAAATTAGGGTATGACACCTAATAATAACTATTTTGGGCACCAACAAAGCACAAGGATTTAAGCTCTTACAAACCAAACCCTCATCCAATAACTCCTTTACTTCAGGAATAACCTCAAGCCCAAGAGGTGTGGCAATGCTAACAAGTGTCTTTTTATAAAGGAGAAGATGTGGAGGTTGTCTAATAGGGGAAGTTTCTTTAATATTTGTCTTTATTTCAAAATGACTTTCCATCTTAGCTAACCTCTTGGAGGAGACACTTACCTCCTCACACTCCTCCTTAACCATTAAAGGTTGTCCTTCTCCTTGGGGGTAGATTTCTTCACTAGATTCTTTCTCTTTTGCTTCATCACTTTCACTAGAGGAAGGTGAAGTAGTAGCCTCATCTTGGCTACTATAAATGTCTTGACCCCTTATAATCATGGTTTTCTTGGTGGCCCCACCAAGAAAACCATGATTATAAGACATTTAAAGCACTTTATGGAGCTAGTCTTCTCTTGCATACTAGCCTTAAGGGGTTGCTTTTCTATTGTCTTTCCATTATCATCTTTTGGCTTAGAAGGTGTCACCCCTAAGATGCCTTGACCTTGGTCTTTCCTTGGATAAGAGTGAGAGCCATAAGATTTTGAAGTAGACTTCCTTTTAAGTTGTTGCTCTACCCTTATTTCCCAATCTAAGTTAGCCTCTACATTGTCCTTCCCATGGAAGTATGAGAGGTTAATGTTAGCCTCTTGAGGCTTTCTTTCCTTTTCTCTCCAATAGGGGTGAGGTCTAAGATGTGCCCTATGCCTTCCTTCATAATAGTCATGAAGTTCTTCACTTAGGCTCTTGCAAGAGTTATGAATACTATAGGAGACATGTTTTTCTTTTCTTAACTCTTTTTGTATTTTCCTTCTTTCTTCTTCCCTTATTTTCTCCTTTTCATCTTGACTTATTTCTTCCACTCTTTTTTTTTCCTTTTTCTTTTCTCTCTTGTTTTTCTTTCCACAACTTAAGGGATCTCAACTCATCTAATATCTTATACAAGGGATCCTTAGGAGTAGAACCCTCACAATTAATACTAGATGAAGAATGAAGACTCATGTTGGTTTCTAAGTTGTGGTTCTTTGTTGTTGGGGGTTTGAAAACAAAAGGTAAAAGAAACTATGGTTGAAACTAGCCAAAATAAACACTTAAAGAGGTGTGAAAGATAAGGTAAAAACTAATTGGTAAAAGGTAACCTATCTAGGCGGTTTGACAATGGAAGGTAAAGGAAATAAGCTATGAAAGTAAGCAAGAAATGTAAACTAGGTGAATCCTAAGAGTGTTTGGACGACCACATTTAAGGTTCCCAACAAAACACTCACTATCCTAAGGAAAAATTGTCTAAAATTATTACACACAAAGGGAAGTAGGGTGATTTATTGGAGGCTCCCTACTTACTTCCAATGAAAGGCCTTCTTGTTACAAAATTTGAAAGCAATGAGGGTAAGTAAATTGTCAATTACAAAATTACAAAAAGGTCCTCAATTTTGGTGGTTGTTCTCTCTTTGGTAATTCATTCATTTTGGAGTGCTTCTTTGTCCAATAGCTCATAAGGTGGTTGGCCCCTTGCCCCTTGCCTCCCTTCGCCTATTTATAGGAAAAAGGTGGAGGAGCTTGCCTGGGCGAGCTGGGTTGCTTCCTCCTTAAGTAACCCAGCTTCCAAAATGTTCTGGAAGGGCCCAGATTCGAAAATTTGAAAGTTGCTATTTGCACCCCCATCTTGATAAGTTTACCCCCCTACTTTTGTAATTCATGGAAGCCTTGTGGAAGCATATAGGGCTTGACTTTCTTCTTTTTTCTCTTCCTTCTCACCCATATTAATTGAAATATGCTTATTTAGGGTTACAGGAATTTTACGGAAGCATTATGGAAGTCTTACGGAAGCATATAGGACTTGATTTTCGTATTTTTCCTCTTCCCTTTCACCAATATTAAGTGAAATAGGCTTACTCAAGGTTTACGGAAATTTTACGGAAGCATTATGGAAGCCCCGGAAGCCATTTTTTAACAAAACGGGGGACGTGGTTGCCGCCCAGGCAAGCTAGGTTGCTTCCACCTTAAGCAAGGAAATGCCCAGAATCCTCAAGAAGGGCCTAGATTTGAAAATTGCTATTTGCACCCCCATTTTACTAAATACACCTTGTTTGTGTTTTTATATTGATTTCTTTCTGAAACGTTGCGGAACTTTACGGGTTACGTAACGACACCTATTTTCTTACTGAAATGTTGCGAAACTTTACGGATTACACAACGATGCTTCTTTTGAGGGTTCTGAAGGGAGCAAACAAGGTTCAAGGACCGACCGCAAGTACTCCCGGACGAAATTAGGGTATGACACTGTGTGAAGATTTGCAGAGACCAGAGCTCGAAGCAGGAGCCTGTTTGAGAGCTTGAGATGAGTTTGTGAGTGATTGTGAGATCCTAGAGGTAAAGGAGACATCCTCACCACTTTTAGTTTTGCAATCTTTCATCTTGTTCTTCTCTTTGTTGTTAAGAAGGCTTCCTGGTATGGAAAGCTAAATCCTCTGTTAGATCTTCCCTGAAGGTACCTGATGTAAATATATGTTTATCTATTTAATGATGTTTTGTGTGTTCTCTGTGTAATCTGCTTTTCATTCCAGTATGCCTTTACCTTGATCACGTAGATGCATGCTTTGTTAGGGTCATTCAACAGTGGAAACTGGTCTGACTCTAAAGTCCTTGATAGTGCAGGGCTGAGTTGTCATGCTTTCATGAGGAATCGGGGTGCAATAAGTTAGTTGAGTATGTGTGTCTTAATGCGGTCCTGGTTGAGTTAAGTCTTACAAGAGGAATCTGCGGAAGATGCTTGATCAGGATTAGGCTAAGCTATCATGAGGAATTGGGGTTTAGTATTTCAGGAGACACCATAAGAACACATGAGCATTGTTAGATAAAGAATATCTTTTTAGCATCAGGCACCTATTAGGAAGACCAACGTGTTCTCTGCTTGTTTTTACACATCATTTCTCTCACGTGATTTTTCTTTATTTTTGCACAAATAGTTTATACACTTGTTCATATTCACACTTACTTTTACACAATAAACGCCTATTTGTTGAAATAGCTTACCAAATAACACAAGTTCCCCGAGTGTTCGATACTCAGTTCTTACCGCTTTATACTACTTGTGCGATCCGGTGCACTTGTCGAAAGCCCGAACAGTGTGTTATGCGTCAATAGTATACTGAGATACCCAGTGTAGTTCAGGCGCTAAGCCTAGCATGCTGAGCTAAGCGCCAATTAGGTTCTATTTCTTTCCTTTTGAAATAAGGCTAAGCATGCCTTGTCGCGCTAAGCCTAAGATGAATTCAGAGGGGTTGAGCTAAGTGTGCCCTGTCGTGCTAAGCCCAATTCTCCCTCTATGATAGAGCCCTTGAGTAATATTGTGAAGGGGATAAGCGCCAGATTGCTACGCTAAGTGCCCAACTCTATTTTCAGTTTTAATTTTTCTATTTTCTTGAGAATAAACCTATGCTAATCTTGTGTGTTTTGTATTATATTTTGCAGATGGCTTCTAGGAAAAGAAAGGCACCCTCTACGCCTACCCAAGTCAGATTTGACAGATCCAGATTCACTTCCCAAGAGGCTTGGGAAAGATACGCAGATGTTATTGTGCCTAGGAAGCCTTTGCTTGAGAGGAACATGGTTGTTTATACCATAGAGTTTGATGAATTCTTAGATGAGATAGCGAGACGCCACTGGGATGAGGAATTGACTGATTTCATTGATGGTAGCATCGATGTTGCCATTGTGAAGGAGTTCTACGCCAACCTCTATGACCCCGAGGACAAAACACCTAAGCAAGTGCAGGTGAGAGGTCATTTGATTAAGTTTGATGAGGACACTCTTAACACATTTTTGAAGACCCCTATTATTGTGGAAGAGGGGGAATCACTATGTGCTTATTCTAGATTTGCACTCCTGAGGCATGATCCTTAGGTGTTAGCTGCTAAGCTTTGTATCCCAGGGAGGGGATTTGAGATTAAAGCTGATGGATACCTAGTGAAGATTCTGCGGAAGAACATGACTACACTAGCTCAAACATGGAGTGTTCTTTCCTTCTCGAACTTGATTCCCACCTCCCACACTTCTGATATCACTCTTGATAGGGCCAGACTCATCTATGGCATTATTATGAAGATGGACATGAATATGGGGTACCTCATCTCCCACCAGATCTCCCTCATTGCTCAGCATGACACATCCAGACATGGATTCTCGGCCTTGATTATAGCTTTATGTAAGGCTAGGGGAGTTCAATCTAACTCGTGATCCTTGGAGAGCTTGAGTCCTGCCATTAATTTGGCATACATTAAGAAGAACTGTTGGAATCTTGATGATCCAACAGTAACTTTCAGAGGACCCAGGAAGGCTAGAGGAAAGAGATCTGAGGCCCCTTCCACTTCAGCACCAGAGACCGGAGGTCCTTCTTCTTCTACACTTCCTCCCTCTTCCTCCACAAAGATCCCAGTGATTCCTCCAGCACCTTCACAGATGCCATTTCCAGCGCCAGTATCTATAGGTCTAGCAGATTTTATTTTCACTCCTCAGATGCTTCACTCCATGCTATAGAGCATCCACAAGGGGCAATCGATCATCATGCAGAGCCTTTGGGTCTTGGGCTTGCCTTCCATCATGAGTATGGAGGAGTTTGAGGCACAAGTGGCCTGGCCAGGAGACCAGCCTTCTTCTTACGGAGGGGGTGGGGCCTCCACAGCCCAGGAGCCTATGACTGCGGAGCCTCGAACAACAGAGGATGAGGATGAGCTCACTCCTCCTGAGCCTCTTGATTATGATGCAGGTACATATACGACTCAGGAGGAGGAGGCTACTCCAGAGCAGATTCCAGAGCCATCTCCTGCCCTTGCGCATGCACCTGATGATGCCACACCAGTGGTGGAGTCTGAGCAGACTATTCAGGATTCTTTAGTAGCTCCAGCACTGGATCTTAATGAAGACCAGTCACAAGAGGAGCAGAACGTTTAAATTTTTTGCATTATGAACACTTTAGTTTAATTTAAGTTATTTTATGATTTGTCATTTAAATTTCAGATTTTATATTTTAGTCTTTTAATTTCAGTAGTGATGTGCCATCATTTTCTTCTATTTTCTAAACCCTTTTTGCACCATTTTAATTATTGATTGGTCTTAATTGTCAATTAATTAGGCAGTTTTATTATTTGGGCCCATTCAGCTAATTTGATGTTTTTAATCTAATTTCAGGAATTAATGAAGCATTGGGCTTGAATCTAGCATTGGGCTTGAATCTAGAATTGGGCTTGGACTTGAAGAGGGCAGACTAATTTATTCTATAAAATTAGATCTTATCTTATCTAGATATTATTTAGATTTGATCTCATCTAGATATTATTTCATCTAGATCTTATCTTATCTTATCTTATCTAGATTTGATTTGATTTTACTTATGGGCTTGGATTTAAAACATATTTGTAAGCTTTGGGGCTGAAAAAAACTATATAACAGCACCAAGGTTCTAGTTTAGGGCTCCCTCTCTCCCTCGCGGGAGACTCTCTCTCTCTCCTCTCTCTCTTCTATTTTTCGTTTTTAGTTTTAGTCTCTCTTCTCTTTCTCTTTTATTTTCATTTTTTTTCAATTCCAGTTCAGGCTTTTAGTTTTATCAATAAAATTTCATTCTCTATTTGATTAATGGAAGGCTAAGTCCACAGCGTTGTTTTCCCTTAAGGATCAAGCACAGTTCTCTTTGAGGTTCTATTATTACTGTTAAATTCTGTTTAGTTTTTCCTCTTCACTAATTACTTTGAATTTGTTGCTTTTAATTCATGCATGCTTAGTGCTTGATTAATTGTCTCTGCGCTTAATTTACGTTCATGCTTAATGATCGTTTATGAGTAATTGGTGTATGTGATGCTTAATCACATAATGAATGCCTTATGTTGAATTTCGCTTAGTAATTTAATTTAGGGTTGGATTAAGTGGTTAAACTGATAAAGGATAAACTCTCGTAACCTAGGATAAGAGACTTGCTTGTGAATCAAGGGGAAGCAACGTGTTTTAATTCTGATATTTTCTAATTCACATATATTCGCTGTTTAATTTACAAAAGCAAACAAGCCCCCCCATCGTTACTGTTACTGTTACTGCAAGTATATTATGAACATTTGGCTTGTCACTGCTCGTTGGGAAACGACCTAGGATCACTTCCTAGTTACTGCATTTTCATGTTTATTTGATTCGGGTACGGCCTCGATCAAGTAGCATAGTTGTTTGTTTGCTTGTACAAAAAGCTTGATTGAACATTGTATGCAGTGGCTTGTTTGGTATGAAATGAGTGTTTGAAATTGAATGATTGAGAAAATGTATGAATTGAATGGATTGGGATGATTAGATGATTGTTTTGATCAAGTTTGCAGTCATTACAAGAGAATGAGCATATGATTGGAATTATGTCTGAAAATGTTAGTCGGTTGTCAGATTGATTGTGAAGGAATGCATTGACCGTATCCCAGTGAGAGTGTGATCTTTAAATTTTGAGAGAAACGACTATCATTTAGTGCTGATTTTTGCGTGAATCTCTGATGTATGGATTGGATGCATGAACTTGAGGATGATGAATAGCTACTTAGCCAAAAAGCTAACCTTGTGATTGAATGAATTATCCCTTGCACCCAGTTTGAGTTGAATGAATTGATTGATTGATTGAACCTTGAGCCTATTCAGTTGTATCTTCTGCTACCTTATTTTAGGTTGTAGGAGAGCATGATCCACAGAAGATAGTTCAAGGCAAATTTGTCTCAAATTTGGGGGAGTTATTATCAAGGTAAATTTGTTGCAAATTTGGGGGAGGCAGTGGGTAAGGATTGAAATGGTCAAAGAAAATAGTATATACACATTGTTTCTGTTTTTTGTGTTAAAAAAAAAGTTGTAAGTATGAATAAAATTAATAAGTGTGTATGCTATTATTTCAGGTATGAAAGCTAAGTGCCTAAGAAGAAGGGCAAGCATGGGGAAGGAATGAATGAAAAAGTGAAGGTTATTCTATGGATGAATGCTCTCCTAACACCTAAGCTTTTGAATCCTAGAAAAACCATGAATTGCTGGCAGCCTAACCCCATTACAAGTCTAGAAAGTCCTTCAGATTAATATTTGAGTGTTCATTGGTGTATGATAGGAGATGAAATGCAAAGGTTGGAACTTGTGTTGGTTGTTTATGATGGAATAAGCCTAAACACTAGAGTTTGAGTGAAACAATGACTGTGAGGTTTTGGTAGATGATCATTCCTTGATTTTTGTCATGCTTACTAGCTTATTTCAGTTGTGACTCTAATACTTGTTCTCTTATCTTTGAAAAATAGCATGCTTATGAGAAGTAATTGATTTAAGCATTCCATGATATTCAGTTCATATGGTTGATGTCCTTAATGATTCAAACACCATTTTCTTTTGATTGGCCACTATCTTTGTCTCTTGAGGACAAGTGAACTGTTCTTTCTTTGCTTGAGGACAAGCAAAACTGTAAATTTGGGGGAGTTTGTTAGTCGCTTTATACGACTAACTTTTGTATATAAATTATTTTCCAAAGCTTGTATAGTTCCCCAATTTATGGTTATTTTGGATTAAATTTTGTAAATAAATCCTTTTTTATTGTTAACGTTGTCTCTAGAACATTTCCATTGGATTTAATGATGAAATCTGTGCATTTTCAAGTGAAAAGGAGGCTAAGTTTTGAAATGCAAAAAGTAGAAATTGGGCTAAGCTCAGCAATTAGGCTAAGCGCATATCCACCGCTAAGCGTAGCTTCACCGCGCTTAGCGTAAAGGGGAATCTGGCAGAGCATCAGCATCAAAGGCATGTGCCAAGCGCGAGATCAGTGTGCTAAGCACAGCAGGTGCCTTCAGCCAGGCTCAACGCAAGACTGGCGCTAAGCCCAATTCCACTTACTCACGCTAAGCGCAAGGTCGCGAATTCTGAGCCTATTTAAAGCCTATTTTGGGCAAAATTAGGGTACACACACCTTTTGCGACTTATGCACATCATTCCATAATGCCTATTTTGGGAAAAGATCCCTAGAAGTAGCAAAGAGGAACAACTTGTGCATTGAAGCCTAGGTTTTGTCATTTGAGAGAGATTATTGAGTAGAGAGTGAGTGTAAGATGCTGAGAAGAGGAGGAGGAATCCCTCTTCTTGTGTAAGAAACTATCATTCTCTGCTTTTAATCTCATTTATTGTTAGGGTTTCTTTGTAATGGCTAGCTAAACACCCTAGTTGGGGATTTCTAATGAACAACTAATGTAAATACATAATATCTAATTGATTGTGTTTTCTGTGTTCAATTCTTCATTCAATGCTTAATGTTTGTATGCTTTTGGCCTGATCACCCATTTGTGTGCACAGTTAGGTGACTTTAGCATTGGGAAATGTACTGTTGCCTTAGAACTTGATTGAAGCAAGATCGAAACTTAGTCTTAAATGAGGGATGTGCGGATTAAGTTTTGGTTTTAATTATGTTGTTACAATAATGCTGTTTTGTTTAAGCCTAGTCTTAAATGAGGGATCTGCGGACGAAGCTTAGGCTAAACTTTTGTAAGCTACTTGAGCTGAGTCTAGTCTTAAATGGGGGATCTGCAGACGAAACTCAGTTTAAGTTAGTCTAAACCTAAGAGGGTTGTATAAATCGAGCCTAGTCTAATAAGAGGGATCTGAGGATGAAGCTTGGATTAATTCGGTCTGACGAGGGATCGAGGGTTTAGTAATTTAGGCTACAACATAGAACACAAGAACATGATTGATTAGAGAAATATATTTCTATGCATCAGCTTGTTTGTTAGAAAGACCCAACATTTCTACCTACTGTTGTCATTTTTTTTACCTCAGCAAAATCCTGAAATATTCATCCATTCCCAGGGCAGATGTTATTATGTTTTTGGCTTTTAAGTTGTATTGTACTCGTTTTCTATCCTCTTCAGACCATCTATCTCTAGGTTTTTCTATAGTTATGCTTTCACTTGATGAACTACCATCTATTGTAATTCTTTCTACTGTGGTGGGTATATAAGGCCCTATTTCTATGGCTTCCCAGATATTTAGATCTATTGCCTCAATAAAAATTTGCATTCGGGTTTTCCAGTAGTGGTAACCCTCTCCATTAAAGATTGGAGGTCTATTGATAGAATTCCCTTCTGGAAATAAGGAATTTGCTGAGGCCATCTTTTTCTTGAAGCTTCTAAACTTTATACAAGAATGAAGCTCTGATACCACTTGTTAGACAAGTGGCCTCAGCTATCTTAAGAAGGGGGGTTGAATTAAGATATTCCAAACTACTTCCCCAATTAGAAATCTATTTCACTTTTTATTCAAGTTATAAATTCCCTTAATAATGAACTTCTTAAATATTGATTCAAATAAAAAAATTTGAATATGAATATAAAGAAATAATAAACAAAGGAGATTAAGGGAAGAGAAAGTGCAAACACAGATTTATACTTGTTCGGCCACACCCTTGTGCCTACGTCCAGTCCCCAAGCAACCCGCTTGAGAGTTCCACTATCTTGTAAATTCCTTTTACAAGTTCAAAACACACAAGGACAATCCTTCCTTAGTGTTTATAATTCCTTTATAACAAGAGACCCACGGCCTCTTAATCCCTTAGAGAATGAGGAGAAGAAGAAGAATGAATCTCTCTAGAAAGAGATAGATTTTACAGATTGAGCACTCAAATAATTCCTTAATGAATTGCAATTGAATTGGCCAAGGAATTCTTAAGAGGATAAAATGATTTTGCTCTTTGAGAGGATAAACACTTGTTGTTCTGAAAAACTCTGAGCAAATTCGTGTTATAAGTCACATATATATAGACCAATGGTAGTCATGAATAAAGCCTTTGAAAAGTTGTGACTCTTAGAAATATTTTTCTGAAAATCCTGTCTGGTAATTGATTACAGGAATTGTGTAATCGATTACAACTTTTAAAATTTGAATTAAAACGTTTATTAACTGCTGGTAATCGATTACCAAAATTGTGTAATTGATTACACAGTCTAAAATTTCGAATTCAAATTTTTGTAGCTGTTATAAAACATATTTGGCCACTGGTAATCAATTACATCCTCTGGTAATCGATTACCAGAGAATAAATTCTTTGAAAAACACTTTTTAATTTAAATTACTTGGCCAAACCTTTGCTAATTCAATTAGGAATTCCCTTCCTAATATACTAGTGATCATCTTCATGTTGTGACTTGTAATCTTGAAGTATTGTCTTGAATTTAATCTTGAAAAGCCCATTTGCATCAATTGCATCATATCATTATGATCATCATCAAAACACCAAAGGCAATTGCATCTACAATCTCCCCCTTTTTGATGATGACAATACAATACCTGAAATCAAGATTCAAGCAAGCAACAAACAATTGTATATAGATAAAATGTGCGTTTACTCCCCCTATATTTCAGAATTTATGATCACTTGATTTCTAAGGTTGTTAAGCTTTTTCTACAACCTTTTCTCCCCCTTTGGCAACATCAAAAAGCCAAAGAACTCGGGAATCAACACAGATATAACAATGGAGTAGAAAGATATAACAATGGAGTATAAGGCATAACCATCCAAATTCACAAACAAGAAATAACCAAACCATAATCCAAATAATGTAAAACATCAACAACCACATAATGTCAAAGCAGAAAAGGCTGAAATCCAAATACCACAAGATAAATAAATAAAGTACTTAACATAATAATTTAAATTCTAAGAAACTAAATAGCCAAAATACACGGCTTATAAAAGACATATAATCAGAAACTAAAGTCTAAGAAGACGGAGGTGGTGGTGGAAGATCGAAACTCTGACGAATGTATCCGACATCCTCTTCAAGCTGTGTGAGGCGAATGTCCATACCGGCAAAGCGTGTATCTAACGAGTCGAAGCGGTCACCAACATAAGAACAAAGACCCCGTAATTCGGAGAGGACTTCATTCATGAGTGCGGAATCTTCGCACGGAGGAGGAGGTGCATCCTTCTTCAGGAGGAAGGGCATCCTTCTTCAGCCATTGACCATTCCGATCTTTACGGTACCCAAAGGAGGTCACTGCACCAGCACCAATTGCAAAGGAACGCTTGACTTGAACAAAGGGTTCATCATCAAGCGGAATTTGAAAATGACGCAAAAATAGAGTAATTAAATGTGGATAAGGGAGAGGTGCATTGGCCCATAATGCCTTATGCATTCGGTACCGAACCAAATGGGCCCAGTCGATTTGACGACCGGTAAGACACCATAAGAACACATGAGCATTGTTAGATAGAGAATATCTTTTTAGCATCAGGCACCTATTAGGAAGGCCTACATGTTTTCTACTTGTTTTTACACGTCATTTCTCTCATGTGATTTTCTTTCTTTTTGCATAGATAGTTTATACACCTGTTCATATTCACACTTACCATTACACACTAGACACCTATTTGCTGAAATAGCCTACCAAATAACACAAGTTCCTCGAGTGTTCAATACTCGGTTCTTACCATTTTATACTACTTGTGCTATCCGGTGCATTTGCCAGAACCCGATCAAGTTTTTGGTGCTGTTGCCAGGGAACTTCTTTTTATTTGGAAAGTTAGTTCATTTTTAGGTGTCTATTCTTTATTTGTTATTCTTTGATTGTTTTTGTGAATATTTGTTCATAATTTCTATTTGTCTTTTCTTGTTTAACTAGATAACCGTTGTTCTGTTAGTATTGTTTATGGATAGATCTCCCACAGGCAATTTAGTTCCTCTGGACATAGAAATTGAAGCTACATTGCGAAGGAACAGGGTCGAGAGTAGAAGGAAACTTCTGCAAGACAGAACAGTTGCATCCATTCTTGAGGAGGAGACTCATTTCTCTGACTTATTGTCACCTGATTCACCATCATCAAGGGAATCTGCCACTCAATTACCTGAAGCCATTACCATGGTAGAAGAGCATGACCAGAGGATTACCCTTACGGATTACTCAAGTAGTTCAGTACCATAATTTTTCACCAGCATTGCACGTCCTGAAGTGCAAGCTAACAACATACTATCCATATTCCTTAATTCATTTAATACAGGGGGAACTTATTTCAAGGATTACCTAATGAAGATCCCTATGCACACTTGGCAAAGTTCATTGAAATGTGTAACATTGTTAAGATTGTTGGTGTACCAGATGAAGCTATTAGGCTCAATCTTTTCTCAATCTCATTGGCAGGAGAAGCCAAGAGGTGGCTCCACTCATTCAAGGGAAACATTTGGAAAACCTGTGAAGAAGTTGTTGAAAAGTTCCTAAATAAATACTTCCCATAGTCCAAGACTGCAGAAGGGAAAGCTGCAATCTCTTCATTTCATTAGTTTCATGATGAATCTCTGAGTGAAGCATTGGAGAGATTCAGAGGCTTGTTGAGAAGAACTCCTACTCATGGGTTTTCTGAGCCAATCCAATTGAATATGTTTATAGATGGGTTGAGACCACAAACCAAGCAACTATTAGATGCTTCTGCAGGGGGAAAGATAAAACTGAAGACCCTGGAAGAAGCAACTGAGCTAATTGAGAACATGTCAGCCAGTGATCATGCCATTCTACAAGACAAAACCCATCAACCCACGAAGAAAAGCTTGATAGAGCTATCATCACATGACGCTTTATTGGCACAAAACAAGTTGCTTTCTAAGCAACTTGAGATTTTAACAGAAACACTTGGTAAGCTGCCAACTAAGTTGTCTATGGGTCAACCTACACACTCTTCTATTTTGTAGGTTACAGGTTGTACCATTTGTGGTGAGGCTCATGAAACAGGCCAATGTATTCTCACTGAAGAAAACACTCAAGAAATTCATTATATGGGAAATCAACAGCGACAAGGGTATACTCAACGAGGATTTTCAGGCTTCCAACAGGGTCCCTATAATCAACAAGGACAGTGGAGGACATACCCTGGCAACCAGTTCAATAAAGACCAGAGTAGTCCTTCAAACAGGCCAATCCAACAAGGACCTAACATATTCAAGAGGACTACTAAGCTGGAGGAGACCTTGACTCAGTTTATGCAGGTAACAATGTCAAATCATAAAAGCACTGAATCAGCATTGAAGAACCTTGAGGTCCAGGTGGGACAACTAGCCAAGAAGATAGCTGACAAGTCATCCAACAATTTTGTGGCAAATACAGAACATAATCCCAAGGAGGGATGCAAAACTGTGATGACAAGGAGTAAAAGGTTTGTGGAGGTTGAGGATGAGGATAGTGTTGTGCATAAGAAGAAAACTGCTGACAAATAAGGTACTGATGGCAAGAAAAATGAGGTGAGAGGTGAAATTAATCAAGAAAAAAAGGAACAAATAATGGTCAAGAATAAAGAATTGAAGGACCAAGAAAAAGAAAAGGAAGTAGAAAAAGAAATAGAAAATGAAAAAAATGAAAAAGAAGAAAAAAAATAATAAGAATGCAAAGAAGAGTAGGAGTTGAAAAGCTATGGATGAAGGTGTGGAAGTACCATATCCTGTGGTACCTTCCAAGAAAGAAAAAGATCGTCATCTGGCGAGATTTTTATATATTTTCAGGAAACTGGAAATAACCATGCCCTTCGGAGAAGCTTTGCAGCAAATGCCACTCTACTCTAAATTTTTGAAAGATATGTTAACAAGGAAGCATAAATATATTCATCAGGAAAACATCATAGTGGAAGGAAACTACAGTGTTGTGATCCAAAAGATCCTTCCACCCAAGCATAAAGATCCTGGGAGTGTAACTATTCCTTGTTCAATTGGAGAAGTCAATGTGGGAAAAGCTCTTACTGACCTGGGAGCTAGTATCAATTTGATGCCACTCTCCATGTGTAGAAGATTGGGAGAGTTGGAAATAATGCCCATTCGAATGACTTTACAATTAGCTTACCGCTCCATCACCAGGCCATATGGAGTAATTGAAGATGTTGGTCAGAGTAAAACATTTTATCTTGCCAGCAGACTTTGTGGTAATGGATATCTCTGAAGATACTAACATCCTTGTAATATTAGGAAGGCCATTCATGTTGACCGCAAGCTGCATAGTTGATATGGGGAAGAGGAAGCTGGAGCTAGGTTTTGAAGATAAAAAATTGATTTTGATTTGTTTGTTGAAGACAAGCATGCTCCATAACACAATGTTTGCTTACAGGTAATGGAAGAAGGTCAAGAGGTTCTGAAAGTAAGAACCAAAACATAAGATCACCCAGTGAGGTAAAAGCGTTAAGCTATTGATGTTAAAGAAGTGCTTCCTGGGAGGCAACTCAGTTTTAATTTTTGTTATCTTAGTTTGTTTTTCATGCATTCAATTATTTGGAAGTTGCTGTATGATCTGTACATAGGAGTATATCAGCCTATCTTTAAATATTAACATAAGGGTTTTAATTTCTTGGAAAAAGGATTGAAAAATAACTCAGAAAACATTTTTCTGAAAAATAGTCCTTTCACTAAGCACAAGCCTCGCGCTAAGTGCATCTCTGTTCATGCGCTAAGCCACGAGTCTCAAGCGCTTAGTGCCCAACCCTTGCATCTGAGGCTGATTTGGTCCGCTAAGCTGGCCAAGGTTGAGCTAAGCTAACTTCAATTCGATCTAAATTCGGCTAAGCTTCAGCCTGATCGCTAATCTACAACTTATCCTTGGCTAAGCGTGACCTATTGTCACCAAGCACAATTCCTTACGACCATAACTGAGGTCCATGAAGCTAAGCGCCAGTCATGGCAACTAAGCGAGATTCATTGCAGCAATGTGAGTGCTAAGCGAGTCCTTATCAGCTAAGCGCATGCTCCTCTGTACTTAAGATGCATCATTTTAGCTAAGCCAGCCAGAGTCTGGCTTAGCGAGAGTTGCAGCCTTTTGGATTTGTAAACCTTGCTAAGCGGTCTGATCCTCACACTAAGCCAAGCCTGTGTTAAAAAAAAACTGATTTTGAATTTGATACATCGGCTAAGCGCGCGTATCCGTTAAGCGAGCCTTGTTGAGAAACCATACGTCTTTCTGGCTCGCTTAGCGCAGCTTTCCGCTAAGCGAAAGTGTTGAAACATGCTTAAGTGAGTGTAACGGCAGTTACAGTAACAATTGCCAGATTTTGCCTACCCTTTCTCTACACTCTCTCTTTCTCCAAAAATTTACACATTTTGCATTTGTGCTTTTTCTTCGCGTTGTCTACTTCCAATCCTAAAGCATTAACAATCCAAGAAAGTTCCTTGATTATTTTTCTCTTTTTCTTGTCTTAACTTTAGGGTAGAAGACTTCAACTGTAGTTTTAGATTTTTAGGGTTTTTATGTTTTGTTAGATTTAGTTTAAGATTAGGGCTATATACGCTTGTATACTATATTGAGTGTGACACACACATTGCATGTCTGATATGCCTTTTAGAGGCTTGAATAGTGCAAGAAAACGAACTGCATTTTTTGTGTTTTCTGGAAAACGCAATGAACTAGCTACGCGAGCATGCTGCGCTAAGTGAGTTCATGCATACTCATAGTATGTAAGCATTCTCTGAAGAACTCGCTAAGCGCGCTTACCGAGCTAAGCGAGTTCATCCTTTGAGGATGAACACTCATCCTCTTGCTGAACTACCTATGGCTAAGCGAGGCTGAATCTCTAAGCCCAGGTAACTTAGACACTTTTTTTGTTGATAGCCGTGCGCTAAGCCAAGCTTTCCTGGGCTAGGCGTGATTTGTTGCGGCATCCGCTGAGCTAAGCGAGCTTCGCTCGCTAAGCTCTCAATACTTAGTGGAATTTGTGAAGAAGTTGGTGTCGCTAAGCGCAGCCTTCAAGGAGCTTAGCGCATATCCTTGTGGCAGATAATAAGTTTAGCGGGCGCTGTCCCGCTAAACCAATTCTGCAGAATCTAAATTTCTGCAACTTCCGCTAAGCGGCTCCACATGTCACTAAGCGGTAGTGTTTTTTTTTACAAAGGCCAGCTAAGTGGACCATGTCTCGCTAAGCGGCCAGTGTCATTTTCAGTTTTTGAAATTTGAATAACTTGTGTCCTGATTAATTGTTTGGTTCCTTTGTCTGCAGATGGCTTACAGAAAGAGAAAGGGCATTGGTACAAGGCCCACATCACAGTATGACACAAGGAGATTCTTTCCCTTAGATTGTTAGACCAGATGCACAAATAATGTTATGGGGAGAAACATGTTACCTGAGAGGAAGGTAGAGTTCTATCACACTGAGCTAGATGACTTTAAGGCTGAATTGGAGAGGCGTAATTTCCATAAACGCCTCACGAATTTAGTCGATGGAAGCATAGACCTGGCTTTGGTGAAAGAGTTCTATGCAAATTTATACAGTTCTAAGGAGTGTCCACCAAAGCAGTCCAGAGTCAGAGGTCATTTGGTGAAGATTGATGTTGACAGTCTCAACACATTCCTGGAGACACCTGTGGTATTAGCTGAGGGAGAGACTCTACCCACATACTCCAGATACTACAGGTTGCCTATAGACTTCAGAGAGATAGAGGCTGCCTTATGCATACCTGGCCGAGGGTTCATCTTGAACTCTAAGGGCCATCCTGGGAAGATTCACAGGAAGGATTTGACTACACTAGCTCAGGTGTGGAGCGTCCTCTCACACTTCAACTTGGCCCCCATATCACATACCTCTGATTTGACAGTGGACACAGCTAGGCTGATCTTTGGCCTAGTCTCTCACCTGGATATGAACATAGGAGCACTAATCTTTGGCCAGATGACCTCTATAGCCTAATCTAACACTTTTAGACTTGGGTTCCCTGCTCTGATCACCGCATTATGTAGGGCCAGAGGGGTTGTCTCTAACAGCCTTACCTTCGAGCGCCTGAGCCTGGTCATTAACTTGGCCTACATCAGGAAGAACTGTTGGAATCTCGATGATCTAACAGTTTCTATCCGAGGGGCTTGGAGGGCAAGGGCAAGGCCAACTGAGCTTCCTTCTTCTTTTGCAGCTCCAACTCCAGCATCCACTTCAGCAGACCCTTCTGTCCCAGCTCAGACAAATTCTCAGTGCTTTGAAGCCATGCTTCAGAGCATTAATCAAGGATAGATCATTTTACTAAAAAAGCTTACAGATGATGGCACCTCCAGACTCTATTCTTTTAGTAGAGCAGTTTAATGAGATGGTAGCCTGGCCCGGGAACCAACCTTCTCTTCATAGGGAAGACAAAGGTCCCACAGCCCAGGTACCTCAGCATGTGGAGGATGAGTCATCTGAGGCCACCATCCCAGAGCCATTTGATATAGGAGAAGAGGCAGAGGAGACACAGGTGAGATAGGTACCTGCTGCCACTCCTGAGCGATCCATTGAGGCTACTTCAGAGCCTTCTACACCAGTGGTAAACCTACCTTCACCTCAGCCTGCAGCAGACCCCTCCACTCCTCTTCTATAGATGCCAGAGGACCCGACTACACCAGTCCTAGCTGTGGACACTTCTCCTCCAACTACTCCAGTGCTTCAGCTGACAGATGAGGAGGATGATCAGACACAGGACACCTAGGACTAGTCACAGAAATTTTGATTCCCGATGATACTTTTTGCTTTTTGATTTATTATTATTTTAATTATGGTTTTAGTACAGTAATTCCTTTTTTTTAGTTTTATTTATGAATCGTTGGTTTGCTTATTCTAAAGCATTTTGAATAGTTTAACTTGGTTTTTAATGATATAGCAATGAAGCACTTTTATTGACTTATGAAAATGGTTGTATGCTTTTATTTTAAATTGAGTGCATGATTTTGATGGAGTTTGTGTTTCTTTTCATAAGATTGAGAAAATGTGTATGTTAGACAAAGAAAGAACAAGAATGTGAACTTGAAATTAGAATTGTTAGTCAGTAGCCAAATTGATTAAGAAAGAAAAGCTTGAACCAAAATCGGTGAAAGTGTGAACTTAAACTGTGAGTGAACGACTAGCTGTGAGTAATAATCTTTGCCTGAATCTCTGAATTTTAGAATGAAATGTATAAATGAGAACATGATGAAGGCCATGATTGTACATACAGAAGCCTTTTGATCAAAAAGCTTACCTTGAATGATAATTATATCCTTTGCACCCTTTTTGAGCTGAAAGATATTGTCAAAAATTTGAACTCTGAACTTAAATAAGTATCTCCTGATACCTTGCTTAGATTCTAGGAGAGCATATAGTTCAAGGAAAATTTACCCCAAATTTGGGGGAGTGGAACTAATTGGGATGCAAAGAAAGAGAGAAAGCATCAGCACACATAACACATAAGTTGTATGTTAAAAAAAAGGAGAAAATAAAAGAATAAAGTGTGCTGATGTAACAAGGTCAAAAGCAAATGAAAGTGAAAAGCTAGTGAGCAAGCTAAGCACGTGAAAAAGACCATTGGGATAAGTCTGGGAATTGTGCTCTCTTAGAATCTAAACCTTTGAATCCTAGAAAAATCAATGAATTTTTGTAGCCAAGCCTCACTACAAGCCTGAGAAAGTCCTTCTGATTCTGTTTATACATTTCTGTCTTTATGGCATGAGGTGAAATTCAAAGATTGGACCTCTTTCTAGTTGTTATTAATGAATAGCTTAAAAACTTGTGCTTGAGTGAAACAGTAGCCGTGAGACTGTGGTTTAAGCTACTTTCCTTGAACTCTTGCATACACCTTTGTACATAGTCACTGCATGTCATTGTCACTTGAGGACAAGTGAGTTGTTCTCTTTTTGCTTGAGGACAAGCAAAACTGTAAATTTGGGGGAGCTGTTAGTCGGTGAAAACGACTAACTTTTGTGTATAAAACTTGTATAAATTGTATCAAACTCTCCCAATTTATGGTTATTTAGTAGTGTTATAAGTATTTTCTATTAAGTACAGGTAATAAATACTTAGTATTTTCATTTTGTGTGTTTAATAATCATTTGCTCTCAATTTCAGGTTAATTAGGCATGCTTTGGAAAGTGTTGTTTTTCACCTTCTCGCTAAGCCAATCTGCTGGCTTAGTGAGTGTCTGCTAAGCGCAACACTCCTGGGCTAAGCATGAGGAAGACTCTGGAAGAAGATGAGTTGTACAGTTCGCTAAGCGCACCGCTTCATCTCACTAAGCGCACCGCTTCAGTTCATCCACTAAGCGAGAAAGGCACGTGCTAAGCCAGAATTCACTAATGTGCACTAAGCAGTCCATAAGTGCGCTAAGGGCACGAGCACGAACAAGGCCACCTATTTAAGCCTGAAATCAGATTTTGTGAAGGGAGTTTGGACTAGGATTCAAAGCTTTGCATGTCTTGGGTTTCTAGAGAGAGAAAGGTCCAAGTTCCAGAGAGTTTTGAGAGATTTTGCTGTGTGAAGATCTGCAGAGACTTGAGCTTGAAGCAAGAGCTGGTTTGAAAGCTTGAGATGAGTTTGTGAGTGATTGTGAAATCCTAGAGGTGAAGGATACATCCTCACCACTTGTATTTTTGCAATCTTTCATCTTGTTCTTCTCTTTATTGTAAAGAAGGCTTCTTGGTATGGAAAGCTAAATCCTCTATTGGATCTTCCCTGTAGGTACCTGATGTAAATATATTTCTATCTATTTAATGATGTTTTGTGTATTCTCTGTGCTATATGCTTTACATTCCAATATGCCTTTACCTTGATCACGTAGATGCATGCTTTGTTAGGGTCATTCAACAGTGGAAACTGGTCTGACTCTAAAGTCCTTGATAGTACAAGATTAAGTTGTCGTACTATCATGAGGAATCGGGGTGCGATAACTTAGTTGTGTGTGAGTGTCTTAATGCAGTCCTAGTTGAGTTTAGTCTTACAAGAGGAATCTTCAGACAATACTTGATCAGGATTAGGCTAAACTATCATGAGGAATTGGGGTTTAGTATCTCAAAAGACACCATAAGAACACATGAGCATTGTTAGATAGAGAATATCTTTTTAGCATCATGCACCTATTAGGAAGGCCAACATGTTTTCTACTTGTTTTTACACATCATTTCTCTTGCCTGATTTTCTTTCTTTTTGCATAGATAATTTATACACCTGTTCATATTCACACTTACCTCTACACACCAGACACCAATTTGCTGAAATAGCCTACCAAATAACACAAGTTCCCCGAGTGTTCGATACTCGGTTCTTACAGTTTTATACTACTTGTGCGATCCGGTGCACTTGCCGGAAGCCGAACAATGTTACATCCAGACTTGGATTCCCTACCTTGATCACAGCTCTATGCAAGGCCAGAGGAGTCCAGTTAGATTCTAGATCCCTGGAGAACTTGAGCTCTGCCATTAACTTGGCATATATTAAGAAGAACTATTGGAATCTTGATGATCCAATAGTGACATTTAGGGGGCCAAGGAAGGCAAGGGATAAGAGATCAGAGGTCCCCACTACTTTAGGCACCACCTGAGACACCAGCTCCTTCTTCTTCCACAGCTCCAGTACCTTCCTCAGCTCCAGTTATTCCTCCTACATCTACACAGATACCACTTCCAGCTCCTATATCTACAAGACCATCAGACTTTATATTTACACCTCAGATGCTTCATTCCATGCTCCAGAGCATACACAGGGGGCAGTCCATCATCATGCAAAGCCTGCAGGGCTTGGGCTTGCCATCCATTATGAGCATGGATGAGTTTGATGCACAGGTGGCCTGGCCAGGAACCCAACCTTCTCTTTCTGGAGGGGGTGGGGCCTCCGCAGCCCAGGAGCCTGCTTCTGAGGATGCAGCAGCGACAGCAGAGGGAGAGGATGAACTCACCCCTCCTAAGCCCTTTTATTTTGATGCGGATGCACTCATGGCTCAGGAGGATGGGACTTCCACATATCAGATACCTGAGCCATCTCCTGCACCTGTTCCTAAGGAGACCCAGCCATGTACACCAGTCAGGGAGCCAGAGCAGCCTATCCAGGATTCATCAGCAGCTCCAGCACTAGATCTTAATGAAGATCAGCCACAGGATGAGCAGGACATTTAAATTTGTGCATCTTGAATATTTTAGTTTTTTTTTCTGTTATTTTATGATTTATGTTCAGTCATTTTAATTTCAGTTTTTATATTTCAGTTCTTTTAAATTTCAGTTATTTAGATTTCAGCACTTTGAGTTGTTTGCTTGTACCAAAAGCGTGTTTGAACAGTGAATTGATTGAAAATGATATGCAGTGGATTGTTTGATATGAAATGAGTGTTTGAGAATGATTTGAATGAGCAATTATATCATTTGAGTGGATTGGAATGATTAGATCATTGTTATGATCAAGTTGTAGCCATTAGTAGAGAATGAGCATGTGATTGGAAGCATGACTAAAAATGTTAGTCAGTTTGTCAGATTGATTGTGAAGGAATGCATTAAATGTATCCCGATCAGAGTGTGATCCTTAAATTTTGATAGAAATGACTATCATTTAGTACTGATTTTGTGTGAATCT
Organism: Glycine soja; assembly: GCF_004193775.1. Taxonomy (NCBI): domain Eukaryota; kingdom Viridiplantae; phylum Streptophyta; class Magnoliopsida; order Fabales; family Fabaceae; genus Glycine; species Glycine soja. The sequence continues at coordinate 33,305,784 of NC_041013.1, forward strand.
TTGAAGTATGGACTGAATGCATGAAATTATGGATGATGAAGGCCATGTTTGATTGTGATAGCCACTTAGCCAAAAAGTTGACCATGTGCTTGAATGAATTATCTCTAGGAGCATCAGTTTGTGTCATGCCTTTGTCCATTTTCAATTCTTTATCTCTTGGACCTTTGCAATCTACATATGTGGTGATTCATTTGGCAAATAGAAGTGTTGCTTACCCCGCAGGTTTCATAGAGGATGTGTTGGTTTGGGTTGGTGAACTTATTTTTCCTGCTGATTTTTATGTTCTTGATATGGAAGAGGGATTCTCCCGTGGTTCAGTTCCAATTATTTTAGGTAGGCCATTTATGAAAACTGGCCGAACCTAGATAGATGTTTATGCTGGGACATTGTCTATGGAATTTGGTGATATTGTTGTTCATTTTAACATTCTTGATGCCATGAAACATCCATTTGAGGATCATTCTGTTTTTCATGCAAAGATACTTGATCATATTGTTGATGATTATATGTTTGGTTTTGATTCTCTTCATGGTAGGAAACACCCATTTTTTTCTTCTCTGCATACTTGTCATTCCTCATGCAATGAATCTGAATCTGAGTTTGAACTTGATCATGTATCTGATTTTTATGCTGAATTTGAGTTTGGTTCTGATTTTCTAGGTGTTGTACCTCTTGATGTTGATTTTTTAGAGTCAGAATGCAGTAACCATGTTGCAGGAAGTACATATACTTCTGACTTGCTTTATGAGGTACAGGCTGAGGAACCCTCTTCTTCTTCTCCTACCCTGGTTCCTTCCACTATTCAGCCACCACCCACACCAGAGTTGAAGCCCTTACCAGCAAACCTCAAGTATGCTTACTTAGAGGACAATGAAAAATTTCCAGTGATCATCTCTGCCTCCCTTGCTGTTGAGCAAGAGGAGAAGTTGTTGCTAGTGCTCAAGAAGCACAAGAAAGCCATCGGATGAACTTTAGCAGACATTCCTGGTATTAGCCTATCTACCTGCATGCATAGGATACTTTTAGAGGATGGAGCTAAGCCAGTGAGGCAGCCACAGTGGCGACTTAACCCCGTCATTCTAGATATGGTGAAAAAGGAGGTGACCAAGCTCTTACAAGCTGGAATCATCTATGCCATTTCTGACAGCCAGTGGGTGAGTCCAGTCCAAGTCCTAAGAAGACAGGCCTCACAGTGATCAAGAATGAGAGGGATGAGCTTATCCCCACAAGAGTGCAGAACAGCTGGCGAGTCTGCATTGATTATAGTAGGCGAAACCAGGCAACCAGAAAAGATCATTTTCCCCTGCCATTCATTGATCAAATGCTTGAGCGCTTGGCATGTAAGTCTCATTACTGTTTTCTTGATGGTTTTTCTGGTTATTTACAAATTCATATGGCTCCCGAGGATCAAGAAAAGACCACATTCACCTGTCCCTTTGGCACTTTTGCCTATAGGCGAATGCTATTTGGCCTATGCAACGCCCCTGGTACCTTCCAGCGGTGTATGCTTAGCATTTTTAGTGACTTTTTAGAGAGTTGCATAGAGATGTTTATGGATGATTTTACTATTTATGGATCCTCTTTTGATGCATGTTTGGATAGTTTGGATAGAATTCTTAATAGATGAATTGAAACTAACCTTGTGCTGAATTTTGAAAAATGTCACTTCATGGTAGAACACGGTATAGTTTTAGGGCATATAATTTCCAGTAGGGGCATAGAGGTAGACCCTGCAAAGATAGCTGTTATTTCACAATTTCCTTACCCCTCTTGCGTGCGAGAGGTTCGTTCTTTTCTTGTCCATGCAGGGTTTTATAGGCGCTTTATCAAGGATTTTAGCAAAGTGGCCCTTCCACTATCCAATCTTCTGCAAAAGGAGGTGGAGTTTGATTTTCATGACCGATGCAAAGAGGCTTTTGATTTCCTCAAGCGTGCGGTGACTACCACCCCTATCATTCAGGCACCTAATTGGACAGCCCCATTTGAGCTTATGTGCATTGCATCCAATTATGCATTGGGGGCTGTCCTTGCTCAAAAGATTGATAAGCTGCCTCAGGTGATCTACTACGCTTCCAGAACTTTGGATGCTGCCCAAGCAAATTAGACTACCACAGAGAATGAGCTATTAGAGATAGTTTTTGCTCTTGAGAAATTTCGTTCATATTTGCTTGGTACTCGTGTAATTGTTTATACTAACCATGCAGCTCTAAAGTACCTATTGAAGAAGGCTGAATCAAAGCCTAGATTGATCAGGTTGATGCTTTGGCTCCAAGAGTTTGATTTGGAGATCCGTGATTGGAGCGGTGCATAGAACCTCGTGGCTGACCACTTGAGTAGGATTGAGCATGCGTCTGAGGACTCACCCATTCGGGATGATTTTCCGAATGACCATTTGTACATTTAGTATAAGATTTATGATTCCTTCCCCACTCCTTGGTTTGCTAATATTGTGAATTATTTGGTTTCTTTTGTTTTTCTGCCCTTAGCATCTAAAGCTCAAACTGATAAAATTAAGAGTGATGCTAAGAATTATATTTGGGATGACCCCTATTTGTAGAAGTTGTGTAGTGACCAGGTTATTAGGAGATGCATTCCAGACCATGAGATTGACTCGGTCCTGCAATTCTGTCATTCTTCCACACCAAGTGGCCATCTTGGCATACAGAGGACAGCTTGCAAGGTGCTTGACTGCTGTTTCTATTGGCCCACCATCTTCAAGGATGCGTGGAGAATCTATAGCACTTGTGAGCCTTGTCAAAGAGCAGGCGGCTCACTTTCATGGAGACAACAAATGCCTCAACAACCCATGTTGTTCTTGTTGGATCGAGTGGCCTCAGAATAATTAAGAAGGGGGGGTTGAATTAATTATTCCTAACCCTTTACTAATTAAAAATAACTCTTTTAAGGCTTTTACTAAATTGTTAAGAGAAAGAGTAGTATAAGAGAAACTTAACAGAAAGTAAAAGCGGAAAGTAAAAGAGTAGGGAAGAAGGAAACAAACACACAAGGATTTTTATACTGGTTCAGCACAAACCCGTGCCTACCTCCAGTCCCCAAGCAACCTGCGGTCCTTGGGATTTCTTTCAACCTTGTAAAAATACTTTTACAAGCAAAGATCCACAAGGGATGTACCCTTCCTTGTTCTCTTTGAACCTAGTGGATGTACCCTCCACTACAACTGATCCACAAGAGATGTACCCTCTCTTGTTCTCAGTCAAACCCAAGTAGATGTACCCTCTACTTGTACCACAAAGGATGTACCCTCCAATGTGTTAAGACAAAGATCTCAGGCTGTTACACCTTTGATACTTTGTGAATGGGGATACAAAAGAATTCTCAGGCGGTTAAACCTTTGAACACTTTTGTATTAGGGAATGGGAAGAATCAAAAGAATTCTCAGACTGTGTCGTTTTGAATTCTTTGACAAGGGAGAAGGGAGACACAAAAGAATTCAGGCAGTTAGTCCTTCCTTCTTTTGGAAAAGGGAGAAGAGAGACACAAAAAGAATTCAGGCGATTAGTCCTTGGTGAATTCTTTTTGGCAAAGGGAGAAGAGAATGAAAAGGATGAATAGCACAAGTTTTCAAGGTTTAGAAAACCAGAAAACTTCAGAAAACTTTTGGTACAAGGAAGAAGAAGAAGTTTAAAGAGATTCAAGGCTAGTAAAGGATTGTAAGAGATTGTTAGAAAGACTTGGAATAATTGATTCAAAATTCAAAACAAAGCCTTGCTTTTATAGACTCTTCATGTCTGGTCAAGAAAGCCATTCAGAAGAGTTATATCTTTTAGAAAAGCTTAAAACCCATTTGAAAGAGTCAAAACCTTTTTGAAGAGTTACATCTTTAGATTTTTCAGAAACAAACACTGGTAATCGATTACCAAATATGTGTAATCGATTACACAAAGCTTTTGAATGAAACAATGTGACTCTTCACATTTAAATTTGAATTTCAACGTTCAAGGGCACTGGTAATCGATTACCAAAACATTGTAATCGATTACAGCCTTTTGAAAATATTTGGAACGTTGTAAATTCAGTTTGAAAACATTTTCAAACTCATTTTGCTACAATATGGTAATCGATTACCAGAGAGTAAAAACTCTTTGGTAAAGGTTTTGTCAAAAACTCATGTGCTATTCAAAGTTTTGAAAAACTTTTTAATACTTATCTTGATTGAGTCTTTTCTTCATTCTTGAATCTTGATCTTGATTCTTGAGATCTTGAATCTCTTGAGTCTTGAATCTTGATCTTGATTCTTGAGATCTTGAATCTTGATTCTTGTTTGTAGGCTTTCTTCTTGAGTCTTGCACTCTTTGACTTGTTCTAGATTTTCTTGAGATAGATCTTCTTTGATTCTCTTGAGCTTTTTGTTCATCACTTTTGTCATCATCTTTTGTTGTCATCATTGTTATCATCAAAGCACCTTTGAATCATTGTTGATTCATCATGAAGCTTTACTTCCACAGTTCTGTGAGGTGTTTGATGTCTGGGGTATAGACTTTATGGGGCCTTTCCTTGTGTCTTTTGGTTTTGTTTATATTCTCCTTGCTGTTGATTATGTTTCAAAATGGGTGGAAGCCAAAGCGACCAGAACTAATGATGCTAAGGTTGTTGTGGATTTTGTTAGATCTAATCTGTTTTGCAGGTTTGGAGTCCCTAGAGCCATCGTTAGTGATCAAGGCACCCATTTTTGTAACAGATCTATGTATGCCTTGCTCAAAATGTATGGGGTCGTGCACAGAATTTCCACACCTTACCACCCACAAACTAATAGGCAAACTGAGATTTCAAACAGGGAGATAAAAAAGATCTTGGAGAAGATTGTGCAGCCGAACAAAAGGATTGGATGATGCTCTTTGGGCACATAGGACTACCAACAAAGCACCCATAGGAATGTCTCTTTATCGGGTTGTCTTTGGCAAGGCATGTTATCTTCCTGTAGAGATAGAGCACAAAGCCTATTGGGTTGTAAAGACCTACAACTTCTCTATTGATCAGGCTGGAGAGGAAAGGAAGTGGCAACTAAGTGAGCTAGATGACATCCGTTTAGAAGCCTATCAGAATTCCAAATTCTACAAGGAGAAGACCAAGAAGTTCCATGACAGCTTGATAGCTAAGAAGGACTTTGTGGTTGGACAAAAAGTTTTATTGTATAACTCTAGGCTCGGGCTCATGAGTGGTAAGTTGAGGTCAAAGTGGATTGGTCCTTTTGTGGTGCCTAATTTTTTTCCTTATGGTAAAATTGAGATCAAAAGTGAATCCACAGATAAGAGCTTCAAGGTCAATGGACACCGGCTGAAACCATTCCTCACAAATCCCTCCTTAGTGGATGTAGTGGTGGAGGAGACCTCCTTACTTCACCCTACTTCTCTTCCGCCATGACTTAGGGAGTTTTCTTTTTCTGTCTCCTTCTTTACTTTTATTGCACTTGTCCAAATTTATTGATTGTTCTAATTGCTCTTGATCTTATGACTATGTTACATTGAGGACAATGTGTTGTTTAAGTGTTGAGGGGGGGGGGAGATTGTTCTTTGTTTAGGGTTTTCTAGGTTAATTTTGTTATTTTGGTTTTATGTTTTTGTGTACAACATTGCATGTTTCTCTTTGAATTCTAGGTTATGTACAGGTAATGGGTAATTGTTTTTGAAATAGGAGTTTCTTGGCATTTTGTGAATTGAAATCCTTGTTTTTCGCTACATGTCAAGTTAGTTTTGAAAGGTCGAATTGAAAGTGATAGATTTACCCTTGGTGAGATTTTGAGCCATCATCATCTATTTTATTCGATGTGTTTTGCCCCATTGATTGCTTGCACAATAGCCTTGGCTTGACTCTTGTTGATACTTCTTGCTTCACATGCATGTTGGGAGATGATTTAGGCATTTTGTTCTTATAAGCCTCTAGCCAAATGAGCCTATCTTGAATTAATTCCTTTGATAGCCCCTTTGAGCCTATGTTCCCCTTTCTTTGTTTTGAAGCTCATTACAAGCCTTAAGTGAAAAACCATGATCTCACCCTACCCTTAAGAAATTTTGGAGCTTTGGAATTGTTTTGGGAATAAGTGTGGGAGGGTATGTTTCATTGGATGATATGTTTTTGTTGGCCATGCTTGATGATGTATTTTGGCCATGCTTGATGTATATACATATATTGCCTAATTGTTGCTTTATTTTTCAAATATTCAAAATGCTTTTAAATTTTCGTTTTCTGTTCTAAAAAAATCGAAAAAAAATAGAAGAGAAAAACAGAAAAAGAGAGAAGTTGAATAAATGAGGTCTTGTTTTGAGGACTTGTACTAGTTTGAAGACTTGGTTGATTTTGTTGATATTGGAGGTTTTGGGTTTACTACTTTTGCTTAATTTCCACTTATTTCCCATTGCTCCTCTATTCCTTTAGGTTTTAGCTACTTATCCCATACTTTCCTCTACCTTGTCCCTGGCCCCATTACAACCTTAAAAGACCTTTTGATCCTCATGTGCATGTGTTTGTGATGTTTGGTTGTCAATTTTAGAGTCTTGCCAAGTCTATGTGGTGTTTGTTTTTCATGGGTGCTCTGAGAGTAAACAGTAGCCTTGACACTTGAGAGATAGAGTGCATATCTTGTAAGGCTTTATCACTTTTCATTCAATTCTTGAGCTAATTGACTACCTTGCCATGTTTGAGATGCTTGGATGATTTTCATGACTGTCTTGATTCTTTAACTCTTTATGTGTTGGATGTTGCCCATTCTTTCATTCTTTAGGATTCATTGAGAAATATATAAATGTTTTTGTGTTTGTTTGCCTAGTCTGCTTTTCTATTTTATTTTTTTGCTTTTAGTTTTGAATAAAACCTGTCTAACTTTATTTCCTATGATTCTTTTGATGCAGATAGCCTCTAGAAAGAGAAAGGCAACAACCTCTCGACCCCAAGAGCCCTATGATACCACCAGATTCATTTCTGAGGGTGCCTGGGAGAGATACGAGCAGAACGTTCACTCCCGGAACATCCTTCTAGAGAGGAACCTCACTTTATATGTCACTGAGTACGACGAGTTCCGTCGAGAGCTTGAGAGGAGGCGGTGGCATAAAGGCTTTACCAGACAGCCTGATGGTCGCATTGATATGGCCCTAGTCAAGGAATTTTATGCCAACCTTTATGACCCAGAAGATAAGTCCTTGAGGCAAGTCAGAGTCTGGGGTAAATTGATTAAGTTTGATGGGGAGACGCTTAATGCCTTTTTGGAGACCCCAGTGGTTATGGAGCCAAGGGAGCACTACTCAGCCTTTTCCAGGTTCTGCCATACACACCCAGATCCTTAGGAGCTTGCTTTTAAGCTCTGTATCCCAAGGCATGGTTTTGTTTTAAATGCTAAGGAAGCACCCTTGAAGCTCTTGAGGAAGGATTTGACTACTCTGGCTTAGACCTAGAGCATCTTGTCCTACACTAACCTCACCCCCACCTCTTATACGTCCGATCTTAATATGGACAGGGCGAGGTTGGTTTATGGACTTATGACGAAGATGGACATGGATGTGGGCTCGTTCATTTCAGGTCAGATCTCGCAGATGGCCCAGTCCAACTCCTCCAGACTCGGATTTCTGGCGCTTATCATTGCCTTATGCATCGTACAGGGAGTTGTTCCAAATTCTCTTACTTTCGAGTCTCTTAGCCCTGCCATTAATTTGGCATACATCAGGAAGAATTGTTGGAACTCGGATGATCCCATGATCACTTTTCTGGGGACCCACATGACTAGGGCTCGGGGACCCTCAGATACTTCTGCTCCAGCTCCACCAGCTCCCGCACCAGCACCTTCCAGCCCCTCTGCTCAGAGCACAGAGATTTTAGTGCTGATGCTGCAGAGCCTTCACCATGGCTTATGCTTGGTGATGCAGAGCATTCATGACCTGGATCAGCATCAACCCATTATGAGCATGGAGGATTTCATGGCTCAGGTGGCCTAGCCAAGAGTCCAGCCTTCTCCTTTGGGGGGAGGTGAGGCTCCTATAGCCCAGGAGCTGCAGCCAGAGCCAGAGGCGTCACCATAGGCCAAGGCAAAGGCTGAGGAGACACCAGAGGACACTCCTGCTGCCACACCCACCGAGGACACAAATTATGTAGCTGATGTGGCGGTAGTACAAAGCTCCTAGGACCCCTGGCCCACTCCAGCACAAGACATATCTTAGCCAGTCCAGGATGCTTCCTCCTAACCTCATGACGAGCCCACACAGGCACAAGAGAGCTGAAGACAGGACTTATTTATTTTTCCGTCATTTAGATTCAATTTTTACATTCCAGTTTTAGTCTAGTTATTTATTTATTTAACAAAATTTATAGCTTTTTGAATAGTTTACATTTATGTGCACAATGGATTGTGTTGGTTTGAAATTTTGGTGTTTGTGATTGGTTTTGAATTTGATCGATTGCATGACTTGAGTGAATCACAATATTAAATCACGTGCTTTGAATAAGTATGCAGTAATTAGAAGAGAAAGAACATGAATTAGGGGCGTGAGTGAAAATGTTAGTTTGTTTGACAGGTAAATTGTGAAGGTAATCATTAGCCATAACCTAGTGAGTTGTGTGAACCTTAATTGTGAGAGAATGACTAACATTGAGTACCGATTTTTGCATGAATCTCTGAATACTGAATGAATGCATGATTTTGAAAATTATGAAGGTCTTGATTGATTGAATTAACCACTTAGCCAAATAGCTTACCATGTTTGTGAAGGTCGTGATTGATTGAATAAACCACTTAGCCAAATAGCTTACCATGTTCATGAATGATGACTTTTTTTGCACCCATGTTGAGCTTAGATATGATTGATTGAGTTGAACCCTAAGCTAGTTGAATTATAATCTCCATCTACCTTTCTTTAGGTTGTAGGAGAGTATCGTGGTTCAAAGCAAATTCGTCCCAAATTTGGGGGAAGATATTGGGTGATGATAATTGTGGTAAGACAAGTAACAGCCACACAAGAAAATTATGTAAAGAAGCAATAAGTAAAAATTGCTAAAATAAAAAAAAAAAGAAGTTTTGAGAATAAGCAAGTTTGTGTGTTGTTGCTTAAGCTAAGTGCCTTATGATTGTGGCATTTCAATAGAAGCTGGGAATGAAAGGAAAAGAGTTGATCTTAGGATGAATGCTCTATTAGAACCTAAATTTTGCATCCTAGAAAATCCATGAATTGTTTGTAGCCCAGCCTCATTACAAGCTAAGAAAGTCCTTCAGATTCAATTTGTGTATTTGTGATTGTATGGCATGAGATGAAATGCAAAAGTTGAGACTTGTGTTGGTTGTTGATTTGAAGAATTACCTTAAACACTTGTGTTTATGAGAGAAACTGTGACCGCGAGGATTAGGCTTGATGAACCTTCCTTGATACATGTCTTGCTTGCTAGCTTATTCCCCTTATGCTGCTTAATGATCATGTTCATATCTTTAAAATTCTGCATATCTTTATGAAGGGCTATTGGTTGAAGTATTTCTTGCCACTTGTGTTATGTGATTGAATGCTTTAGAACAAACACATTTCTTTTGAGTAACCACTGTGAATTTTGTCACTTAAGGACAAGTAAATTGTTATTCCTTTGCTTGAGGACAAGCAAAAATGTAAATTTAGGGGAGTTAGTTAGTCATCATTTAGACTAACTTTTGTATTGAATAGTTACATGAAACTAGCCTTTTCCCCCAATTTATAGGTCTTTTTGTAGGAATTGTACATATTTTCATGTTTAGTTTGATTTTATACAATAGATACACCCATTTTGTGAATTAATGTTGAAACCACTTCAATTTATGGGTCTTTTAGGTTTTATGCGCTTAGCGAGTAACATCCGCTAAGCAAGGCATGCAGCTTGCTTAGTGTGTTGGGAAACCCTAGAAGAGGATCAGTCAGACATGTGCTCGCCCAGCGCACCGCAAGCTCGCCAAGCGGGTCGTTTGTCTCTTCTCGCGCTCAGGGCGCCCAGCTCGCTAAGCCAAAATTCACTTACTCTTGCTTAGCGAGCCAATCTTGCTAAGCGAGCCTTCAGGATCTGAAACGTCAAGGAGCCTTTAAAACACTGAAGTTGGCGGAAACTATAAGGGAAGAGTTGAAAAAATAGAGCCAAGGGAGAAGCTAAAGCGACAGAAATGAAGCCACCAAGAGAGTCTAGGTTAAAGGAGTGAGATTAGGGTTCTAGAGGTTGAAGGAGACATCCTCAACCCTCATTAGCCATTTTCTTCCTTCAAAATCTAACCTTTATATTGAAAGCTCATTACTTGTAATGGAAGGCTAAACCTCTTGGTTAGGGAGTTCTGCTGAACCTTTGATGTAAAATTCTCTTACTATCTATTTAATGTTGTTTTTATGTGTTCATTGCTTCTGTCAATGCTTATTTTTGCATGCTTGTGGCTTGATCACCTATTTGTATGTATAGTTAGGATTTTTAGTACTGGGAAGTACTTTAAAGCCTTAGAACTTGATAGAGCAAGCTAGAAAACTGTATGTCTAGGAATGGAGTGCAGCGATCTAGTCCATCTTATGCTGTAAACTTAATGCAACTCTTTTAGGCTAAGTTTGTTGAGGGATCAAGGACGAGGTTTAAAGAGAGTTAGGCCCATTCACTCGAGGGATTTTGGTTTGGATAATTTCTTAGCATAAGAACACTAGGATAGCATTAAATAGAGAAAAGCCTTTAGCAACATCAAGGTAGATTCAGTAGAACAACCCAACGCTTTTTACTTGACTATTTTTACTTCTGAAACCGTAGATATTTAGTTTACAGTTAACTAGATTTTCATACAAAAACCCAACTTGTTATTCACTTGCTTTCAGTTTATACAAACAAATGTTTGTTCACTGGATATACAATTTTCTGAGTGAAACAAATTCTCTGTGGATACGATACTCGATTCTTACTATTTTATTTACTACTTGAGCAAATCGATACACTTGCCGACGCATCATGAACACACAGTAAAGCATTTAGAATTTATAACAAAAGAACTATGATCATTGAAGAATCTATCCATGTTGCTTTTGATGAAACTAACCCAATTTTTCCAAGAAAGGATCCTCTAGATGATATTTCAGATTCTTTAGAAGGAATGCATATTCATGGTGAAGAGCACCAAGGCAAAGGAAAAGGAAATGATGAAGACCTTCAAATTGATGTAACAAAAACAAGTGCAGATCTTCCAAGAGAGTGGAGAACTTCTAGATACCATCCTCTTGACAACATCATCCGTGATATATCAAAAAGGGTAACAACTAGGCACTCTCTGAAAGATATTTGCAATAATATGGCTTTTGTTTCTTTGATAGAACCTAAAAATTTAAAAGAATCCATAATTGATGAACACTGGATTATAGCTATGCAAGAAGAGTTAAATCAATTTGAAAGAAATAAAGTTTGGGAATTAGTTGAGAAGGCTGATGATCATCCAGTTATAGGAACAAAATAGGTATTTAGAAACAAATTAGATGAACATGGAATAGTAATTAGAAATAAGGCTAGACTAGTAACCATAGGATACAATCAGGAAGAAGGCATAGATTATGAGGAAACATATGCTCTAGTAGCCAGATTAGAATGTTATTAGCCTTTGCTTCCATAATGAATTTTAATCTTTACCAAATGGATGTGAAGAGTGCCTTTTTGAATGGCTTTATCCAAGAAGAAGTATATGTAGATCAACCCCCTGGCTTTGAAAACTCAGAAAAGCCTAATCATGTCTTTAAACTGAAAAAGGCTTTATATGGCTTAAAACAAGCTCCTAGGGCAAGGTATGAACGTCTGAGTAAATTCCTTTTAGAAAAGGTTTTTTCAAGAGATAAGGTTGATACTACCCTTTTTATTAAAAGAAAGTTGAATGATATATTGTTAGTACAGATCTATGTTGATGATATCATTTTTGGGTCCACTAATGATTCTCTTTGCAAAGAATTTTGTGAAGATATGGAAAATGAATTTGAAATGTCAATGATGGGTGAGTTAAATTTTTTTCTTGGGCTCCAAATCAAGCAAACAAAGAATGGAATATTTATCAATCAATCAAAATATTGCAAAGACCTGATTCACAGATTTGGGATGGAAAATGTTATACAAATGGCTACTTCAATGAGTATTGCTTGCTATTTGGATAAGGATGAAATCAGTCAGTCAATAAACATTAAGAAATATCGAGGTATGATTGGATCTCTTCTTTATTTATATGGTATGATTGGATCCATTAGGCACTATTAATCTAGGATTATGGTATTCTAAAAATTCCACTTGCAATCTAAAAGGATACTCTGATTCTGATTTTGCTGGTTGCAAAACTGATAGAAAGAGCATTAGTGGAACCTGTCATTTCATTGGCTCTACTCTAGTTTCATGGCATAGTAAGAAACAAAATAATGTTGTTTTATCCACTGCTGAGGCAGAATATATTTCTGCTGGCAATTGTTGTACACAGATACTTTGGATGAAACAACAACTTTTTGACTATGGAATAATTATTTATCATATTCCCATTCGATGTGATAACATAAGTGCAATAAACCTATCTAAAAATCCTGTTCTGCACTCAAGAACCAAGCATATTGAGATTAGGCATCATTTCTTGAGAGATCATGTTCAGAAAAGGGATTGTGTACTAGAATTCGTTGACACAAAGAATCAGTTAGCCGATATCTTTACAAAACCTCTCCCCAAAGAAACCTTCTTTACTATTAGAAGAGAATTAGGACTCCTAGAAATCAATGACTTAGATAAGTAGTTAATTTGCGTGATTATTATTTTCTTTTCTTATGATTGTTAATTTTTTATTGTCCTTCATAATTGAACTTGCTTTTGATGATTATTGTTGATTGTGGTTTAATGATTGTCTTTGCTTGAGTTTTGATTGTCTTTGATGACTATCTTTTGATAAGTATTGATTGCTTATTATTGTTGATAAATTGTTCTTGCCAATTTTTTATTGCCTTTTGATAAATGTGTTTAAGAGCTTCGATGTGTGTTTTGATTGTATACTTTGATTGGTGATTGTTGTTGATGAATGTTATATTGAGTAAGTAGGTTTTGTGAGAGAAAAATAGTTAGTTTTTAAGCCAAAATCTATTATTTTAGGGTCTGGTAATCGATTACCACTCCCTGTAATCGATTACCATAGCATAGGCTTTGTAATCGATTACTAGAGGCTTGTCGGTAGTTATAGGATAAGCCTGTAATCGATTACCATGAGCTGTAATCGATTACAGCTCGTCCCTGCCTATAAAAGTTCCTTTCCTCCTCCTTCTCTTTGACGGTGCCCAACCCTCTCCAAACTTCAAATCCTCATAACTTTCTCGTTTCTTTGCCAAATCACTCCAAACAAAGCTCAATTTTCTACTTTTTAAATTCTCTTCAAAGCCCACCGATCAAAATTTGTTGAAACAAGCTCAAATGGCATAATCCTCGAAGAAGAGAAAGGGATCCTCCTCCACCACCATCGCTGTAGGCCAACACCGCCACGACACATCCGGTGACCCACCAGCACCAAATCCTTCTTCCTTTTCATCTCCCAGGTCATTAACTCTGTTTTCTTCCGATGACTAGCATCAAAGGTATTATTCCCAATTCTCCAATTGTGTTATTCTTGACCCTAAGTATTTAGATGTTGAATTCTTTGATGGTGAAACATTTGATTGCTACCAAGTGTTTCAAAATTCTAAATTAGTTCAATTTATGTCTCTGAAATTGCCATATTATCCTTAATTAGTTAGAGTCTTTTACAATAATCTACAAATTCAGGATGGAGTCATTTGTCTGAGGTGCATCAAATCCCTATTATTATTGATCAATTCCTATTTTATTCTCTAACTAAACTGAGCAGTCAGGGTGTTCCTTTTGAGGGCACTCTAGTTGATGACTGGAAACATGTTTATTCTAGTCATGATGCTCATAAAATGGTTTGCACTAACCATGCTGATATGACCGACAGATTGCTGGCTGGGTCATTTACCTTTGAGTGTCGCATCATGCACTATATTCTTTGTCGAATTTGGCTTCCTAAGTCCACCAATCTTTCTTAGGCCTCTAAGGAGGATTTAATCTTGTTATGGGCTCTTCAAACTAGTCGTCAAATTGACTGGGCTCATCTTGTTAGGTATCGAATAAATAAGGCATTACGGGCCAATGCACCTCTTCCGTATCCTCATCTTGTTACTTTGTTTCTTCACCATTTCAATGTTCCTTTAGAAGATGAACCTTTTGTTAAGGTTAACAAATCTTTTGCTATTGGTGCTAGCGCTCTTACATCTTTCGGATACCGAAAAGATATGGATGGCCAATGGGTGCGTAAGCAAGACCTGCCACCACCCATTCCTGATGAAAGTACACCGTCTCCACCACCACAATGGGATACTTCTTCCTTCTTATTAATTGAAGTCCTCACTAAGCTACGGGATCTTAGAGCTTTTGTCAGTGATCTCTTTGATGCAATGGACTCCTGTATCACGCATCTTGAAGACTATCATACCCTAATTTCGTCCGGGGATTATTATTTGATGATATACAACCTTTGATTGGCCGCTTCGAGACACTTGGCGTCCTTTTTTGCACAATGAATGAAGTCCCGAGACGTGTCAGAAATCAAAAGGAAGCAGGCTTGCGCAATCCGTGAAATTTCGTAATGTGGCGGAAATCGAAAAAAGGTGTTTTTGCGCAATCCGTAAGTTTCCGTAACTTCTTCGAAAGCTAAAAAAGAGTAAATACATAATCCGTAAGGATTCGTAACCTTGCGGAAGAAAAATAAGTATCGTTACGATATTCGTGAAGTTTCGTAACGTTACGGAAAAAGAATTACCAAAAAAATAGAAGGGGTGCATTTAGTAAAAAGGGGGGTACAAATAGCCATCTGGCCCACTTGGGCCTTCCAGATCCTTCCTCCAGAAGGTTGTTGCTTCTGGAGGAAGCAACCTTGCTCACCTGGACGAGCTGAGCTTGCCTGGGCGAGCTGGGTGGCAAGCTCCTCCCCTATTTTGCTATAAATAGAGGGAGGAGTGAAGAAGAAAAGGGTTCAGCCTTCTTGGCACTTCTCCCTCTCTCGAAATTACTGAGGAAAATTATTTCCGTGAAGAAAATCCAAGCCGAGGCGCTTCCGTAGCGTTTCCGTAACGTTTCTGTGAGTAATTATGCGAAGATTCTCGACCGTTCTTCAACATTCATCGTTCGTTCTTCGTTTTCTTCAGTCTTCAACGGGTAAGTACCTCAAACCGAGCTTTTCAATTCATTCTATGTACCCGTGGTGGTCCACACTTTGTTTGATGTATTTTTATTCTCGTTTTCATTTGCTTTTTACACCCCCTTTTGACGTGCTTAAGCCATTTATTTAAGTCATTTCTCGCCTAATCTAAAAATAAAATAAATTTCCACCGATCGTTTAATTTGTATCATCCGTTAATTTCGGTTAAAATGAATTTCGACCGTTCGGTCGTGCCGTAACCACGTTGTAAATCAAAAAAGAGGCAAAATAATAATATAATAATAAAAAAATACCTTTTAGTAAAGTAAAGCGAAAAATCAATCGGACGTTTTCTCTTTGGGATTTCTCATTCTTAATTGAATTGACTAATAACTAAAGTGAAACTAAGGCTAAAATCAAACTCGCCTAGTCAAGCTCGTCCACAAAAATAGGTTTTTGAAAGTTTATCATTTCAGTTTCTTACCAAGTAAAATGGATCATTTTTAAGGTCCAACGCCTTAAAATGATCACCTCTCAAGGAAAAAGAATCGCTTGATTCACGCTTAAGAAAGAACTACGTAGGTCTGATTTTCTCTCCAAAGGAGGGTACGTAGGAGCAAAATCCCCGCTTTTGTCGACCTCAAAAAATAAAAAGAAATAAAAGTTAAGGTAACATAATTTCCACAAATCTAAAAAAATAGGCCGTTGTCCTTTGAGACAAACGTGAGAGGTGCTAATACCTTCCTCAAGCGTAAATATAACTCCCGAACTTAGAATTTTTATTTTGACCGGTTTCCTTCGGTTTTCCTGACGTTTTCCACAAATAAACTTTGGTGGCGACTCCGCGCATCTTTCCTCCTTTGGAAAGCGCACCCGTGAGTCTCGCCCTCGCTCGCCCGCGAAGGGCACGTTGCGACAAAGACGATATGAGTTTCATCCGACGTTGCTTTGATCCATCTGTCGATTCTTAGATGTTTCTAGTATTCTAAGTCCTTGATTCTCTAGACATTTTTACTATTTTGCCTTGTATTTGGCTTTAGTTATTTAGTACTTTGGTTAATTTTGTGTTTTAATTTTGATGTTTTGCATTTGGTTGCTCTTTGCTTTGGATATTTAGTTTGTGATTTAATTTGCTTTGGATATTTAGCCTTTGCTTGGCTTATGATTTGCTTTGGTTATCTAGCCTTTGGTTGATCTTGCTCTGATTACGTTTTTGGATGAGTTGTGCTAATTACTCTAGATATTTTTGTGGATTTGATATTTTTCTCTGGTCTTTTTGGCTTTTTGATGTTTCCAAAGGGGGAGAGAAACTAAGGGGTAGATCTTATCTAAAAACTAGGCAATAAACTGCAAATTTAAGGGGGAGTAAGGATGAGTGCACGCATTCACTGTTAGAAAATATGCTTTTTACATCGGTTATTTATGACTTTCTACATCGGTTTTTAACCGATGTTAAAAGTATTATCGTTAACATCAGTTTTTAAAATCAAAGTTAACGAAAAATTAACAACATCGATTATTTAAATAACCGATGTTATATGATAAGCATTACACCCAAAAAAATGTATGAATGTATACAGTTGACATCGGTTTTCATAGAAAACCGATGTTAACGTATATGTTAACATCGGTTCTTATAGAAAACTGATGTTAACTTCCAAATGTTAACATCAGTTTAAGTAAAAAACCGATGTTGACGTATAAGTTAACATGGGTTTTTTACTTAAATCGATGTTAACATTTTTGATATTAACATCGATTTTTAAAAAAAATCGATGTTGTTTTTAGGATTTTTTTTAAATAATATGTTTGTTTTTACGAAAAACCCAAAATTTCACCTGTAAATATAAAATTAGACCACACAACTCATTATATATCATTTGCATTCTGCTTTCAAACAGGTTTTAGCAGAAAGCTAGCTAGTAAACCATCAATCGTAAAACATCAATTGATATTTATTAATAACTATCAACAAAGATTATTCAATGTTAAAATGAAACAACAATTGTAAAAAATGTAATGCAAGCTATAGTAAACTAATTAAGTAACCTAAAGTTACATAGTTCCCTAACATCCTAAGTTTGATTTCTAACTTTGAGATAGTACTGCGCCCACTGGATGCGAAGCGCCTTTAATCTCTCTACTTCCAATGGTCTAACATCATTAAAATACTGCATGATGAAATAAAAGGTAAGTTAATAATGAAATACCAATGATAAGAAAATCAACTTTGTTTGAAATACACAATTACCGTTTCCCAATT
Organism: Glycine soja; assembly: GCF_004193775.1. Lineage (NCBI taxonomy): Eukaryota > Viridiplantae > Streptophyta > Magnoliopsida > Fabales > Fabaceae > Glycine > Glycine soja. The sequence goes on from NC_041013.1 coordinate 33,323,222, forward strand.
ATTCCTGAAAGTTCCTAAGATTATCGTGGACATCCAGTGCATGACGTAATAGCCACACTCAGTGGTTCTTTTTTGTCTATTACACTAAATACATAATGAAATTTGGATATTAAATGTTAAGTACAATTAGTGTACACACACATAAGCAGTATATATAAGTAGAAGTTTTATTTAAATCTCGTACCTTAACAACAATCCACCTAGCACCAGCCTTGGATTTAGGTTGTGGAGTATCATCAAGTCCTTTCAAAGAACTATTGAATACAAGGAAAATTAAAATATTGATGTTGTTCAGTTATGCTAATGCAAATGTATTGAAAAACAACATGGACATGTTAATTATTCCTTTATGGTAGTTGTCTGGCCTGTTATGCAAGAAACAAAACTAGACAACAAGGTTTTTCTTAGGCAAAATGACGACCATTTGCCAGTGTCCGCTGCAGTGGAGACGAATATGGGTTATTGTAGTATTATACATTATTTAAATTCAGTTGTTCAGTTTGACTTACCCATTCAGGTAGGCTCCAAGGTAGACATTGCGTTTTGAACTCTGTATCTAACTCTTCATGTAACTTTTCGATTCAAATTGTGATTGCCCAGATCTCTGAATGGACTGTGGCTCGAGGAATCCATACACATCGGAATTCCCTGATCACATACTTGTCTCAGTCAGATGCCTGTTGTCATTAAGAGAAAGTTAATTATATATGAATTTAAAACAATAACTTAGGTAATTAACAATAATGTAAATTGACTTACAAAATCCACAACTGTATAACAGATATGCTGAGACATTGACCACCGTGTGCAATTTCAGAGAGATCTTCATGCTTGATGTACAACAGGAAGTCTTGATTAAACACCCCGAACACAGTAACATCCCACATAACCTGGAGAGGCTTCAAGAAAAGTTGTGGGATGGTCAATGTCATTAGATATAGGGGATCATCGACCTCATGATCCGTCCTATCTGGTGGTTTTGCTGGAGACACAACTACCTGTTTATAAAACATAGTTAATTAACATAATTTAATTACAAGGAACAATTCAATTGACAAAAAAGAAGCATATAATGAGAGTAAAATACATGTTCTGATACATGCTTCATGAGATGTGTTGGCCAAGCAAGGAAGGTGTTAAGTGTCTGCCCCACTAAAATAACCTCGTCAGTGGGTATAGGAATGGGAGCCTCTGCATCTTTAACCTCCTCAACACCTACCTTGACTTGGCCATGCAACAAAGGGATGTGTGAACCATTGTGGATCCCTCATAAACTCTTCCTAGGGCAACCAAGCGAGAAGGATTGTCTTCGATGTACAACCGGCATTTGTCTGAGTCACCCGTCTCTGGATCGGTCGGTGAGGGATCAACACAACTCCCCTTTGTGCTAACACGAGCAGTTGAGGGACCAACCTCAGGCTCCAAAGGCCGTGCAAGTCCATGTGATTGGATCTGTGATTGCAACTGGGACTGCATCTGGTTGAAGGATAACATCAACTGCTGAGTCACTTTTTTTGTGATCGACTCCTCCAGCTGGTCCCTGATTTGTTGAGTCAGTTGCTCCAGTTCTTCGGGAGGCATGGAGGAGGAACTGCAGGAGCTTCATGGAGCCGATCCGAAGTATTGCTTGATGGTGACATTGGCTCCAGCAACACGCACACACCCAGGGTGTTCTGGTCGCCCAATGGAAGTAGTCAGGAGATCCTGACATCCATGGGTGACAAACGAACCCTATGATGCCTGTTCCTCCAAAGAATTCTGTATAGAACACATATATTTGTCCAAGGCATTCACAGAATAAACAAAGATAATTACAATTTTTAATTGAAAATGACTTACAATCTTGTCAATGATTTCCTTTGCTGCCTCATACGTCATCTGCCCAGTTTTCTTGGTGCGGGCCATCTTCCACTTCACGTGTCGTCTGATGGGAGATGGAGGGTCAATGATGCCCATAGTGCTTCCAGTCTGAGTAGCTTCCTCCGGTCTTTTCTTTGTATTCTCATCCATGAGCTTATGTTCTAAATATTCATAACCCCCACGAGACAACACGTGTAAGGCAATGTTTTGCTTCTAGATGGCCTGTGCCTTTTTCCGCACATCCTGCAAAAATCGAACATTAATGAAAATCATTACTACAATGAATTATAAGAAGTGAATTTTTTGTGGAAAACAATTAAAATGACAAAGAACATACCTCCCACGAGGGGTCTCTGCGGGTCAGACAAAACTAGGCCCATTTCTCCTTGCTAATGCTTTATTTTTCACAGACAATGTCGTCCACACCGTCCTTGTCGGCTACAAGTGCCTATTTCCTCATCAAATCAGATTTAAACTGCCTCTACCACTCATCGACAGTCTTAAGAACTTTCTTCTTTGTCCTACTGTCAAAAGCTTCAAGGATTTCAAATTTCGCCTGACAAACAATAAATTATGTTTTATTGTTAGTAAATTATAAATTTTGGCTAATAAAGAAAATCAAAGAAGAAAACTAAAATACTTGAATATCCTCCCATATCAAATCCTTCTGAGCAACAGGGACTTCCTTCCAAGTGTCGTATGTCACGTCGACCTTATCACGAGCGACAATCCCCAAATATGTTCTTAATTTCTTCTTAAGGGGACCATCGGCCTTGCTGATCACAAGATCGACGTGGACCACTGGTCTCTCTGCCCCATGTGGTCTAGTGGCCAAGGATCATAGCCGTGTGGCTTTGTGTGTCCGCTTCAAGGTAGACGGAGACTCTAATGCTACTGCAGGAGGAGGAGGAGGAGGAAGAGGCGAGGCAGGTGGAGTAGCCATGGTTCTGTAAAGAGAAACACTTGAGTTAGTTAATATTATCAAAAAATTGAATCATATATGTAAATCAATTTACCAAAATCAAATACATAATTAGAAAATTACATTAGATGGTGTTAATTAATTCTCCTTCATCGTGATCATTACGATTAGCATGAACGTCGTCAACTTCTTCTTCTCCGACGATGTTAGGAGTCATTTGTGTGGACAAAGGACTAACATAAGTGTCCATGTATGAATCATCATCTTCTACATTAACACCAATAGTTTTCCCGTGTAGAACCACGCACCACCTTTCATCACAAGGGTCTTGCACATAAAGTACCTGTTTAGCTTGTTTTGCCATGATGAAAGGGTCATTGTGGTAAGCTAGTTTCTTTAGGTCTACCAACGTAAATCCTACATCATCGGTCTGCACACCGATGTTGCTGTCAACCCATTTACATTTGAAAACACATACAGTAAATTTGACATAGTTAAGCTCCCAAATTTCATCAATGAACCCAAAGTAAGGGATGGAAGCTGCACAGGGATTGTCATCATGCATACTTGCAAAATGTTGAGATTTAGCCCTTACGGTGACCCTGCTGTTTTGCATTGTACTTTTGTCGTCTTGTGCTTTTGTGTAAAAGGAATAGTTGTTTATGTCGTATCCTTGCCAAGTTATAACATTTTTTTAGGCCAATCTGCTAGCTTTCTTAATGTTTCTGAAGCATTTTCATCAGCAAAGATTGTATCTTTAAACCAATCAGAGAAAGTCTTGTTATGCTTTTTCAAGACCCAATTCATTGACATTTTTGGATTATTTTGTTTGACTAAAGCTTCATGCTGAAGTATGTATGGAAAAACTTTATTACTGTTGTTTAACCCATACAGGTGAGCTTGTAACAAATCTTCTACACTTGGAGTGATAACATGCAGTCCTCTTGAACCCTTACCACCCATTCTGTCGTCATGGCGAGACTCAGGAAGGCCGACAAGTTTATCCTTTTCAATGTACTCTGAACAAAATTCAATGGCTTATTCTGCAATATACCTTTCAACAATAAATACTTCTTAACGATGCAGATTCTTGGTATACCCTTTTAAGATCTTTATGTATCACTCAACCGGGTACATCAACCGCTAATAAGCAGGACCACAATATTTGATTTCTCTGACCAGATGAACAATTAAGTGAATCATGATGTCAAAGAAAGTAGGAGGAAAATACATCTCCAACTGGCACAGTATAATTGCAGCCTCATTTTCCAGGTCATCAAACTTGACAGGATCAAGGACTTTGCTACATATTACATTGAAGAAAAGAACAGGCGAGTTATGGCTAACCTGACTTTGTTAGGCACAATGTCTCGTATGGCCACGACTAACAATTGTTGCATCAACACGTGACAATCGTGAGACTTTAACTCTACCACCTTAAGCTCCTTCAACTGCACAAGACTCTTAATATTTGAACAATATCCTTGTGGGACTTTGACCCAGCGCAGACACTGACAAAAACTTATCTTCTCCTTTCTGGACAAAGTATGACAAGCTAGAGGCAAGTATATTTTTTTGCCATCAGACCTTGGATACAACTGCGATCGTATACCCATGTCAGCTAGATCTTGACGGGTCTTCAGACCATCTTTCGTCTTGCCTTGAATGTTAAGGAGTGTCCCAATGGCATTGTCACATACATTTTTCTCCACATGCATAACATCAATACAGTGTCTAACATCTAGATCAAACCAATACGGAAGATCAAAGAAAATGGACCTATTCTTCCATATGCAAGTCTTACTTTTATCCTTCTTTTTGGTCTTTCCAAATACAGTATTCAGGTGTTGAACCCGCTGGAAGACTTGCTCACCAGTCAATAGTATCGGTGCAGTTTCATGCTCTTGACTTCCATTAAATGCTTTTTTCAATCGCTTGTAAGGGTGATGAGGTTTTAGAAAATGCCGATGCCTAGTGTAGATTGTTTTTCTACCATGTTTCAGTTGTATGTAGCAAGTGTCTTCTTCACAGATGATGCATGATGACCCTTAACACTGTAACCGCTTAGATTCCCATATGCTGGAAAATCATTAATGGTACAAAAAAGCATTGCACGCATTTGAAAAGTCTCCTTGTGAAACCCATCAAACAATAAAACCCCCTCATCCCACAACTTTGTCAGGTCTTCAATCAACAGACTTAGATAAACATCAATGTCATTTCCTTGCTGTCTTGGGCCCAATATCATCATAGACAACATCATGTATTTTTGCTTCATGTACAACCAAGGAGGCAAATTGTAAATTACTAGTAGAACTGGCCATGAACTGTGTTGACTGCTTAAATTGCCATATGGATTCATTCCATCACTGGCTAGTCCAAGCCTAAGATTTCTTGCCTCTTTGCCGAAATCCAGATACAAACGATCAATCTTCTTCCACTGGGAGCAGTCAGTCGGATGATGGACCATTCCATCAGAGTTTCTCCCATTTGCATGTCAGGTAAGGTCTTTTGCATCATCTGCATTAGCAAAAAGACACTTACACCTTGGAATGATTGGAAGATACCAGAACACCTTCTCTGGAGGGCCCTTCTTTGAGTTTTCATTAGAACTGCAGTCCTCATCATCCTTCACTTTCTACCGTGATACCCCACACCTAAGGCATTTGGACATTTCTTTAAATTCATGCATGTATTGTATGCAATCATTAGGGCAAGCATGAATCTTCTGATACTCCATACCCATCGGGCACAGTATCTTCTTGGCCTGATAGTAACTTTTAGGCAACGTGTTTTCCTCTAGAAGCAGATCGTGCACTACTTGAAGTAGTGAACTAAAGCTTTTGTCACTCCACCCATATATGGCCTTGATATTAACCAGACTTAACACCGCCGACAACAACGTCAAGGAATTCTTGCACCCTGTATACAAAGGCTTCTTTGAATCACTATGTAATCCTTCTTACATAGAGGCGTGTGCTTGCTGAAAATACTCTTGTCCAAGGTCACGAATCATATCCTCCATGTGATCTCCAATTTCTACATCAAGCGGTTCAGATTGGGACCCACTCTACATGTCTATCAATTCACCATGTCATATCCATGTTGTGTAATTATTCTTAATCCCATCACACAATAAATGCTCTCGTATGTCATCTAGTATTTGTCGTCTTCCGTTCAAACAATTGATGCAAGGACAATAATATTTTCCATCTTCATCCGGTCGACTTCTTTCTGAAGCAAATTGCAAGAATTGCTCGACGCCTTCCTCATATTCTGTGCTGATGCGACTTTCATTCATCCGACTTCGATCCATCTAAGTAATAACTCTATGATACTCACAAGTTATTCGATGCATGAAAATCTCACTTTTTTATTATAGGTGTGGCCCTATCCCATTAAGGAAGACTGTCTTTTATGGTAGCTTCATACGTCAGGGTTAATTCTATTTTGTTTAATTTGACAAAATTTCGGCAGCATTTCGCATTGGTCTCCAAGTACGCGACATGACATCGGTGAAATTAATTTCCCGATAATCAAGTATGCACTCAGAGAACAACTAGAAATGCATTGTACCGAAATTTCATCAAATTAAACAAAATAATGTTAACCTTAACACATGAATCTACCATAAAAATATCAATCTTCCCAAACTATCCAAATGGATAATTCAAGATTGAATACAATGATTAATGCAAAATGTCCACAAGAATCATTGCATTCAGTCTCAAACGGGAATCTAAGGTTCTCTCATCATGAACACAATTTGTATATCATATATCATTTGTCTTTAATGGTAGTGAACAAGTAATAAAAACATTAATTGGTAACAAACATTTGTACCTGTGATGATGAGCAACACGGTCCAAAATGAAAGCAAGAATCCAATAAATAACTCAATCACCACCTAAATCAATCATCATTCTGAAAAATAGATATAAATATGTGACAATGAGTAAGCTATACAAATTGACTAAATACCAAGTGTTACTATCCTCTAATCTACTAAATCTAGTGTTTCTTGGAGCAGTATGATTAGGAGCTATGATACAAATGGCTTGAATTGTACTTGACTGGGATAACTAGTTAGTGATTAGGAGCTATGATATAGATTGGCCCTCAAAGAGCCCAATTTGATTCCATGCAAAAAGAATCTAGCTAGTTTTTCTCTATCTTATGTGACTGGGGCTGCACTTTGATTTATTATTGGCATATATGTTTGTTTTCCCTTCACGGGTAGCTTCTGCTTGAGTTATAGCATAAGATAAATGTTATAGCATCGATATATGTTAGAGCATGGTGATATAGAGTTATGCATAGGATATAAGGTAGCGATAATAAGGTAGCTTCAATATATGTTAGAGCATGGTGATATACAGTTAGCTGCTTGTTTTCTGCCATTTATTTATTGTAATATCACTAAATATAAGGTAGCCTAATTCATAGGACTACCATATCTTAGTCAAGGTGCTACAACCCACAAGTGGGGTTAATGTCAGGAAATTACAATATTTTATCCATCTTTCATATGTTGATTATATAAAATGCAGAATTCTAAACATGAAGTAACTTGTTCAGTGGCAGTAGTCATTTTGCTAGTCTGGAACTATAAAATATAAATTAGATATCCTAAAGCTTCTTAGTATTCAATGGGGCTTACCATGTAGCTATTGTTTCTCACTTCTCAGCTTTCATGTTTAGTTATGTATTACTTGAGTAATTGTTTTGTAAAGAATTTAGTCCAAATACAGAAAATTATACATGTTATAACTTATATGTTAAGGCAGATAGGAGTTGCTCTTGGAATAGAAGTTGATGACAAAATGTCACAGCACGAGTGTTATGAATATTTTGGTCCAGATTATACCCTTCATGTTTCCCCAAGTAACATGGAAAACAAGAATTCCCATCATTTACTTGAAGAAATTAGATCTAAAGTACGTGAAAATCTTTCCAAGCTGCAGCATGCTCCTAGTGTCCAATTTCAGGAAAGGCCTCCTGATTCTGATCTTGGAGAGGTAAACCTCTACTTCCTTATATTTTACTTTATAGGAGTATATTTGTTTGATAGATTTTTTTTCCTTTCTTAGCTTCTATGTATAAGATTAACTACAGTTAATTGTACTAGTATAGTTAACTAACTAGAGTCAATTGACAGAGTTAGTTGTACTACTATAGTTCATGAGGCTTTTTATTGTCATCATAGGCACAATGATGGCTATGTTCCTACTCAGCCTATTGATCATACCAGCCAGTATCCTAATCAAAATCAGTCTCAGACCTCTGCTAATCCCAATCAAAATAGTACCAAAGTCAGAGTCAGAACCCTAATTACTATCAGACATAGCTGTCTGAATTCTATTTGGTCTAATCTTAGGTCTCTAAAGAGGTTCTTCTTAAAGGGATGGTAGGTTTTGATGGCCTCTATAAATTCCTTGATTTGCTTTAGTAAGCTAAACAACAACTCAATCCCTCTTTCACTATCAATACCATTTCTTCTGCTGGCTCAGAACCTGTGCCAAGTGCTTATTCTCCATATTTTGTTTCAACTAGTGTAAATAGAATCAGTCCTAATGTGTCACATGTCAATACTCTTTCTAATAGTGATCTTTCTTTTGCCACTTGGCATTCCAGATTATGTCACCCTAGTGGTGATACTATGAAACTTGTATCCAAGTTGTGTAATATACCCATTATAAATGAAACATGTTCTGATTTTTTCTCTCACTGTTGCATTGGTTTAGTTGGCTTTATTTGTTAAAAAGTAAATCTGAGACTCATAATTTGTTCAAATAGTTTCACACTTTAGTTAAAACTCAATTCAATTTACCTATAAAAGCTTTTGAGTCTGATTGTGTATGTGTGTGTTGGGGGGGGGGGGGGGGGTTAGTATAGGCCCTTCATTATTGCATAACTTGGTGTGCAACATAGATTGATCTATCCCCACACCCATCATCATAATGGTTGGACTTGGACTTCTCTTTATTTGGTGGGATGTCCAGCAATTAGAGCTGCTAATATAGACACAACAACAGTTGGAGCAACCTATGTTGCAGGATTAGCTATTGGGATTTAGAAAGAAGATTATCTTTTCAATACTGAGGACAAGTTGAGACATGGATAAAAGACATTTATCTACTCCTCCATGGATAGATTAACATCATTATATTTTAGTTAATTCCAGTGAACTTGATGCAATCCTACCCCGCAAGGGCATTGGATAGAAGACTCCAAGTAGATTGGGCTAGAGATGCAAGAAAAGGCCCTAAGGTTCTCATGAGCCTTAGGGCAGATTTCGGACCTATGGGCTAAGTATGAGTCCACTTATCTTTGTACATATTAGATTAAGGTTTCAATATTTTTGGGCCTTGTATTTAGGGCTTCATAATGTAGGTAAGGTACCCTAGAAATGTAGGATTTTTCAGCCCTTGTATTTTAGGGCACCTAGACTAGTTTTATATTATGGGTAGTTTTGTAATTTCACATGCATTAAGTGAATATTTGATGTGTGTGTTGGAAAATAAATTTAATTGAATTGGGAGAATCCCAATCCAATTAAATTTTAGAAGGGGAGGTGAGCATTTTCTTGCTACACCCCATTGTCACATCATATAGTCACACTTTGTGCATGTTCTTCATGCTTTACATGCCTCATGCCACCTAAGCATACTTATTGGAGAATCTTGGACTTGATCTTGAATTAGTGGGCTGAACCATAGCTAAAATTCACTAATCATAATTAGTGAAATTTTGGCTTCACAAATTCAAGTGAAATTTGAATAGAAATTCAAATTTCCCTCCAATTTTGTGTGACACTTAGGCTATAAATAGAGGCATTGTGTGTGCATTTTTTTCAACTTTGATGATTTGAAAATTAAACTTCAGATTTCAGAGCTCTTTTAGAGCACAAAATTTTGTGCTCTTCTCTTCCTCTCCCTTCATTCATCTCCTTCTTCCTCTGAGCTCTTATCCATGGCCTCCTATGGTGGTGAGCTTCTTCTAGACTTATCTTCTCCTATGATGCAATCCTACCCCGCAAGGGCATTGGATAGAAAACTCCAAGTAGATTGGGCCAGAGATGCAAGAGAAGGCCCTAGGGTTCTTATGAGCCTTAGGGTAGATTTCGGGCCCATGGGCTAAGTACGAGCCCACTTATCTTTGTAAATATTAGATTAAGGTTTCATTATTTTTGGGCCTTGTATTTAGGGCTCCATAATGTAGGTAGGGTACCCTAGAAATATAGGATTTTTCAGCCCTTGTATTTTAGGGCACCTAGACTAGTTTTTGTATTAGGGGTAGTTTTGTAATTTTACATGCACTAAGTGGATATTTGATGTGTGTGGTTGGAAATAAATTTAATTGAATTGGTAGAAGCCCAATCCAATTAAATTTTAGAGGGGGAGGTGAGCATTTGCTTACTACACCCCATTGCCACATCATATAGTCACACTTTGTGCATGTCCTTCATGCTTTTCATGCCTCATGACACCTAAGCACACTTAGTGGAGAATCTTGGAATTGATCTTGGATTAGTGGGCTGAACCATAACTAAAATTCACTAATCATAATTAGTGAAATTTTGGCTCCACAAATTCAATTTCAAATTCAAGTGAAATTTGAATTTCCCTCCAATTTTGTGTGACACTTAGGCTATAAATAGAGGTCATGTGTGTGCATTTTTTTCAACTTTGATGATTTGAATATTAAACTTCAGATTTCAAAGCTCATTTAGAGCACAAAATTTCGTGCTCTTCTCTCCCTCTCCCTTCATTCATCTCCTTCTTCCTCCAAGCTCTTATCCATGGCCTCCTATGGTGGTGAGCTTCTTCTAGACTCATCTTCTCCTTGAAGTGGCGTCTCCTCTCTCTTTCCCTTTCTCCATTCCGCTGCCATTCATCTTCCAAGAAGCAAAGGAATCCATTGATGAAGAAGATCCTAGGCCTACAAGCTCCAATGGAGCTTGCATCATGTGGTATCAGAGCATCTTCATCTAGGTGATGTTCTTTTGCTTCCTCTATCTTTTTGTTCGGTGAATTCTCTTTAATTCCTTGTTCTTCATCTTATTCTCCATGTATATCCTCCATTGTCTTGTGGTTTGGTGCTGTTTAGAGTAGATTAAAAAAAAAATAAACCGATTAAATCTTAGATCTACACTTGTTCTTGCATTTCTATGGTTCAAATTTTGTAGATCTACTCTTGAATCTTGTTTTTGTGTTGATTTTAGGTTCTATCAATTTTCATTCATAATATTCTTGTTCTGAACCTTTAGATCTAAATTTTGTTCCAAAATATTGATTAGAAAAAAAAAACACAAAAATCTAAGTGTAAATCACTTAATCCATGTTGTCTTAGAGTCATGTTTAGTCATAGTAATTGTCACATTATGTTCTAAGTTTGTGTTGAATTTTATTTTGTTGATTGAATTCTAGATACATTTGTTCATGTATTCTTGTCATTATTAGCCTATCTTTTGAATTTTGAGTCTAATTCATGCATGTTATTTAGTTCATAACATGTTCTAAATCAATTCCTAGAAGTAGTCTTGTTCTTGAACTTTTTTTTTTGCTTTCTAAGTTTCCTACATGATGCCTATGATGAAGTTGAGTTGTGGTGCTGAGTTGTGGCTGGATTTGTGAATCAAAATAAGTCTTAAGCTCTCTTTAATTGTGTTATTCAAGATAATTGAGCATAAGCAAACACAAATTGTAACTATCCAAGCCTTAAGCAACATAAACACTACTCTTGATTTCTAGGCTGAAATCGCTAGTGCTGGCAGCTTGAACATACGAACTTGTATAAATTACTGGGAATTGGTAACTACGTTTTTTGAGCTGAAACTTTTACTGAATTTTCTAGACATCTGGACCAAAATTATAAAAAAAGAATAAAGCGATTTGGATTAAAGAAAAAAATAATAAAAATCTCACAAGTTGGCAGAAAAATCAGTGTCCAGGAAAAAAAAAGAAAAGTGAAAGGAAAGTGTGCTTGTTGTTTTGGCTCAAAATTTGTTCTATAATTGGTGCATATTTTATACCAATCCTAGTTCTGAAATTTCAATTGAACATTATTGTGAAAACAAGTGCCAAAACTAGAGGTTTCTTGAGTCTTTTTTTTTAGAGTTTTTCTACTCTACTCTAGAGCCATTCTAGGTTTCTCTTTGAGTCCTAGCTTGCTTTTTGTGCTTTTCATTGCTTTAATTGTTGAATAATCCTTGGAAATTTGTCTTGTTAAAACTCTATTGGTTTAGCTTTCATTTCATTTTTTTTTTGTCTTTGGTTATTGCTTGTCTCTTTGTTTCCTTGCTTGTGAGTTGCCATATAGGGAATTGGAAAGGAGGATTGGTGCCATATCTTGAAGAATTTGAGTCAAGAAGCAAGGGGCCAACCACCTTAAGAGCTATTGGACTAAGAAGCACTCCAAATTGAGTGAAACACTAAAGAGAGAATAGCCACCACAATTGAGGACTTTTTTCTTTGTAATTTTGTAATTGGCAATTTGCTTTGCTTTCAAATTTTGTAACAAAAAGGCCTTTCATTGGAAGTAAGTTGGGAGCCTCCGCTAGGTCACCCTACTTCCATTTGTGTGTAATAATTTTAGGCAATTTCCCCTTAGGATAGTGAGTGTTTTGTTGGGAACCTTAAATGAGGTCATCCAAACACTCTTAGGATCCGCCTAGTTTGCATTTCTTGCACTTTAATTTCTTGCTTATTTTCATAGCTTATTTCCTTTACCCTCCATTGTCAAACTGCCTAGATAGCTTGCCTTTTACTAATTAGTTTTTACCTTATCTTTCACACCTCTTTTAGTGTTTATTTTGGCTAGTTTCAACCATAGTTTATTTTACCTTTTGTTTTCAAACCCCCAACAAGAAAGAACCATAACTTAGGAACCAACATGAGTCTTCATTCTTCATCTAGTGTTAATGGTGAGGGTTCTACTCCTAAGGACCCCTTGTATAAGATATTAGATGAGTTGAGATCCCTTAAGTTGTGGAAAGAAAAACAAGAGAGAAAAGAAAAAGGTAAAAAAAGAGTGGAAGAAATAAGTCAAGATGAAAGAAAGAAAATAAGAGAGGAAGAAAGAAGAAAAATAATGAAAGAAATGAAAAGAGAAAAACATGTCTCCTATAGTAGTCATAACTCTTGCAAGAGCCTAAGTGAAGAACTTCGTGACTATTATGAAGGAAGGCATAGGTCACATCTTAGACCTCACTCCCATAGGAGAGAAAATGAAAGAAAGCCTCAAGAGGTTAACATTAAACTCCCATACTTCCATGGGAAGGACAATGTAGAGGCCAATTTAGATTGGGAAATAAGGGTAGAGCAACAACTTAAAAGGAAGTCTACTTCAAAATCTTATGGCTCTCACTCTTATCCAAAGAAAGACCAAGGTCAAGGAATCTTAGGGGTGAGACCTTCTAAGCCCAAAGATGATAAGGGGAAGACAATAGAAAAGCAACCCTTAAGGCTAGTATGCAAGAGAATACTAGCTCCATGAAGTGCTTTAAATGTCTTGGAAGAGGACACATTACTTCTCAATGCCCCACCAAGAAAACCATGATTATGAGGGGCCAAGACATTTATAGTAGCCAAGATGAGGCTACTACTTCACCTTCCTCTAGTAAAAGTGAAGAAGCAAAAGGGGAAGAATCTAGTGAAGAAATCTACCCCCAAGAAGAAGGACAACCTTTAATGGTTAAGGAGGAGTGTAAGGAGGTAAGTGTCTCCTCCAAGAGGTTAGCTAAGAAGGAAAGACATTTTGAAATAAAAACAAATATTAAAGAAATTTCCCTTCTTAGACAACCTCCACATTTTCTCCTTTGTAAAAAGACACTTGTTATCATTTCCACATCTCTTAGGCTTGAGTTTAATCCTCAAGTAAAGGAGTTGTTGGATGAGGGTTTGGTTCACAAGAGATTAAATCCTTGTGCTTTGTTGGTGCCCAAAATAGGTATTATTAGGCACCAAATCACTAAAATAGGTGGTGTGATGAATGTTTTGGGTGGTGCAACACTCTTTTGTAAAATCACTCGTGCACCCAACATCTTCATGATTTGTGTACATAGGGACTCATTAGGTAGGTTTGTTCTTATTTTTAGTTTCAATACAAACTTAGGCACTCATATGGGACACCTTAGGTTTGTCATACTTTTTGGTAGGAATAATCAACATGAAAATACAGAAAAAGGTATGTTCTATTGCTTTACTTTTCTTAATTTTTTAAATTGTGATCAAAGGGTTCCCATGAACCCTAAGAGAATAAAGGTCATTCCTGAGTGGCCCGCTCCACCAAGTGTAAGAAAAATTTGGGGCTTCCAAGACTTAACAAACTTTTACAAAAGGTTTACCCCATATTTTTCTATACTTGTAGCACCACTCATTGAGTTGGTGAGGAACCATGTTCCTTCATGGGAAGATGCCCAGGAAATGAGTTTTCAGACCTTACCTTACTTCAACATACTAAACACCACTAATACATATGTTTTTGTTCTTTTTACAGGTGTTGAGGAAAAAAGCCCAGCGTTTCAAGAACCTCGGGATTTGAGGTCAAATCCTTTTCAAGGGGGAGGGAATGATGCAATCCTACCCCGCAAGGGCATTGGATAGAAAACTCCAAGTAGATTGGGCCAGAGATGCAAGAGAAGGCCCTAGGGTTCTTATGAGCCTTAGGGTAGATTTCGGGCCCATGGGCTAAGTACGAGCCCACTTATCTTTGTAAATATTAGATTAAGGTTTCATTATTTTTGGGCCTTGTATTTAGGGCTCCATAATGTAGGTAGGGTACCCTAGAAATATAGGATTTTTCAGCCCTTGTATTTTAGGGCACCTAGACTAGTTTTTGTATTAGGGGTAGTTTTGTAATTTTACATGCACTAAGTGGATATTTGATGTGTGTGGTTGGAAATAAATTTAATTGAATTGGTAGAAGCCCAATCCAATTAAATTTTAGAGGGGGAGGTGAGCATTTGCTTACTACACCCCATTGCCACATCATATAGTCACACTTTGTGCATGTCCTTCATGCTTTTCATGCCTCATGACACCTAAGCACACTTAGTGGAGAATCTTGGAATTGATCTTGGATTAGTGGGCTGAACCATAACTAAAATTCACTAATCATAATTAGTGAAATTTTGGCTCCACAAATTCAATTTCAAATTCAAGTGAAATTTGAATTTCCCTCCAATTTTGTGTGACACTTAGGCTATAAATAGAGGTCATGTGTGTGCATTTTTTTCAACTTTGATGATTTGAATATTAAACTTCAGATTTCAAAGCTCATTTAGAGCACAAAATTTCGTGCTCTTCTCTCCCTCTCCCTTCATTCATCTCCTTCTTCCTCCAAGCTCTTATCCATGGCCTCCTATGGTGGTGAGCTTCTTCTAGACTCATCTTCTCCTTGAAGTGGCGTCTCCTCTCTCTTTCCCTTTCTCCATTCCGCTGCCATTCATCTTCCAAGAAGCAAAGGAATCCATTGATGAAGAAGATCCTAGGCCTACAAGCTCCAATGGAGCTTGCATCACTTGAAGTGGCGTATCCTTTCTCTCTCTTCCTTCTCCATTCCACTGCCATTCATCTTCCAAGAAGAAAAGGAATTCATTGATGAAGAAGATCCTAGGCCTACAAGCTCCAATGGAGCTTACATCTGAACTTGTGATCAAGTTTGGCCAGCACCATATACCACTGCTCCAGTACCACTACTGGGTAACAAAATCAGTGTCCTTTGATTATAAACAAAGCTGACAAGTATGCAAACTGCAGATAAGTAAATACACAACATCTGAATTTATGATAGCTAATTGATACAAAGGAATACCATTGTTGTAGAATTAAGATTCTACTAATAAAATAAATCCTATCTTACAACTCTCATTCAACAATCAACTATTTTCTTCACCTTCCAGGTCTTACATCAATTTGTGAGAGTTACTAAGAAGCCCACTTACCTGCAAAAATATGTTTAAGGCGCCAAGGCAAGAACCACCAAAGCTGGTTGTAGTAATCCACTTCTCACAAGCAGTTACGGGCAATTTCCACTAGGTAGTTCTTGAGTAGAATATTAGATAATTCTATGATAACAAATTCAATTCTATTACAATGCATTAGTATAAATATGTAAAGAAGTCAGCAGTATGAACAAATATTAGATACTACTCTTACTATTAAATTGAATAGCATCTTAATTCTGTTAGTACAAATATTGGATACTCCTCTTACTTTTTGTAGCATGGTTGTGGTTCTCTCTAGGTTCTTATCAAAGATAAGTCCTCCTAAAACGTTTATTGATCTATAGTTTATAATCGAAACCCAACCATAAAAGGCCAATTACCTCTGCAAACCTATTTCCTTTCTTTCTAAAATAACTAACTAATTAGTTATTCCAATGGATTATCTAACAATACTCCCCTATAAACATTCACCTTGTTCCCAAGTCGAACAACTTTTGGCAGCTGATATAAAGTGATGGAAGCTTGCTTGTGGAGCTTCTATGGAGGCTGGATCTTTGAGCTTTAATGAGGTCCTTTAGTGGTGATTTTCCACCATGGAGATGCAGCGGAAGACAAAGGAGAAAAGGTAAGAGGCGGCGCCATCCACTAGGGAATAAGACATGGAAGAAGGAGCTTCGCCACCAAGATGAGCCTTGGATAAGAAGCTTGGAGAGGATGCTTCAATGGAGGAAAAGAAAGAGGGAGAGAAAGAGAGAGGGGGGAGCACGAAATTGAAGGAAGAAAAAGGGAGTGAAGTTGAACTTTGAGTTGTGTCTCACAAGACTCTCATTCATCAAAGCTACAACAAGTGTTACACATGCTTCTATTTATAGACTAGGTAGCTTCCTTGAGAAGCTTTCTTGAGAAAACTTCCTTGAGAAGCTTCTTTGAGAAAACTTTCTTGAGAAGCTAGAGGTTAGCTACACACACCCCTCTCATAACTAAGCTCACCTCCTTGAGAAACTTCCTTAAGAATATTCCTAATGAAGCTATAGCTTAGTTACACATACCTCTCTAATAGCTAAACTCACCTCCTTGAGATGAGAAGCAAGAGCTTAGCTATAGACACCCTATAATAGCTAAGCTCACCCCCATGACAAAAAAACATGAAAATACAAAAAAAAGTCCTTACTACAAAGACTACTCAAAATGCCCCGAAATACAAGGCTAAAACCCTATACTACTAGAATGGCCAAAATACAAGGCCCAGACGAAGGAAAAACCTATTCTAATATTTACAAAGATAAGCGGGCTCATACTTAGCCCATGGACTCGAAATCTACCCTAAGGCTCATGAGAACCCTAGGGCCTTCCCTTGGATCTCTAGCCCAATCTACTTGGAGTCTTCTACCCAATGCCCTTACGGAGTAGGATTGCATCATTCCCTCCACCTTGGAAAGGATTTGACCTCAAATCCCGAGGTTCTTCATACTCTGGGCTCTTTCCTTCAACACCTGTAAAAAGAACAAAAACATATGTATTAGTGGTGTTCGGTATGTTGAAGTAAGGTAAGGTCTGAAAACCCATTTCCTGGGCATCTTCCCATGAAGGAACATGGTTTCTCACCAACTCAATGAGTGGTGCTACAAGTATAGAAAAATATGGGAGAAACCTTTTGTAAAGGTTTGTTAAGTCATGGAAGCCCCAAATTTTTCTTATACTTGGTGGAATGGGCCACTCAGGAATGACCTTTATTCTCTTAGGGTTCATGGGAACCCCTTGATCACTATTTGAAAAATTGAGAAAAGTAACGCAATAAAACATACCTTTTTCTGTATTTTCATATTGATTATTTCTACCAAAAAGTATGACAAACCTAAGGTGTCCCATATGAGTACCTAAGTTTGTATTGAAACTAAAAATAAGAACCTACCTAATGGGTCCCTATGTACACACACCATGAAGATGTTAGGTGTACGAGTGATTTTACAAAAGAGGGTTGCACCACTCAAAACATTCATCATACCACCTATTTTAGGGACTTGGTGCCTAATAATACCTATTTTGGGCACCAACAAAGCACAAGGATTTAAGCTCATGCGAACCAAACCCTCATCCAACAACTTCTTTACTTGAGGAATAAACTCAAGCCCAAGAGGTGTGGCAATGCTAGCAAGTGCCTTTTTACAAAAGAGAAAATGTGGAGGTTGTCTAAGAGGGAAAGTTTCTTTATTGTTTGTCTTTATTGTAAAATGAGTTTCCTTCTTAGCTAAACTCTTGGAGGAGACACTTACCTCCTTACACTTCTCTTTAACCACTAATTGTTGTCCTTCTTCTTGGGGGTAGGTTTCTTCACTAGATTCTTCCCCTTTTGCTTTTTCACTTTCACTAGAGGAAGGTGAAGTAGTAGCCTCATCTTGGCTACTATAAATGTCTTGGCCCCTCATAATCATGGTTTTTGTGGTGGGGCATTGAGAAGTAATGTGTCCTCTTCCAAGACATTTAAAGCACTTTATAGAGCTAGTTTTCTCTTGCATACTAGCCTTAGGGCTTGCTTTTCTATTGTCTTTCCCTTATCATTTTTGGGCTTAGAAGGTGTCACCCCTAAGATTCCTTGACCTTTGTCTTTCTTTGGATAAGAGTGAGAGCCATAAGATTTTGAAGTAGACTTCTTTTTAAGTTGTTGCTCTACCCTTATTTCCCAATCTAAGTTAGCCTCTACATTGTCCTTCCCATGGAAGTATGAGAGTTTAATGTTAGCCTCTTGAGGCTTTCTTTCCTTTTCTCTTCTATGGGAGTGAGGTCTAAGATGTGACCTATGCCTTCCTTCATAATAGTCACGAAGTTCTTCACTTAGGTTTTTGCAAGAGTTATGACTACTATAGGAGGCATGTTTTTCTCTTTTCATTTCTTTCATTATTTTTCTTCTTTCTTCCTCTCTTATTTTCTTTCTTTCATCTTGACTTATTTCTTCCACTCTATTTTTTACTTTTTCTTTTCTCTCTTGTTTTTCTTTCCCTAACTTGAGGGAACTCAACTCATCTAAGATTCTAGATAAAGGGTCTTTATGACTAGTACCCTTGCCATTAACACTAGATGAATGATGACTCATGTTGGTTCCTAAGTTGTGGTTCTTTCTTGTTGGAGGTTTGAAAACAAAAGGTAAAAGAAACTATGGTTGAAACTAGCCAAATAAACACTAAAAGAGGTGTGAAAGATAAGGTAAAAAACTAATTGGTAAAAGGAAAGCTATCTAGGCGGTTTGACAATGGAAGGTAAAGGAAATAAGCTATGAAAGTAAGCAAGAAATGTAAACTAGGCGAATCCTAAGAGTGTTTGGATTACCACATTCAAGGTTCCCAACAAAACACTCACTATCCTAAGGAAAAATTGCCTAAAATTATTACACACAAATGGAAGTTTGGTAACCTATTGGAGGCTCCCAACACACTTCCAATGAAAGGCCTTTTTGTTACAAAACTTGAAAGCAATGAAGGTAAGTAAATTGCAAATTACAAAATTACAAAACGGTCCTCAATTTTGGTGGTTGTTCTCTCTTTGGTGATTCACTCAATTTGGAGTGCTTCTTAGTCCAATAGCTCTTAAGGTGGTTGGCCCCTTGCTTCTGGACTCAAATTCTTCAAGGGATGGCACCAATCATCCTTCCAATTCCCTATATGGCAACCCACAAAGAAGGAAACAAAGAGACAAGCAATAACCAAAGACCAAAAAAAATGAAATGAAAGCTAAACCAATGGAGTTTTAACAAGACAATTTTTCAAGGATTATTCAACAATTAAAGCAATGAAAAGGACGTAGAAGCAAGCTAGGACTCAAAGAGAAAATTAGAATGGCTCTAGAGTAGAGTAAAAAAACTGGAAAAAAAGACTCAACAAACCTCTAGCTTTGGCACTTGTCTTCACACTAATTTTCAATATAAATTTCCAATTATAGAATAAATTTTGAGCCAAAACAACAAGCACACTTCCCTTTCACCTTTTTTTTCTGGATACTGATTTTCCTGCCAACTTGTGTGATTTTTCGTATTTTTTCCTTTTATCCAAATCACTTGTTTCTTTTTTTATAAATTTTTTCCAGATGTCTAGAAAATTCATTAAAAATTTCAGCTCAAAATTCGAAGTAACCAACTCTCAGTAATTTTTACAAGTTTGTATGTCCAAGCTGCCAGCACCAGCGATTTGTTTCTTTAAGCATGATATATTGATTACCTTGGGCTTACTTTCAACCTTCCTATGTATGTTGAACTCACTAGGATTGTTTACCACAGTTTTAGGAGCTCAATATTCACTTAGGATCAACATTTCAGCCAGCAATTCAATCACCAAAACTCAAATTCACAATAGACACAATCATAAGGAAACCTAAAAGTTCAAGAAAAGGTTCACAATCAAAGACTCTCTAAGAATTTTACATGAACATGTTAAGGACTAATTAACATGAAAGATTTGACTCAAATCAAATAATAGGCTAAAAGAATTTCATACACTCATGAACAAATGAGTTAGACAAGGAAACAAGAAAATAAAATTCAGCACAACATAAGAAATCTTATGTGACAAGTTTCATGACTAGACATGACTTCTATGACAAAACTACAATAGGTGAACAAGTCACTCTAGATATTTGAGGTTTTTTTCTACTTTAATATTTTTGTAAGAATTTTATGGTTTAGGTTTCAGCCACAAAAAATAACAAGACAAAACTCAAAGGAACCTAAACTCAACACAATTCATGGTTCAAGAACAAGAACAAGAAATTTGAACCATAGAAAATCAAATTAGTTTCTATAGCAAGTTTAATCGGTGGAAACTCTAAAGAATCATGTTAACAACATTTAGAACAAGACAAGTGAGGAGATACATGGAGAAAAATGAAGAAACAACAATGGAAGAGAAGGTAAAGAAAAAAAAAATTAATGGAGGTTTAAGGAGCACCTACTTGAAGCTCTTGTGCTCTGATACCACTTGATGGAAGCTTGCTTGTGGAGCTTCTATGGAGGCTGGATCTTTGAGCTTCAATGAGGTCCTTTAATGGTGATTTTCCACCATGGAGATGCAGCGGAAGACAAAGGAGAAAAGGTAAGAGGCGGCGCCATCCACTAGGGAATAAGCCATGGAAGAAGGAGCTTCGCCACCAAGATGAGCCTTGGATAAGAAGCTTGGAGAGGATGTTTCAATGGAGGAAAAGAAAGAGGGAGAGAAAGAGAGAGGGGGGAGCACGAAATTGAAGGAAGAAAAAGGGAGTGAAGTTGAACTTTGAGTTGTGTCTCACAAGACTCTCATTCATCAAAGTTACAACAAGTGTTACACATGCTTCTATTTATAGACTAGGTAGCTTCCTTGAGAAGCTTTCTTGAGAAAACTTCCTTGAGAAGCTTCTTTGAGAAAACTTCCTTGAGAAGCTAGAGCTTAGCTACACACACCCCTCTCATAACTAAGCTCACCTCCTTGAGAAACTTCCTTAAGAAGATTCCTAAAGAAGCTAGAGCTTAGCTACACATACCTCTCTAATAGCTAAGCTCACCTCCTTGAGATGAGAAACAAGAGCTTAGCTATAGACACCCTATAATAGCTAAGCTCACCCCCATGACAAAAAAACATGAAAATACAAAAAAAAAGTCCTTACTACAAAGACTACTCAAAATGCCCCGAAATACAAGGCTAAAACCCTATACTACTAGAATGGCCAAAATACAAGGCCCAGACGAAGGAAAAACCTATTCTAATATTTACAAAGATAAGCGGGCTCATACTTATCCCATGGACTCGAAATCTACCCTAAGGATCATGAGAACCCTAGGGCCTTCCCTTGGATCTCTAGCCCAATCTACTTGGAGTCTTCTACCCAATGCCCTTACGGAGTAGGATTGCATCATAAAGCCCACCTGCTGCTTGAAAATAGACTCAAGCCCTCTTGGTCAAGCATAAACAATTGGGTGTCTTCAATCTCTTCCAATGCTTTGTTTTCTATTGTATCTTTAGCCCTAAAACAGAGCAACAATGCCTCTACAAGGGTATTGAGACTCTAATCTTACTATTAAATTGAACAAATATTAAATTGAATAGCATCTGAATTTTGTTAGTACAAATATTAGATACTACTCTTACTTTTTGTTGCAATGCAGTATGAACAAATACTACAGGACATATTACAGATTTAGCAGCAGCTAGTATGGTCAGTTGTTTATGGCAGCTTGAAATAAAAAAAATTGAACTCATTTTCATCAAAGAGCAGAGCTATTGGTTTCGAAATTTCTAGGCAATGTAGTATGAACATGAACATGCATGGATAACAAAGTGGACATGTAGATAATGCTTAATGTATTGATATTTTCCACCTCTGTAACTGACAAGGTGATATAGAGTTATGCATGGGATAAATATTAGAGCATCGATATACATAAACATTATATCTAAAGTATTTTCTGAATAGAGTTATAGCATCCATGCAGTTATGCCCATGTACTAAATCCATGTAATACTACACAATTATGCTTCGTAACTCACCACTTCAAGGAGAATGAAGTCTAGGAGCTTAGCTTGTTTATTAAATCATGAGTGAAAGTATCAAGAGTGAAAGTATCATTCTTGATTAAGGAATCATATTCTACCTTCACAGCTGTTAACCATGCAGGGTCAGCAAGAGCTTGCTTAGTGGACTTCGGTTCCATTGTTATGGACTTAATGATTGGTGAATTGTGACTATAGGACTACATAGCAGAAAATAATGTGGTGCCTTTCTAGAAAAACAGGAAGTTATCAACCTAGTTGTTCTTCATCCTTGATGCGGACTAATTGCATTTTATCATCTTAGACACTAGCTATTGGAAATTACTTGTACACTAATTGCATTTCATCCAACATTTTTCAGGTCCAATCGCTTCCTAACTGCAATATTTTAACTTTGGTTAACTGAAAGTAAGTTGCTAGAAAGTATAAAAACAGGACAATGTTGAGGTGTTCAGCCAATATTGCGAATGAATGCATGTAGAATGTTTACATGGATGACTACTGACAAGCTATTTGTACTGTTGTATTTATTTGACTATAAGACACGATTCAGGATTCTTAATTACCCAAAAAATAGAAAACAAAGTCGCAAAGGGAATAAAATACCTCAACATTAAAAGGAAGGAAATTGTTCATGACCAGATCAACTTAAGAAAGAAAAAAAGTAGGTAAGCTGCTGACTGCCCATTACAATATATATGCTTAATACAGGAGAAATGTAATTTTAGTTTTGATTTCTACATTCCAAAACCTAACTAACCTCATTGTAACTGCCACATGAACCACTCCTTACTAATAGATTGAAGCAAAGAAAACCAAACAAAGAAAGTTGAACACCTATTAATTACTCACAAACTAAAACAGAAACACTAGCTACCAGGAAGGTGCATGTTAAACAACAAAAGTGAAACACATTGGTTTAAACAACGAACTCACCAACCCGTGAACCCACTAACTCACGAACCCACCAACCAGGAGCCAAGACTATGTCAAAAACCTACGAAACAACGAACTCACCAACCCGAAGTTAACATTCTATAGGGATAAATGTTAAAGCAAAATCAAGGTTTGCCCACGTACCTAAATCAAGCCAGTCATGAACGGGAACTTGTGGAGCCTGTGCGAACCCAAACATGAACCTCAATGGCAGCTTGAGTGAGGAGAACATAGTATCTGAGGGATGAGGAATAAAGGAAGAAAGAGTTTTCGTACGTAACTGATCACGCGGGGGGAAAATAGATTTTAGGGTTTTAACTTATGAATGAGACAACATCGGTTTCTTAAACAAAACCAATGTTAACTTTATAATGTTAACATCAGTTTTTTAAAAAACCGATGTTAATTGAATAAAGTTAACATCGGTTTTGAAAAAACGGATGTTAACTAGTTGATGTTAACATCGGTTTTTCCAAAACTAATGTTAACATTATAAAGTTAACATCGGTTTTTGAAAAAACCGATGTTACCATCAACTAGTTAACATCGATTTTTTCAAAATTGATATTAATTAAATCAACTTATTTACCAAAATGCCACCGCGCTTTTCTTAACATCGGTTTTTCAAAAAACCAATGTTAACCTTGCGATGTTAAATTAATGTTTTGTAGTAGTGATTGCAAATCGTATATCATTATCTTGTTTTTAGATTGTTGTCATCATCAAAAAGGGGAAGATTGTAGATCCATATGTTGTATGAAGATTTTGATGATGCTAAAAGATTAAAGCTATTCAACATTGATTCAAGTCAAGATCAAGAAATAAAGAGAAACGATTAACAATACGTCCTTTATATGTTAAAAGAATCTCTTAAAGAGGTTGCAAAGGTTTGGCCTTAAAAGTTAAGCTTTCAAAATATCTTACAAAGTTTTTTAAGTAAGTACTTCATTTTGAAAAATATGTTTTTCTCTCTGGCAATCGATTACCAGAGGTTGTTATCGATTACCAGAAGCAAGAATAGTTTTTAAATATATTTCAGAAAGATTTGAATTTGAATTTTAAAATCTATAATCGATTACCAGTCACGAAAAGTTTTGAAATTCAAACTGAAGAGTTATAACTTCTCAAAATAACTGTGTAATCGATTACTACATATCTGTAATCGATTACTAATGAGGAAATTTTGAAAATAACTCCGAAAAGACACAACTCTTCACAAGTTTTTTGAAAGGTCACCAAATGCCTATAAATATGTGGCTTGTATTCAAAATTCTTTAGAGTTTTTCAGAACATTCATTGTCCTATCCTCTCACAATAAAACTTTTGGCCAAACACTTGTAAAATCATTAAGGATTCTTATAAGTTCTTCAACTAGTATCATTCTTCTCTAAAAGAGAGAGAAATATTCTTCAGTACTTCAAAGCAAACTATTGTTAATCAAGAGACATTGAATCTCTTGATTTGTAAAGTTCTCTGAACACAATGGAAGGATATCCCTGGGTGGTTCAGAAGTTGTAAAGTGATTTACAAAGTTAGTAGAAATCTTAAGTGGATTACTTGAGGACTGGACATAGGCACAGGACGTGACCGAACCAGTATAAAACTGAGTTTGCAATTCTCTTTTTCCTAAACTCTTTTAATTTATTGCATTTTAATTTTACTTTGCATATTTAAAGAAGTTTCAAGTAAATTGTTCTTTACTTCTTTTCTATTAAGCCTGCATATTCCTTTTTAAAGAGAGAATTAAAATTTGGTAGGAAAATTTTTTTAAACTTAATTCATCTCCTCTTAAGTTATTGAGACCAGTTATTTAACAATAAATGTTTCATTCTTAATATTGTAATAAAGTGTGTACGTGTAATAATGATGTTAGGAGTATATGTAAGGGTCGGACTTGGGTAGAAATTATTGTCATGAGCCCCATGGCTCTCTAGGTAGAGTTATCCCTTTGCTGTAGCATCTGTCCGTACATCATTATTACTTGTTGTTATCTTCAATTAGTTTCTAAATATAGGATTTGATATTTCCAAAGATATAAAGTAATTAGGCTTAGGCCCAGTCAATATCACTTTTAAAAATACGCATATAGTTATCTTGAAATAACATCTCCCAAACATGGGCTTTAAATCAGTAATGGGTGTACTTTTCTTTTTAGGATTCTTTGTTCACAAGTGGCTAAGCATGTACATGTACGGTTATCGTTACACGCATCTCTTTTCTCTCTATAAAGTCTTATCAATACGAACGTAGAAAGCAACGTACAGGCTTTAGAAGGCAATAATTGCTGTGGTCCAAAAGAAGTACATGTAAGAGACGCAGGAAGGTATATCGTGCATATTAATATTAAATGGGTTCTATTTTATTTATTTACAAAGCCAAGCACATGGGCTTTAAGGAAAATTTGCAACCAATTGAAGAACAAATTCCACAGCAATGGCGGGATTTGTATGCACTTGTTGGATTTTCTTTTCCACATATGGGATGAAGCCTGAAGGTACCAAACGGTTACTCGTTTAAAGCTGTTTGCTCACCCTTATTAATGGCCGTACCGGTATCAAATACTTCTCCACTTGCTTCCTTAATGTCTGGTAAGAGAAAGGGGTAAAAATGATTGCAGAGTTTTAAACTGTAGAATAATGAATAGAATAGTACGAAAAGATAACGTTAATCAGTACAGGTAAATAAGACTTTTTTTTTCTTTTTTATCTTTGTACAAACAAGTGATTAATTTGAGTGTTGCTTAATGAGTTCAGTCCTTTAAACAAGTGATTACTTTTTTTTTTCTTAAATATTGCTTACCCGTTGGAAGAGGCTATTCGGGAATATGGCACGAAATGAGGTTCTTTTTCATGGGGTCATATTTATAGAGAAGCAAACCAAGTTATTGATGCTAAGGCGAAGTTTGGATTTTCCATCGAGGGAGATGGGAGAGTTTTTTATGTTATACCTTTCTTTTTGTATTGTCTTGTTAAGACATGTAGAAGCAAGGTTTCATGATGAATGTGATTCAAACGTGTTTTGATGATAACAATGATGACAACAAAAGATGATGACAAAGGAGATGAACAAAAAGCTCAAAGAAAAAAGAACATCTCAAGTGAATCAAGAACAAGTCAAGAGTTCAAGAATCAAGAAGAATTCAAGACTCAAGAAGAAAGCCTAGAATCAAGAATCAAGATTCAAGATTCAAGATCTCAAGAATCAAGATCAAGATTTAAGACTCAAGATTCAAGAATGAAGAAAAGACTCAATCAAGATAAGTATTAAAAAGTTTTTTCAAAACTTTGAATAGCACATGAGTTTTTGACAAAACCTTTACCAGAGAGTTTTTACTCTCTGGTAATCGATTACCAGTAGCAAAATGTGTTTGAAAAATTTTTCAAATTGATTTTACAACGTTCCAATTATTTTCAAAAGGTTGTAATCGATTACAATGTTTTGGTAATCGATTACCAATGCCCTTGAACGTTGAAATTCAAATTTAAATGTGAAGAGTCACATCTTTCCACTCAAAAGCTTTGTGTAATCGATTACACTTATTTGGTAATCGATTACCAGTGACTTTCTAAAAAAAATCAAAAGATGTAACTTTTCAAAAGGTTTTTGATTTTTTCAAATTGGTTTTAAGTTTTTCTAAAAGTTATAACTCTTCTAAATGGTCTTTTTGACCAGACATGAAGAGTCTATAAAAGCAAGGCTTTGTTTTGCATTTCAATAATCTTGAACACATATTCATACAATCTTTTACAAGCCTTGAATCTCTTTGAACTTCTTCTTCTTCTTTGTACCAAAAGCTTTCTGAAGTTTTCTGGTTTTCCAAACCTTGAAAACTTGTGCTATTCTTCTTTTCATTCTCTTCTCCCTTTTCCAAAAAGAATTCGCCAAGGACTAACCGCCTGAATTCTTTTTGTGTCTCTCTTCTCCCTTTTCCAAAAGAACAAAGGACTAACCGTCTGAATTATTTTGTGTCTCCCTTCTCCCTTGTCAAAGAATTCAAAATGACACAGTCTGAGAATTCTTTTGATTCTTCCCTTTCCCTAATACAAAAGTGTTCAAAGGACTAACCGCCTGAGAATTCTTTTGTATCCCCATTCACAAAGTATCAAAGGCTTAACAGCCTGAGATCTTTGTCTCAACACATTAGAGGGTACATCCTTTGTGGTACAAGTAGAGGGTACATCTACTTGGGTTTGACTGAGAACAAGAGAGGGTACATCTCTTGTGGATCAGTTCTAGTGGAGGGTACATCCACTAGGTTCAAAGAGAACAAGGAAGGGTACATCCCTTGTGAATCTTTGCTTGTAAAAGGATTTTTACAAGGTTGAAAGAAATCTCAAGGACCGCAGGTCGCTTGGGGATTGGATGTAGGCACGGGTTGTTGCCGAACCAGTATAAAAACTCTTGTGTGTTTGTTTCCTTCTTCCCTACTCTTTTACTTTCCGCTGTGCATTTAATTTCCGCCTTTACTTTCTGTTAAGTTTCTCTTCTACTCATCATTCTCTTAACAATTTAGTAAAAGCCTTAATGACCTTCTGGGGTTTTCTTGCTGGTTAATGACCTCCTACTACTTTTAGAGGATTTTGATCTCTCTTGTGTATTCTCGACATTTAAAATAAAATTGGGGAGATCAATGTGTCTTCCAAACATAAATAAATACCAAGTTAAAAGAAGATAAATAATCAATCAATAAAAAGGAATGAAGTAATATGAAAAGTGGATAGCATCTCAAATTCTCAGTTGGTTAAGAGAGAGAGAGAGATACCTTCGTGTCCTCGTCTATGACAGAATCGAGATTGGAGTATAGGAGTGGCAACTCCAAATCGGCAACTCCAAATCCAAAATTAGTGAATTAGTGAGAGACAAAGAGAGTTGTAGGGGGGAATAACAAGATCCTTTGTTTCATAAACTGAGCTAAAAGTATTTTGGTTTCTTCTTATTATGCAGTTCTCTAGGCTGGACAGTAGGTGAATATTCTTATAGTTTAAATATTAGTTTATTTAAGAATAGATACTAGAGATATTCAATTCAATTCACTGTAGGATGGGTATGTATTAAATTAAAACAAAAAAAATTGTGTCTAGTTCATTATGATAATTACATTAGCGTTGCTATAAGTGTTAGATGAACAACTAAAAACATGCATTCAATTTCCTCCAGTAGATGCATCATCTCACTCATGTTTGGTGCTTCAATATTTCTTATGAGGGAGGGGAAAACAATAATGAAAATAAATTGGAACTTGAAAGAGGTAAAGCAAGAGGTCTACAATAATAGCAAAAAGACATATGGAACATAAACATAATCAAGATATGGAATGCGGAGTTGGTTGCGTACTTCTTTAGATGAGACATAAATATAAGGAATGTCTGACTCTTCACAAAGAATGGGAACATGAGTGATGACATCAATTGGTGATATGTTCCCAGCAATCACACACAATATGCATTCACAATACAAGAAAATTAGGGTAAGCATTTCTAATGTTTTTGTGAGAAAGAAAAAGTTAGAAAGAAAGCAGGCAAACCCTTTATGACCTCTCCTTATACTTTTAACGACCTCCTTCACTCCTCTTTTCAAGCATTTGTGTTCGGCAGCTGAAACAACACAATATATATACTTAACTAACACCAAGCAGCAAATAAAAAAAAACACAGACAAATTGAGAGAATGTGAATGGATGATAAAGCTAACCTCTATGAACAAGTTTTAGGGTTCGCTTGCAAAGCTTCTTCCCAGCAAGAGGTTTAGCAATGTGAGGAGTGAGGACTGAGAGTTGTAGGCTGTAGCAGCGCAAAATAAGCTTTAGGAATTAGGTTTTTCAAATTATAACATTTGGGGCGGGTCGGGGTTGGGGTGGATATCTGTAATCCCATGCACGCCCCCGCCCCGTTTTGAGTTATCGAGAAAAACCCGAACCCGACCCCGAACCCGATCAACACGGTTTTTATTCGTCAAAGTCGGGGCGGGTTCGATTCGGTTCCCGTGGGGTCGGGTTCCGCTGCCACGCCTAATCTCACCTCTATATGCCTTCAAATTTTTCAAAAAATATTAATCTCGATGAACAATCAATGAATATAAAAGAAAAGTTTAAATATAATTTTTATCCATGAAATATATTTATATTTACTTTTTGTTCCCAAGAATATTTTACTTGACTTTTTTTTTTCATTTTTAGTGCCTTATAATGTTTTGTTCACTTTAAAATAGTCCCTTTAAAAAATTCTTGATAGAGACTAAAAGCAAATGATGTACAACATTATAGAGACTAAAAAAAAAGAAATGTATTAAAAGGATTGAAACAAAATAATAAAGATCAAAATTAAAATAAGAATTTTAGAGGAATAAAAACATATTTAAGAAAAAAAAGTAAATGAGATATTTTTTATTTGGTTTAGGAGATAAATGAGAATTGTACTTATATGTATTTATTAATGGGCATCTTCGTTATCATACTCCTTGCCATTGTTCAGCTAGCTAAGCGGAGTTCTTTTTTGTTTTCCTATCAACATGGCGTTTTATAGGCAAAAGTCCAACCAGCTACGACAAATTAACATCATCGAACCATTAGCATCAAATTGGACGAGGAGACTACGTCATGCAATGTAATAAGAGAAAGAACGAAGAAAATGACCCTCAAATCCTCACTGCATCACGCTCACAAACGACATGGCAACACCCTATCTCTCAAAAGCCTGCAATATGGTATCTAAATTGAGTTTCAGCCACAACGGCTATATTTATTTTAAAAAATACTTTTTAAATGAATTTGACAACTTTTCTTACGGTTTTTTAATCAACTAGCCTAAGTACAGTACTTAAAAGAATAAAAAAAAAAGAAGAAGACTTCTATCAAAAATCACAATAGAAATACATTTATAATACGTTTAGAGTTTTTATGTAAGATTATTATAAAAATACGTTTATAACAGTAGATATAATTATATTATAAAAGAAGGTTCTTTCTATAAATAGAAATTTTTTACCCTTGTTATTACTTATTAGAATTTTTTATATAAAAGAAGTTTGACTCTCTAGTTATTACTTATTAGAATTTTCTTTAGTAGGAGAGAAAAGACTTATGGTATCTGTGGGGGCTCACCACCATCGGAAAACTTCAATATTGGATAGGATGTTTTTTCCCATTATAAATATGAAATATTTATTAAATTTGTTAATGATTAATATCTCTTGGAAAATATGACTCATCACTTATAAAAGAATTCGTTTCATTTAATCATTTTCTTCATTTAGAAGAATCTCACTCAATATGTTATTTTAAAAATTGAGTTAAATTTTACTTAGACTTGTTTAATGTTTGTTTAAAGAAATATATTTGTATAATTAAATATTACACTTCCTAACAAAGACTAAAGACATTAGATTGTTTTTCACCATTACCCTTGAAGGAAACTGTTATTCTTATGTAACCTTCATTATGCCAATTCGTGATGTAGTACAAGCCAGAAAGTACCATCGGATATCACACATAGTTCAGAGTTGGGACTCACCTTTGTGTGTGCATTGAGCCTAAGACATTAGCCATAGCATAACCAGCCTTTTCTGTTCTCTTTGTTTCTCTTTCATAATTTTGGCTTTACAACGCACATTGTGGGCCATTAACCATTCCTAGTGAATGCCGGAGCTCCCACGCGTATTATCTGACTTGAGAGACTCAAACATTTCGTATCTCTACTATCTTAATCACTGGTCACTTACCACCACCCCATTGACCATGCAATGCAATCCCCCTCTTCAGGGAATGGGAATTTCTCATGTTCTAAGTTTTAATTTCTCACAGTTTTTATATTTTATTTTTATTTTTTTGTCATATCTTTATTCATTCTTTTTCGACTAAACCAACAATTGAACAATGCTATGTTTTTTTTTTATCAAACATGAAGTATTTTCTAACATTACTCTCTTCTGAACTTTATTTAAAAAATTATCTCTTTCAATAAATTTTTTTTATAGTAATGGATTTGATGATCAAATCACTACTAGAAAATATACATATTACATCACTCAGATAACATTGGTTTATATAAAAAATAATATTAACAAATAGACGGTGACATTATAATAAATTAGTGAATATTATTAGCATCAATTCTAATAAAACCAATGTTAAGTATTAAACTCAAGATGATGTCATGTGTCAAGCATCAATATCAGTTTTGTTTAGAACCAATGTTGTTTTGTCATCGTTGTACCCGTCGAAGGCGTTGCTTGTCACTACCTCTCTTTGTGTTTGTCAAACTAGTTTGGAGCCCTCGCCCCTCATTTCAATGTCGGTCCTTGCCTTTTGTTGCCGCCGTCATCGATTTCAGATTCAAATATTATATTATTTTGCTATTTTCAGTTTCTTATTTCTTCCTTAAATCATTGTTAGGGTTCTAGGGTGTGAGCTTGATTATGGAGTGAGAGAGTGTTGGGTTCCAGTAGGGTGATTTTTCATACTCAGTGTATGGTGAAGTGTTGTTGATGATTAAGGAAGTGGTGCTTCATTTGAACTGTGGATATAAATTTATCAAACTCATAATTTCTCAAAATCCTTAGTGGGAGGAAGAGATGATTCTGACTCAGAAGCTTCACAACGCTTTCAAAGGCACTGTCGAGAAGATCACTGGCCCCGAACCATTTTCGGCGTCAAAGAAAAAGGAGTTCTCAATGTCTCTAAGCTCGTCACCGTCGGTGATAATCTCGTTGCCAAATGCCCCACCTGGTCCTGGTAATTCTAATTTTCAATTTTCCCTCTTTTCCTGATTATATTCAAGTTGCCTCTTTTAGTCTTTTGAAATCCCAATTTGAATGATTTAGTAAATGTGTGGTTCTGTTTTCCAATAGGGAATCAGTATGGAGTCTGGCAACAAAGTGGATTGTGGCCTCATATTGATTTATTATTGTTGATCTATAAATCATTTAAGGATCTGTTTTTCAAACTACATGGACTCTTAATCGAAGGACCGGTTTCAAACTATGGTTATGTCATGTCTATGTGGACTGTGGAGCATTTGGAGGAAAACAAATGAAATAGTGTGGAATGTAAAGTTGGAACAAGCTGATGCAGTGTCGAATAGAGCTACTAAAATGATCATTGAGTGAACTTTTGTTTAGGGAACGTGAGTGTTTGTGGATGACCCTAGGGCTAGCAAACACATCCAAGCAAGTTCTAAGAAGGTTATCATCACTGCTCCTGCAAAGGGTGCTGATATTCTAATGTATGTTGTTGAAGTAAATGAAGGGGACTATACTCATGAGATCTCTAGCATTATAAAGTCTGTGACCAACTCAAGAGTTTACACAGACTCGTGAGAGTTTCATAGACTTGACTTGTAGACTCGTAAGAGTCTACTTCATATAAAAATAATAACAAAATATCTATAATTAACATACTAATTAAATATTTCAACAACATAATAAAGCAAAATAGTAAATCATAAAGTTTAGAATATTTAAATAATCAAGTCTAGTAATAATACATCACTACTAGACAATAACTTGTAGAGGTTGTAGTAGAGGTAAGTCATTGTCATCAAGGCTTTGATGTTATTAGAGAACAAATGTTTGATATTATTAAAGGTGAGAATTTTGTATTTGAGAATAACACGCTAAATGAAAGTATCTTGAATGCTAAATAAATAAAAAACAATAAAAATGACTTACATTTTGGTCTAATTTTTTTAACTTGCTAACTTGTTAATTCTGTCGTAAACTCGAGAGTCTACCGAGTTTACTTAGAGTTTATAGAGTTTACCGAGAGTCTACTAAAAAAAGAGTTTACTCAACAGTCAACTTGCAGAGAACAAGTGGACTCGTAAACTCGTAAGAGTTAACGAGTTAACTCAAGAGTTTGATAACCATGTCTGTGACAATCAAAGCATTGCTCTGTGTGTGTGTGTCTGAACGAAACATTGTTTTTGTGCCAATTGATTGATTATTCTTATTCCATTCCTATTAAGCGGTTATATTTTCTTTTTCTTATACAATGTTTCTTCAACATGCAACAGCGCTTCCTGCACCACAAGCTGTCTTGCTCCCTTTGTGAAGATCTTGGATGAAGAGTTTGGTAAGCAAACACTCACCAACATCTCACTGGCAGCTATTATTTAAGAGAGATAATCCAAACTCAAAGTCATTTCCCTTTGGTCTATGTTTCCAGGAATTGTGAAAGGAACCATGACAACCACACATTCCTACACAGGAGACCAGGCACAATATTTATCAACCACAACTTTGTTGAATCCAACCTTACCTTACTTACAATATATGTGTTCAAAGTGGATGTATCTAGTGAGAATGTTTTTTGATGTGAGCATGAGAAGAATAAATATTAGTCTTTAGATCTTATCATAAATAATCAAGATTAAAATACACATGTCATCTTGAGTTTTTAAAAAGTCACACCACTATTTTTAGTTATATGGCCCATATTTACATTTCTCTTTTTTTATAAAATAATATTCTCACTCGTTATAATAATTTCTACCAAGTCATATTGCAACTGAGAATGGATAACTAGTTATATACTGCTAAGCAAGAATAGTGCATGTGTTTTTGCATGGGCTTTTGAAAGCTTCACACTGTGACTTGAGAAGATCCAGGGCTGTAGCACTTAACATTGTCCTAACCAACACTGGAGCTGCCAAGGCCATGTCTCTAGTGTTGCCACAACTTAAGTTCAAGCTCAATGGAATTGCCCTCCGTGTGCCTACACCCAATGTTTCAGTCGTTGACCTTGTTGTGAATGTTGAGAAGAAGGGTCTTACTGTTGAAGAGGTAAATGCAACATTCAAAAAGGTAGCTGAGGGGCGGCTCAAAGGTGTATTGGACGCGTGTGATGTTCCACTTGTGTCTATCGACTTCCGCTGCTCTGATGTTTCTTCTACTATTGATTCCTCCTTGACTATATGGTCATGGGAGATGATATGGTTAAAGTGGTTGCTTGGTATGACAATGAATGGGGTTATAGGTTAGTTCACTCTTCATGTATAATAAACTATCATCACTGACTCATGTTTTAAACATTATACTCATTAAATAGAATTACATAAGAACATTTGTAATTTGATTTTTACACTGTTAGTCAATCATAAATTGTTATTCAGTGAGTTTATTAACTTATATAGTAACTGTTTTAGAAGTTATACTAAGGACGATTTCTCATTATGCTAACATTGGATAGAAACTAAAGTCTTAAAACATTCATAATCATGTCTCCTTTTATTAGTCATTATTGTACATCTCAATATTCAATTGGTTGAATTGAAGTTACTTGTTATAATGGATCACGTTATTGATGGTTACTGTGTTGGGGATTGCAGCCAAAGAGTGGTTGATTTGGCATATCTAGCAAGCAAGTGGCCAGGGTATTGTTTATTTACTGGTCAGTAGTATCATCATGTTCTAGTGCATTCTTATTCCCTTGCTAAGGGGTGGGAAAGTTACATTCCCATGGGAAAAATGGAAATTATATTTTTATTCATTGTTTTGTGTTCTTTCAGGAAAATTAATGTTTCATTTTGTTCGAATTAAGTCAATACTTGCAACTGATGCTTGACAATGCTGTAAGAATTATTCAAGAAGACAGTAACATCCGGCACAGCATGTCCCATTTGCCTTGAAGAAAATTGTTAGGCTAATCCAACAATTCCTTATGTTGCTCTACCTTGTCAGCACAGGTACATCTCTCTAGATATGCACTCTCATCTCACATTATTGTTTTGCCACTTTAAACTTCTTTTTATAATTCAGTGGGATTATAGCCTACGGAATGTTTATATATGCTTCAAATTTAGTTGCTTCTCATTAAAAGAGAAGGACTAAGCAATGGTTGACAATTTGTTGTGGTAGATATTGTTACTAGTGTCGTAGGACACGATGTGCTGCTGCTCCATCATTTAGGTGTTCCAGGTGCAGTGAGTCTGTTGTTTCTATGCAACAGCATGGTGGTGTCCCCACAGAATGATTATTGTTAATAAGAAATGATCTTTTAATTTAGAGTTAGGGAGCATTTGATCTGCTTACAAAATTAGCATATAAAATACTACCTGAAATTATGGTGGTATTCTATATCCCTTACTTTCTCTTTAGTTGGTTTCTCCCTTATTATTATTATTATTCACATTTACTTGGGAAAGCAGATCAAATTTCTTCATAGCATCACTTACTTCAGTTCAGTGGGAAGCATTCTTTCCCTTGTAGCAATGTATCATTTAGTTACCCCTCATACATTTCTTTCTGTTATTATTAAGTTAAACTTTACACTTGTAAGTTATATATGTTGTGATTGGATATAAATATTGAAAGATTAGCTCTCCTTTAAACTAAAAAGCTAAGTTATTGAAAGAGCCAAAATATCATTTATAGAGTACTTGAAACTAGAGTGATTTCAATCAACAACTGAAATTATTATTATTATTATTATTATTATTATTATTATTATTATTATATTAAATTTTGTTTTGCAAAATCTAACATCGTTTGGTCTAAAACCGATGTAGAAAGTGTTTTTACAACATCGGTTTTGGCCAAAACCGATGTTATAAAGGCGCATTCAACATCTAGAAAGTGGAGACCAGAAGTTATAGCGTTAAGAGCCATCAAGAATCTTGATTCAATGTCTCTTGAAGAGCTTGTTGGAATTCATAAAACCCATGAGAAAGAGCTTGCTCACGACGAAGGAACAAAGAAAAGGAAGTCACTAGTCCTTATGATTCAAAGACCAAAACATAACTCTACGTCCAAAGAGTTATCATCCAAAGCCCTTATTGTTAATAATGCTTTAGAAGAAGAATCTGACGATAATGACTCTGAAGAAAAAGATGAAGCCCCCATTAGGCACATCACATTTGAGGATGCCCCACTGAAGCAAGGCTTTATAGGCCACATAAAGGTAATCTAGACTTAAAGGTATAGTTACTACTTTGTTGGTTACATTGAATGCCCTCACGAGTGTAAGTTTTACAATCCTACTATAAGATTCTTCTTTGAGACGAAAATGCAAGATTCTTTGAGAAAGTTGAGTTTGAAGGGAAAGGAAATGTAATACCCAAGTTTTGAGTACTAGGAATATACGACAAGGAGAACTCTTATTAGGACCTTTTTGTTATATTTTATGTAAATATTTGCTATTATTATTTTTGTATTATTGGTTTTGTCCTAAGCATGTACTTGTGTCGTGATAGTGTGTTCATATACACGTGTGTATTTTGTGTACATTATTATTATTATTATTATTATTATTATTATGTTGTTGTTGTTGTCGTTGTTGTTGTTGTTGTTGTTGTTGTGTCTTTATTATATTATATTATATTTTGTGTTAGAAGAGTATTAGATTAATTTGTCGTAGTTAAAATTCTTGAAAAGTTGTCTACGTCTAGTGTTAGTTTTATGATGACAACCTAGATAAACCACATCATATCTTGAGTTTTAGTTGTTCGTTTGAGGTGTTTTTTGCGTCATTAGAAAACTTGCTGAAAAGGCTACAATTCATGCATGCACTTTAGAAATAAAAAATCAGCTTCTATCTTAGAGAAAATCAACTTCATAGTAGGTCACTTGATCATGAAAAATACTCTAAGTCCCACATTGGGTAAAATAACATCATGAACTCCTTTCTTCCCCTATATATAAAGGAGACCAACAAGCCTAATAGGAACCAAAGAATTAAGCAGGCTTAGCATTAGGCGCAGAGACCTTCAGTTAATATTTTTATATCTCCCTTTAAGTTTTCAAACTCAGGGAATTTAGACGGCTTAAGATTGTGTTTTAAATCACAACCAAGTTTTTGCCATAATAAGAATTGTTGTGGAGACCACGGTGGACGAAGCAATTGGGTCAATGCGTTCTTGGGAGTGGTCACGAGATTGTCTTTCATTCTATTGTTGAGGGATTGCTTCATTTAAGGTTAGGGGGAGTGGGTTCTCTCTTTTTCTTTTGTTGTATGAGTAGTAATGAGCCACAAGTACATTGTGTGATCTTAGGTTTATGATTATAGCGAGTTTATTTTCTTGGATGTATTGTGAATACCCTAAATCACTTTGTTTTGTTATGATTTGGGTGAATTTGATTGTCGTATGTTTTGATGTTTTGACATTTTGATATTCTTGAAATTGAATTTGATAATTGATGTTGGACGGCATGTGTGGATTTTCTGATCGAAAATTTTAACTTAGAACACCCGAACATGTACTTAAATGATAGAATTAAACTTTGTGTTAATCATAATAGTTGTATCCCTCGATGTTATCTAGCTAAGAGATTTGATTAACTCGAAAAAGATTTATATAACTCCAGATATTGCAATTTTAGTGAGTAAAGGTTAAGCTGTCATAATTATGCAGTCAGATTGTATATTTCCTAATCTTAGGTTTCTAAATGATTGAAAGGGACTTTTAGGTTAACATAGAAGTTGTAGATAACTTTCTTATATTTCTAATGAGATAAGAATCAACTTAATAGGATTAGTGCAACTCTTAACATGACTATTATACTCTATGAAAGTCATAGTAATGTAGGAATGTTAACCCGTTGGCAAGTGTACCAATTTGTCACAAGTAGTAAAGTTAAAATAGAAGTCCAAGTGTTGAATCCACTGTATACCCAATTTGCAAGCAAGAGATAAGGAATTACAATAGATAGAAGAAGGAAAGAATTTGAAAATTAAAAAGGTAAGAGCAATAAAATAAACAAGAGTTTGGGGAGGAGTTTGGGGCTTTTCTTGAAGCTTCTACATGTCTAGGGTTTTCTAGAGAGAGAAAGGTCCAAGTTCCAAAGAGTTTGAGAGATTTTGTTGTGTGAAGACCTGCAGAGAACCGAGCTTGAAGAGGAAGCCGTCCTAAGAGCTTGAGATGAGTTTGTGAGTGATTGTGAGGTTCTAGAGGTGGAGGAGAAATCCTCACCACTTGTATTTCTTCAATCCTTCATCTTTCTCTTCTATTTGTTGTAAAGGAAGTTTCCCAGTTATGGAGAGCTAAATCCTCTGTTGGTTCTTCCTTGTAGGTACTTGATGTAAATATCTTTTTTTTTATCTATTTAATGATGTTTTGTGTGTTCACTGTGCTATCAGAACTTCATTCTACCATGCTTTTCCCTTGATCACATAGATGCATGTGTTTTTAGGATCCTTCAACAGTGGAAACTGGTCTAATTCTTAGAACTTGATAGGATGGGGCTAGTTTATCGTATTATCACGAGGGATTGGGGTATGGTAACCTAGTTGTTGTATGTTTGTCTCAATGAGGTTCTGGTCGAGTTTAGTCCAACAAGAGGAATCTGCGGATGATGCCTAATCAGGATTAGGCTAGACTTTCATGAGGAATCGGGGTTTAGCATTTCAGGAGACACCATAGAACACATGAGCATTGTTAAATAGAGAATATCCTTTTAACATCAGGAACCTATTAGGAAGACCAACGTGTTACCAACTTGTCTTTACGCGTCATTACTCACGTGATTTTCCTTTTAATAGTTAGTTTACACACGTGTTCATAGTAAACACATCTCTTTTTATACTAGACACCTAGTCACTGAAGTAGCTTTACCAAGTAACACAAGTTTCCCGAGAGTTCGATACTCGGTTCTTACCGTTTTACACTACTTGCGCGATCTGATGCACTTGCCACGACCGAACAAGTTTTTGGCGCCGTTGCTGAGTAACTTCTTTCTATTTGGAAAATTAGTTTAGTCCTAGGTGTCTATTCTTTATTCTTTGATAAACTGTGGATATTTACTTTCGATTCATATTTGTTTTCCTCTTGAACTGGATAACCGTTTTCTCTGTTAGTGTTTTATATGCATAGATCTCCCATAGGCAATTTAGTTCCTCTGGACTTGGAGATTGAAGCTATGTTGAGAAGGAACAGAGCCGAGAGGAGAAGAACATTATTGCAAGACAGGATAGTAGCGTCCATTCTTGAGGAAGAAACTCAATTTTTTGATTCTTCATCACCTGATTCACCATCATCAGGGGAATTTGTGACCTATTTGCCAAAAGTCGTTTCCATGGCAGATGAGCACTAGCAAAGGGTTACTCTTGATGACTATTCAAGCAGTTCAGTGCCGCAATTCTTTACTAGCATTGCACATGCTGAAGTGCAAGATCACAACATAAACTACCCTCATTCTATGATTCATTTAATACAAGGGAACTTATTCCAAGGATTACCAAATGAGGACCCCTATGCACATTTGGCAACATTCATTGAAATTTGTAACACCGTAAATATTACAGGTGTGCCAGATGAAGCCATTAGACTCAGTATATTTTAATTTTCCTTGGCATGAGAAACCAAAAGGTGGCTCCACTCATTTAAGGGTAACAGTCTGAAAACTTGGGAAGAAGTTGTTGAAATGTTTCTAAAGAAATATTTCCCAGAGTCAAAGACTGCGGAAGGGAAAGTTGCAATCTCTTCATTTCCAGTTCCTTAACGAGTCCTTGAGAATATGTTTATAGATGGGCTGAGACCACAAACCAAGAAACTACTAGATGCTTTAGCAAGGGGAAAAATAAAGTTGAAGACCCCTGAAGAGGCAACTGAGCTAATTGAGAATATGTCAGTCAACGATCATGCCATTCTGCGCGACAGAGTTCATCAATCCACAAAGAAAAGCTTGTTAGAACTATCATCACATGATCCTTTACTGGCATAGAATAAGTTGTTTTCTAAGCAACTTGAGATCTTAACAAAAACACTTGGTAAGTTGCCAACAAAACTGTCTATTGGTCAACCTACACATTCTTCTGTTTTGCAGGTTGCAGGTTGCAAGTTGTACCATCTGTGGTGAAGGTCATGAAACAGGAAAATGTATTCCCAGTGAAGAACACACTCAAGAAGTTCACTATATGGGAAATCAACAGAGACAAGGATATACTCAAGGAGGATTTTCAGGCTTCTAGCAGGGTCCTTATAACCAACAAGGACAGTGGATATCACACCCTGGCAATCAATTCAACAATGACCAGGGTGGACCTTCTAACAGGCGAATCCAACAAGGGTCTAATATCTTTCAGAGGACTACTAAGCTGGAGGCGACTTTGACTCAGTTTATGTAGGTAACAATGTCAAATCATAAAAGCACTAAGTCATCACTGAAAAACCTTGAGGTCCAGGTGGGACAACTGGCCAAGCAGATAGCTGACAAGTCATCCAACAGTTTTGTGGCGAATATAGAAAAGAATCCCAAGGAGGAATGCAAAGCTGTGAAGACAAGGAGTAAAAGGTTTGTGGAGGCGGAGGATGAGGACAGTGTTGTCGTGCCCAAGAAGAAAGCTGCTGAAAAGAAAGGTACTGATGATAAGAAAGATGATGTGAAAGGTTAAGGAAATTAGGAAAAAGAAAAACGAATAATGGTCAAGAAAAAGAAATTAAATGACCAAGAAAAAGTAAAATAAAATGAAAAAAAATGAAAAAGATGAAAAAAATAAGAGTGAAGAGAGGAGTAGAAGTGAACAAGCTAGAGAGAAAAAGAGAGAAAAAGCTGTGAATGAAGGTGCAGAAGTACCATATCTTGTGGTACCATCCAAGAAGGAGAAGGACCGTTATTTGGTGAGATTTTTAGATATTTTTAGGAAACTAGAAATAACCATGCCCTTTGGAGAAGCTTTACAGTAGATGCCACTCTTCTCCAAGTTTTTGAAGGATATGCTGACAAGGAAACACAAGTATATTCACCAGGAAAAGATTGTTGTGGAAGGAAATTGTAGTGTTGTGATTCAAAAGATCCTTCCACCGAAGCATGAAGACCCTGGGAGTGTAACCATTCCTTGTTCAATTGGAGAAGTCACTGTGGGAAAGGCTTTTATTGACCTGGGAGCCAGTATTAACTTAATGCCACTCTCCGTGTGCAGAAGGTTGGGAGAGTTGGAGATCATGCTCACTAGGATGACTTTACAACTTGTTGACCGCTCCATTACCAGACCATATGGAGTAATTGAAGATGTGCTAGTCAGAGTAAAACATTTTATCTTCCCGGCAGACTTTGTGGTAATGGATATCTATAAAGATAATGACATTCTTGTAATATTAGGAAGGCCATTCATGCTAACTGCAAGCTGTATAGTGGATATGGGAAGAAAAAAGCTGGAGCT
Organism: Glycine soja; assembly: GCF_004193775.1. Lineage (NCBI taxonomy): Eukaryota > Viridiplantae > Streptophyta > Magnoliopsida > Fabales > Fabaceae > Glycine > Glycine soja. Next base: position 33,364,486 of record NC_041013.1, read on the forward strand.
GGGCTTTGAAGATCAGAAAATTGATTTTGATTTATTTGTTGAAGACAAGCCTGCTCCAGAACAAAATGTTTGCTTACAGGTAATGGAAGTGGGTAAGGAGGTTCTGGAAGTAAGAACCAAAACATGATTTCGCCCATTGAGGTAAAAGCATTAAGCTAATGTCGTTAAACAAGCGCTTCCTAGGAGGTAACCCAGTTTTAATTTTTGTTATTTGTGTTTTTTATGCATTGCATCATGTGGAACTAGCTTCATATTCATTACATTGGGATATATCAGCTTGTTTTTGAATGATAGATATAAGGGTTTCATTTTCTTAAGGAAGGGACTGAAAAATAACTTAGAATTTTTTTTCTTTTGAAAAACAGTCCTTTCGCTAAGCGCAAGCCTCGTGCTAAGCGCATCCTTGGTCATGCACTAAGCCAAGAGTCTCTAGCACTTAGCGCTCAACCCTTGAATCTCAGGCTGATTTGATCCGCTAAGCTGGGCAAGGCTAAGCTAAGCCGATTTCAACTCGATCTGATTTTGGCTAAGCGTCACTCATGGTAGCTAAGCTCAATTCTTTGCGGCTTAAACTAGGTTTCATCGAGCTAAGCGAAACTCATGCCAGCTAATCCCAAATCCTTGCAGTAATGTCAGCGCTAAGCGATCCATCATCCGCTAAGTGCATACCCCTATGTAATCAAGATGCATCATTTTAGCTAAGCTGGCCTAGAGCCCGGCTTAGCGAGAGTTGCAGGTATTTTGTTCTGCAGAACTCTCTCAGCGGCCATATCTTCACGCTAAGCCAATCTTTTTTTGTGTTAAAAAAAATATTAATTTTTAATTTCAAATGTGGCCTAAGCGCGAAAATCCGCTAAGCACGCAGATCCGCTAAGCGAGCCTCTTTAAAAAACCAAACGTCTCTCTAGCTCGCTTAGCGAGGCAATCCGCTAAGCGAGAGGGTCGAAATTTTCTTAAGGGAGTGTAACGTTAATTACACTCACATTTGCCCAAATTTACTAAACATTGTCTGAATTCTCTCTCACACCCAACTTCGTGCATTCTTGCTTTTTCTGCATCTTCACGCATCTTCGACTACTGTTAAAGATTCAAGTAAGTTTCCCATTTCCTTTTTTCTCTTTTATTCTGTTAAACCTTAGGTTAGAAAACCTTAAGTTCGGCTTTAGATTCTTAAGCTTTGAATGTTTTTAGAAGTAGTTAAAGATTAGGACTTTATATATGTTTGTATTGTATAAGTCATTTTGGTTGGTTTGCATGTTTGATATACCTTTTAGAGGCTCAAAAAAGTGCAAGAAAATGATTTGTGTTTTCTGCGTTTTTTCTGGAAAATGCGATGAACTCGCTAAGCGAGCATGTTGCGCTAAGCGAGTTCATCAGTACTCATTGAATACATGCGTTTCCGAAAGAACTCGTTAAGCGAGCCTACCTTGCTAAGTAAGTTCATCTTTTAAGGATGAACACTCATCCTCTTGCTGAGATGTAGGTGGCTAAGCAAGGTTGAATCGCTAAGCCCAGGTAACTTAGTCAAATATTTTGTTGGAAGCCGCGCGCTAAGCCAAGCGTACTTGAGCTAAGCGCATTTCATTGCGGAAAATCCGATACTTAGTGTATTTTCTGAGGTGTATGGTGCCGCTAAGCGCGAACCTTGAGGAGCTTAGCACAAATCCTTGCGGCAATAGTTAGGCTTAGCGGGCAGTTGCTGGCTAAGCCAATTATGCAGAAGTTGAAATTCTGCAACATCCACTAAGCGGCCCCACATGTCGCTAAGCGGTAGTGTGTATTTTGTGAAGGCCAGCTAAGTGGACCATGTCTCACTAAGCCACCAGTGCCTTTTTCAATTTTATTTTTCAATTTTTCAATTTGAATAACTTGTGTCCTGATTAATTTTTTGGTCCTTTTATTTGCAGATGGCGTCTAGGAAATGTAAGAGTATCGGTTCAAGACCCACAACACAATATGATACAAGGAGATTTCACTCCTTAGATGCTTGGAACCGGTACACGGATAATGTCCTGGGAGAAACATCTCGCCTGAGAGGAAGGTGGAGCTCTACCACACCGAGTTGGATGATTTTAAGACTGAGTTGGAGAGGCGTAATTTCCATAAACACCTCACCAATTTGGTTGATGGGAGCAGATTTGGCTTTGGTGAAGGAATTCTATGTAAACCTACACAGCTTTGATGGTCCTTCACCAAAGCAAGCCAGGGTCAGAGGCCACCTAGTGAAGATCGGCGCTGACAGCCTCAACACATTCTTAGAGACACCTGTGGTGTTGGCAGAGGGTGAGACTTTACCCACATACTCCAGATACTGCAGGCTGCCCACAGATTACAGAGAGATTGAGGCTGCCTTATGCATACCAGGTCGAGGGTTCATTTTGAACGCTGAGGGCCATCCTGAGAGGATTCTTAAGAAATATTTGACTACTTTAGCCTAGGTGTGGAGTGTTCTCTCATACTCCAACCTGGCCCCCACATCACATACCTCTAATCTGATAGTGGACAGAGCTAGGCTGATCTTTGGCCTAGTCTCTCGCATGGACATGAACATAGGAGCTCTTATTTCTGGCCAGATAACTTCTATAGCCTAGTCTAACACTTCTAGACTTGGGTTTCCTGCTCTGATCATCGCCCTATGTAGAGCTAGAGGGGTTGTCTCTAACAGCCTTACTTTTGAGCACTTGAGCCCGGTCATTAACTTGGCCTACATCAGGAAGAACTGTTGGAATCCTAAGGATCTAACAGTTTCTATCCGAAGGGCTACGAGGGTGAAGGCGAGGCCAGCTGAGTTCTCTTCCACATCTGCAACTCCTACTCCAGCATCCACTTCAGCAGCCCCTTCAGTCCCAGCTCAGAGTGATTCTCAGTGCTTTGAAGCCATGCTTCAGAGCATTCATCAATGACAGATTATTTTACTTGAGAGTTTACAGGTGGTGGCACCTCCAGGATCTATTCATTCCATTGAGAAATTTCTAGAGAGGGTAGCCTGGCCTGGGACCCAACCTTCTCTTCTATCCTGGCTCAGATTGCGAGAGGTCACATCAGATCCACCCACACCAGTGGTGGACCTATCTTTACCTCAGCATGCAGCAGACCCCTCCACTCCTATACTCGAGATACCAGAGGACCCAACCACTCCAGTCCTGACTCTGAACACTTCTCCTCTAGCTATTCCAGTACTTCATTTGACAGATAAGGAGGATGTTCAGACACAAGACACACATGACCAGTCACAGGAATTCTAAATTCCTGATGATGCTTTTTGGATTGTTATTATTTTGATTATAGTTTCAGTATATTGGTTTTTAATGATTTTGGGTAATGTTTATATACGCTGCTGTTTTATTTATGGTTAGTTGGTATCCTTATTTTGAAGCATATAGAACAGTTTGACTTGATTTTGATGATTATGCAGTGAAACACTTTTATCCTTTTGTGAAAATTGGTGTATGAACTGATTTTGGTTTGAATGCATGATTATGATGGAGTTTGTGTTTCCTTTCATGAGTTTGAGCAAGTAGGTGATCGAGGCCATACTCGAATCAAATAAATATTAAAATGTAGTAACTAGGAAGTGATCCTAGGTCGTTTCCCAATGAGCAATGATACACCAAATGTTCATAACAAATAGTAGGAAATAGTAACAAATTGGGGGGGGGGGTGTTTGCTTTTGTAAATTGAACAACGAGTAAAATTGAATTAGAAATTATCAGAATTAAAATACGTTGCTTCCCCTTGATTCACAAGCAAGTCTCTTATCCTAGGTTGCGAGAATTTATCCTTTATCAGTTCAACCACTTAATCCAACCCTAAATTAAATTACTAAGCGAAATTTAACATAAAGCATTCATTATGTGATTAAGCATCACACACACCAATTACTCATAAACGATCATTAAGCATGAACGTAAATTAAGCGCAGAGACAATTAATCAAGCACTAAGCATGCATGAATTAATAGCAACAAATTCAGAGTAATTAGTGAAGAGGAAAAACTGAACAGAATTTAACAGTAATAATAGAACCTCAAAGAGAACTGTGCTTGATCCTCAAGAGAAACCAACGCTGTGGACTTAGCCTTCCATTAATCAAATAGAGAACAAAATTTTATTGATAAAACTAAAAGTTTGAACTGGAATTGTAAAAAACGAAAATAAAAGAGAAAGAGAAGAGAGACTAAAACTAAAAATGAAAAATAAAAGAGAGAGAGGAGAGAGAGGGCCTAAACTAGAACCTTAGTGTTGTTATATAGTTTTTTTTCCAGCCCCAAAGCTTACAAATCTATTTTAAATCCAAGCCAATAAATAAAATAAAATCAAATCTAGATAAGATAAGATAAGATCTAGATGAAATAATATCTAGATGAGATCAAATCTAAATAATATCTAGATAAGATAAGATAAGATTTAATTTTGTAGAATAAAATAGTTTGCCCTCTTCAAGTCCAAGCCCAATTTTGGATTCAAGCCCATGCCCAATTCTGGATTCAAGCCCAATGCTTCATTAATTCCTGAAATTAGATTAAAAACATCAAATTAACTGAATGGATCCAAATAATAAAACTGCCTAATTAATTTGACAATTAAGACTAATCAGTGCTTAAAATGGTGCAAAAAGGGTTAAGAAATAGGAGAAAATAATGACACATCAGTAGGTATATTAGACAAAGAAATAACAAGTATGTAAGTCTGCAATTAGAATGGTTAGTCAATAGACAGATTGATTGAGAAAGAAAAGCTTGAACCATAACCGGTGAGAGTGTGACCTTAAACTGCGAGTGAACGACTAGCTTTGAGTAATGGTCTTTTCATCAATCTCTGAAATCTAGAATGAAATGTATGAATGAGGACATGGTGAAGGCCATAATTGTATATACAAGCCAATTGACCAAAGAGCTTACCTTGAATTATAATTGTATCCTTTGCTCCCTTTGTGAGCTAAATTACATTTTCAAAATTGAACCTTGAACTTGAATGAGTACCTCCAGATACCTTGTTTAGATTCTAGGAGAGCATATGGTTCAAGGCAAACTTACCCCAAATTCGGGGGAGTGGAGCTGAGTGGGATTTAAAGAAAAAGGTAAAGCATCAACACACACATAACAAATAAGTTGTGTTAAAAAAAAAGCAATAAAAGAAAATGTGTGTTGTTGTAATAAGGTCAAAAGCAAAATTAAAGTGAAAGGCTAGTGAGTAAGCTAATTGTATTGGAAAAAATATTTGGATAAGTCTAGGATTTGTGCTCTCTTAGAATCTAAGCCTTTGAATCCTAGAAAAACCAATTATTTTTGTAGCCAAATCTTACTACAAGCCTATAAAAGTCCTTCTGATTCTATTTATGCATTTCTGACTTGATGACATGAGATGAAATTCAAAGATTGGATCTCTTGCTAGTTGTTATTAATGAATAGCTTAAACACATGTGCTTGAGTGAAACATAAGCCGTGAGACTGTGGTTTAAGCTACTTTCCTTGATATTTGTCTTATGCCTAACTTCATCTAATTGTACAGGTTACATTTTATTCTTCTCTTTGAATAATTGCATGCTTTGTGAAAGACAAGTGATGAGGGCACCTAACTTCATTCTCTTATCATGCATTCAATAACTTTTGTGCATACACCTTTGTACATAGTCACTGCATGTTATTGTCACTTGGGGACCAGTGATTTGTTCTATATTTTCTTGAGGACAAGCAAAACTGTAAATTTAGGGGAGTTGTTAGTCGATGAATATGACTAACTTTTGTGTATAAAACTTGTGTAAATTGTATCAAACTCCTCCAATTTATGGTTGTTTTGTAGTATTGTAATTACTTTTTGTTAAAGATAGGTAATAAATACTTAGTATGCCCATTTTGTGTGTTTAATAATCATTTTCTCTCAATTTTAGGTTAATTAGGCAAGTTTGTGAAGTGTTGATTTTCACCTTCTCGCTAAGCCAATCTTCTGGCTTAGCGAGTCATCCGCTGAGCGCAACACTCCTCGGATGAGCGTGAGGAAGAATCTGGAAGAAGGATGAGTTGTGCATTTGTGCTAAGCGAAGGGTCATCCAGCAAAACGCACCGCTTCAGTCCATCCACTGAGCGAGAAAAGTACGTGCTAAGACAAAATCCACTAATGCGCGCTGGGCGGTCCAAAGTTGCGCTAAGCGCACAAGCACGAACAAAGCCACCTATTTAAGCCAGAAATCAGATTTTGGACAGGAATTTGGGCCTTTTCTTGAAGCTTCTACATGTCTAGGGTTTTCTAGAGAGAGAAAGGTCCATGTTCCAGAGAGTTTGAAAGATTTTGCTGTGTGAAGACCTGCAGAGAACCGAGCTTGAAGAGGAAGCTGTCCTGAGAGCTTGAGATGAGTTTGTGAGTGATTGTGAGGTTCTAAAGGTGGAGGAGACATCCTTACCACTTGTATTTCTTCAATCCTTCATGTTTCTCTTCTCTTTGTTGTAAAGGAAGTTTCCCAGTTATGGAGAGCTAAATCCTTTGTTGGTTCTTCCTTGTAGGTACTTGGTGTAAATACCTGTATATCTATTTAATGATGTTTTGTGTGTTCACTGTGCTATCAAAACTTCATTCTACCATGCTTTTGCCTTGATCACGTAGATGCATGTGTTTTTAGGATCATTCATCAGTGGAAACTGGTCTGATTCTTAGAACTTGATAGGACGGGGCTAGTTTATCATATTATCACGAGGGATCGGGGTACGGTAACCTAGTTGTTGTATGCTTGTCTTAATGCGGTTGTGGTCATGTTTAGTCCAACAAAAGGAATCTGCAAACGATGCCTAATTAGGATTAGGCTAGACTATCATGAGGAATTGGGGTTTAGCATTTCAGGAGACACCATAGAACACATGAGCATTGTTAAGTAGAGAATATCCTTTTAACATCAGACACCTATTAGGAAGACCAACGTGTTACCTACTTGTCTTTACGCATCATTACTCACGTGATTTTCCCTTTTAATAGTTAGTTTACACACCTGTTCATAGTAAACACATCTCTTTTTATACTAGACACCTATTCACTAAAGTAGTTTTACCAAGTAACACAAGTTCCCCGAGAGTTTGATACTCGGTTCTTACCGTTTTATACTACTTGCGTGATCCGGTGCACTTGCCGCGACCGAACAGCACTCAACCCTGATCTCTCATGATGAAGAACCTAATTTATCTATTCTCTTTTTCAAATCTCTTTGCAAAGACTGAATAGTAAATTGCATGAAGCATGAAAATTTGTGCAGAGGCAAAACAAAGTCACTCTATCCTTAGCAATAAATTGTTTAGATGTCATTTCCCGGTTCTTTAGAAATTACCATTTCCCAATCTATAACCCCTAAAACTAATGCATGGATGATCAGACCATACAATAAAGATGAAGAGCAAAAAAGAGACAATAGAAACAAAAATTGCATTTAATAGATAATAAGAGCAGTTACATTACACGGGTGTTGGCTGCTAGGCTCCCAACATAGGGGGTTTAGCCTCTCCTAGCCATGAAAGACTAAACCCCCTATGTTGGGAATGTGTAGTTGAGGATGACTTAAAGGAATTAATTGGTAATACCTATACCAACAAGATTCATCTACTTTTTAGTAGCCTATCACTTAAGAACTCCACAGTTAAGCGTGCTTGGCTTGGAGTAGTTATGGGATGGGTGACCTTTTGGCAAGTTTCTCAAAAAGTGTGTGAGTGAGGACAAAGTACGTTGAAAAGTCTTGTGTTAGTTTGTAGGGATAGTCATTGATCCTAAAATAAGTCAAAACAAATTATCAAGGTCTCAAAAAAGGCCACTTAAAGAGGATTTTGGCCGGTGGAGGGTTCTGACCAACAAGAGTGTTGAGTGAAGTGTCATCGTGTGAAGTATTGTAGAGTGCAAGCTGCCAAAAATTCGACAATCAGGAGCATTACAAAAAACGTAAAAGTGTTGTCTTTCAAGAATAACCTGTTATTGACAATAGATAAGTCTTTGTACTTACCATTGTTCAAGAAATAGTTTTAACATCACTCAAGGACAAGACAACACTGATATTCCTCCTCAAGCACCACCTATAGTTCAAATTCAACAGTGTCGCAACCTACCCTTCGGCGGGAGGGTGACGCGTGACTCGCGGGGGCATGTTCCAAGAAAGGAATACACGCGGAGTCGCCACCAACGTTTATTTGAGGAAAACGTCGGAAAAACTGAAAAAGACATGATCTACGAACTTTAAGTGAAAGGTTTGGGAGTTGTATTTACGCACGACGAAGGTATTAGCACCCCACGCGTCCGTCACAAGAGACGACAACCTTTAATTAAATGTGCAAACATGACTTCAATTTTTAGGTTCCCTTTTACGTCTTTATTCCCTTATATATTTTTTTATCTTTTTGCGGTCGACGAGGGTATTTCCCTTGCTCCTACGTATTCCTTAATTGAGATAAGGAAATCAGACCTACGTAGTTCTTTGTGAACAAAATGTTTGGTTAAGTTGTTTTTATCCTTTTTGCAAGATTAGTTTTTGTTGAATGAAAGGTTATTTAAGGCGTTGGACCGTTAAACAAACTTTCGATTCTTTTGAAAAGAGAGAAGACATTAAGGCATTGGACCATTTAATGTTCTTTTTATTTTTTGAAAGAGGTAATAAAATTACATGTTGATTTTAGGCCTTTAGAAATCTACACTTAACTAATAAAAGCGGAAAAGACCATTTCAAGGAGTTGGACCTTTGAAAATGGCCTTTTTTAGGCAATGATAAAAGTTTGGTTTATGAATTGATTTTAGCCTTTAGTTGCACTTTGGTTATTAGTTGATTTGATTAAGAAAGGAAAATCCCAAAGAGAAACGTCCGATTGATTTTTTTGTTTCATTTTACTAAAAGATATTTTTTATTATTATATTATTATTTCTACCTCTTTTTGGTTTCCAACGTTGTTACGGCATGACCGAATGGTCGGATTTCATTTTAAACGAAATTAACGGATATTACAATTCAAACGATCGGTGGAAATTTATTTTATTTTTGATTTAGGAGAGAAAATGACTTAAGCAAATGACTAAAGCACGTCAAAAGGGGGTACGGAAAGTAAATGAAATGAAAATAAAAAGTACGTAAAAACAAATGAGGACCACTAAGGGTACATAGAATGAATTGAAAAGTTCGGTTTCGGGAACTTACCGGTTGAAAACCGAAGAACGATGAAGAACGAACGAAGAACGTCGAAGAACGGCTGAAAATCTTCGCGAAAATCCCCACAGAAACGTTACGGAAGCGCCTCGGCTCGGATTTTCTTCACGGAACCAATTTTTTTCACTAATTTCAAGTGATTCTTGAATTACCCGGAGGGCTGAACGAAATTCCCCTTCACTTCTCCCCCTATTTATAGGAAAATGGGGGAGATGCTTGCCACCCAGCTCGCCAAGGCAAGCAAGGTGGCTTCCTCCAGAAGCAACCGCCTTTTGGAGGAATCTTCTGGAGGGCCCAAGTGGGCCGGGTTGCTATTTGCACCCCCATTTTTACTGAACACACCCCTACTTTTTTTTGGTGATTCTTTTTTCGTAAAGTTACGGAAACTTACGAATTTCGTAACGATACTTGTTTTCTTTTCGTAATGTTATGGAACCTTGCGGATTACATAATCATCCTCTTTTTGACTTACGGAATGTTACGGAACCTCACGAATTGTGCAACGATGCTTCCTTTTGAGTTCTGGCATGTCACAGAACTTCACGAATTGTCTAACGATGGGTGCCAAGTACCTCAAAATGGTCAAATGAAAGTTGCATGCCACCAAGCAAAGGTCCCCGAACGAAATTAGGGTATGACAGTTGCCCCTCTATACTTGTCTTTTATTGGAGATAAAAGGAAAGTAAAGATAAGACACTAATTTCGTTCGAGCGAAACACCTTTCGGCCAGTGAACCTTCCTGCCAGCGAAACCTACAAACATTTGAAAATGATCAGTACCAACACATCATCTCGATACTGTCGAACTTGTTCCTCTCGGTTGATACAAGACGTAGAATGACCATAATTTGTCTCTGCGTTTTGTTGGACACGATCGAGCCTGGGCGGCAAGACACAGAATGACCATAATTTGTCTCTATGTGCCACCAGACACGATACCCTCTGGGTGGCGAAAAGGTGTGCGGAATGGCAAAGGGCGCAGAATTTGTCTCTGCGCGTTTATCACCAACTTGCAAAATCTGAATGATAAAGGGTGCAGAATCTATTTCTACGCGTTTACCCACTCAGCTTGTTGTTCCTGAATGATAAAGGGCACAAAATATGTATCTGTGCATTTACCCACTCAGCTTGTCTGTTCCTGAATGATAAAGGGCGCAGAATACGTATCTGCGCGTTTACCCACTCAGCTTGCCATCATGCTTTGAGTCTTAGAGATTGCAATAGAAAGTTAATACGGATAACCACTCGGGTATCTTCGCCTGTAACGTGACTCCAGTGTCAGTATGACAGAATTTGTCTGCGCGGAAGATGACGTAAATCTCCGTGTGTCAACGGGCTTGTTGGCTGCGATTGACAAAGGGTGCAGAAGACGAAGTTAGTCTCTCTGTGCTATCATGCTTTGAGTCTTAGAGATAGCAAAAGAAAGTTTATACGGACAACCACTCGGGTATCTCCGCCTGTCAGCGTGACTCAAATGTCAGTATGACAGATCTTGTGAGCGCGGAAGATGACGTAAATCTCTGCGTGTCAACGAGCTTGTTGGGCCGCGATTGATGAAGGGTGCAGAAGACGACGTTAGTCTCTGCATGCTATCAGGCTTTCTGTCTTATAGATAGAAAAAGAATGTTTATACGGATAACCACTCGGGTATTTCCGCCCGTCAGCGTAACTCAAATGTCAGTATGACAGATCTTGTAAGCGCGGAAGATGACGTAAATCTCCGCGTGTCAACGGGCTTGTTGGGCCGCGATTGACGAAGGGTGCAGAAGACGACGTTAGTCTCTGCATGCTATCAGGCTTTTTGTCTTACAGACAGCAAAAAAATGTTTATACAGATAACCACTCGGGTATTTCCGCCCGTCAGCGTGACTCAAATGTCAGTATGACAGATCTTGGGAGCGCGAAAGATGACGTAAATCTCCGCGTGTCAACGGGCTTGTTGGGCCGTGATTGATGAAGGGTGCAGAAGATGACGTTAGTCTCTGCATGCTATCAGGCTTTCTATCTTATAGATAGCAAAAGAATGTTTATACGGATAACCACTCGGGTATTTCCGCCTGTCAGCGTGACTCAAATGTCAGTATGACAGATCTTGTGAGCGCGGAAGATGACGTAAATCTCCGCGTGTCAACGGGCTTGTTGGGCCGCGATTGACGAAGGGTGCAGAAGACGATGTTAGTCTCTGCATGCTATCAGGCTTTTTGTCTTACGGATAGCAAAAGAAAGTTTTGAAAGTGCGGACAACCACTTGGGTATCTCCGCATGTCACTTGACTCCAGTGTCAGTATAACAGAAATTGTGGGGCGGCCGACAAAAGCAAGGCTCTTGCTCTTACGTATCCTCAAATGAGGAATTCAGTCCTACGTAGTTTTGGATAACTTGTGAGACTAAAAATAGTTTCGGTGTTTTCTTCACTAAAATGCGAACATGCTTTAGTAAAGAGACAAATATTCCAAATGATTAGAGCAACATATGCTTTTTGGGAGAAAAACAATGTGTCTATCAGGGAAGGAGAGTACGCTGATGAAATCCTCTCATAACCTCAAATGAGATTTTGGATGTTAGCATTTCGTTTCTAAATGACCATTTAGAGGAAACACTGGGTTCAACAAAAACAAAAGAAAATCACTCAAAGTGTATCAATCTTACACAGGTAAGTGTTTCATCCTAATTCCAAACCATAGATATGCCATGACTTGACTTTGCAAATAATTTCCTATCAAATCAAAGATTACATGCGCGATCATGGATCAATAGGACTTTTCTTGGGAATGGGTTCTTTTGGTGGGAAATTTGGCTTTGAGTTTTCTGGCTTTTTTCTTTTCTGTTTTTGTTTTACGCGAGGCGAACAAGTCACCGACGCACAAGATTTTGGTTGGCAATCTAATGGAGAAGACCACTTTAGATCGTGATTTCCTTTCCTTCTTTTTGTTTATTGGGTGACAATTCTGTATTGTTTAGATATCGTCTAGTCCAACGACCTTTCTGCACATTTCCTCTGTTTTCCTTCGATCCTTGATCGGGAATTTTCTTTCCTTCCTTTTCTTTCTCCCACTCTTTGATTTGGGAATTTTCCTTCTTTTCTTTTTTTTATTTTTTTTCTCTTTTTTTCTTGTTTTTTTTGTTTTCTTCCGAGGGCATGGTTTATGGTAAGTGGGGATTTTGGTTCAAGGCTTGTAGAATGGATGGACATTATATATGTCAGGGTGTTGGTCTGGTTCAAGGATAAAAGGGGATGTCCCACATTATTTCCATGACAAAAATGCAACAATGATGATTTGGAAATTTTATGCAAAACTAGTCATGCATGCACCTACACGGACACTCAAGTGTCGAAAAGTTTTTGGTCATGTGATGCTAGGGCTCATAATTCATTTTCTCTATTTTAGTCAACCTAGTGTTTCCAAAATATGTTCTTTTATCAATTTGTGCATTCATCCGAGTCTATCTTGGGTGTTCGGAAAAACTTTCACAGCATTTACCCTTCAAATGTGTACACACATTTTTTTCAAAAACTGGTTATGATCAGTGAATTTTTTTTCAAAGAAAAGCTGGAAGTCATCTCTTTTCAAAAGCATGTTGGTTTTTCAGCTAGACACCTTATTTTTCTTTTTTCTCTTTTCCTTTTTATCATGTGTTTATTTCTTTTCCTTGTTTGTTTTTGTTTTTTCTTTTCATGAGGTATTTTGCTACCTAAACATGTGTATATTTTCGTGAGGTATTTTTGCTATATACATGCACATCCAAGGTATCTTGCTACCTAAACATACATATATATGTTTTGTGAGGTATTTTTGCTATATACATGCATATCCAAGGTATCTTGCTACCTAAACATACATATATATGTTTTGTGAGATATTTTGCTATATACATGCATATCCAAGGTATCTTGCTACCTAAACATACATATATATGTTTTGTGAGATATTTTTGCTACATACATGCATATCCATGGTATATTTCTACCTAAACATACATATATATATATATTGTGAAGTATTTTTTTGTTACATACATGAATATCCAAGGTATCTTTCTACCTAAACATACATATATATATTTTGTGAAGTATTTTTTTGTTACATACATGCATATCCAAGGTGTCTTTCTACCTAAACATACATATATATATTTTGTGAGGCATGACTACCTTCCGAGCTTGTGCTTGTTTTATTTAAATTCCCAGGATCCTGAGCAACTAGGTGTGTCCTACTATGACTTGAGAAACAAAGGTGATCAAATAACAAGCAGAGATTTAAAAGGTACTAGGTTGCCTCCTAGTAGCGCTTCTTTAACGTCTTGAGTTGGACGCCTGATGATTTGTCGGTCATGGACCTAGTACTTTGCTTACCTTTGGCTTTGGACTTGGTCGCCTATTGGTGGGCCATGTGTCATAGGCAATACTCTAACCTTTTTGTGGATGAGCTGAGGGGCTCTGGAGGTGGCGGCAGTGCATTTGTTGCCTGTTGCTGGCCATGCCCAGGCTGTTGTGGTATCTCGCCCTCTGCCTGCATGGGGGGTGTCATACCCTAATTTCGTCCGGGGACCTTTGCTTGATGACATGCGACCTTTCTTTGGTCCTTGTGAGGTGCTTGGCACCCATCATTAGGCAATTTGTGAAATTCCAGGACATGCCGGAAAACCAAAAAATATTGATGCACAATCCGTAAGTTTCCATGACACACTGGAAATCAAATGGAAGCATAGTTGCATAATTAAGTGAGATTCCGTAACATTCCGTAAGTCAAAAAGGGGATGATTATGTAATCCGCAAGGTTCCGTAACATTACGGAAAGAAAACAAGTATCGTTACGAGATTCGTAAGTTTCCATAACTTTACGAAAAAAGAATCACCGAAAAAGGTAAGGGGGTGAACTTATCAAGATAGGGGTGTAAATAGCAATTCAAATCTAGGCCCTTCCAGAACATTTTGGAAGTTGGGTTGCTTAAGGAGGAAGCAACTGGGCGGCAAGCTCCTCCACGTTTTTGAAAAATGGTTTTTGGGGCTTCCGCGGCTTCCGTAATACTTCCGTAAAATTTCCGAAAACCTTGGGTAAGCATATTCCACTTAACATTGGTGAAAGGGAAGAGAAAAAAGATGAAAATCAAATTCGAAAACAGTTCCGTAAGGCTTCCGTAACTTTTCCGTAAAATACGAAAAGGGGGGTGAACTTAGTAATTCGGGTGCGCTTAGAAATCTTCTTCATTAAGTCTTTGGGCGGCAAGCACCTCCCTTTTTTTCTATAAATAGGGGAGGGGGGAGCTGTTTCAAAATGTTCAAGACCCCTTTGGCTATGCATTTCGGCTATTTTGGGCAAAAAACACGTTTTCGTGAAGAAAAATCGAGTCGAAGTGCTTCTGTAACGCTTCCGTAAGCGATTCTGTGGAAATTCTTCATCGTTCTTCGTCGTTCTTCACCGTTCTTCATCCGTTCTTCGTTCGTTCTTCGTTCTTCAACGGGTAAGTTTTCGAATCCGAGACTTTCAATTCATTTCTTGTTTTGTGTACTTTCACTTTAATTTCGTTTACTTTCAGTTTTCTTTTCTTCCCTTTTGACGTGCTTAAGCCATTTATTTAAGTCATTTCTCGCTTAATCTAAAAATAAAATAAATTTCCACCGATCATTTGAATTGTATCATCCGTTAATTTTGGTTAAAATGAATTCCGACCGTTCGGTCATGCCGTAACCACGTTGGAAATCAAAAAAAGAGGTAAAATAATAATATAATAATCAAAAACAATATTTTTTAGTAAAGTAAAGCGAAAAATCAATCGGACGTTTTCTCTTTGGGATTTCTCATTCTTAATCGAATTGACTAATAACTAAGGTGAAACTAAGGCTAAAATCAACTCGCCTAGTCAAGCTCGTCCACAAAAATAGGTTTTTGAAAGTTTATCACTTCAATTTCTTATTAAGTAAAATGGGTCATTTTTAAGGTCCAACGCCTTAAAATGATCACCTTTCAAGTAAAAAGAATCACTTGATTCACGCATAAGAAAGAACTACGTAGGTCTGATTTTCTCATCCCAATTGAGGAATACGTAGGAGCAAAGGGAAACACCCTTGTCGACCACAAAAAGAGAAAAAATATAAAAAGGGTATAAAGGATATAAGGACATAAAAGGGAACGTAAAAATCAAAGTCATGTTTGCACATTCGATTAAAGGCTGTCGTCCCTTGTGACGGACGTGTGGGGTGCTAATACCTTCCCCGCGCGTAAATACAACTCCCGAACCTTTCACTTAAAAGTTCGTAGATCGCGTCTTTTCCGGTTTTTCCGACGTTTTCCTCAAATAAACGTTGGTGGCGACTCCGCGCGTATTCCTTTCGTGGAACACGCATCCCGCGAGTCACGCGTCGCCCTCCCGCCGAAGGGTAGGTTGCGACAGTTGGCGACTCCACTGGGGACTATTTTTAGAGAGTTAGGCAATTTAATCTTGTGCAAATTTTGCCATGACTTACTCCTTTGTTGGCTTCCCCTTATTATGTTCTTGTATATGTAACTCTTTGATGCTTTTAGTGCATTTTTTTTGTATGCATGAGGTAAATATTTATTCATTTGATGCACACAAACACTAACACTATTTGCACACACGGTGAGTTGAAAAAGGGCCCTATACCCGGGTTCGTGGGAACATAAGGAGTGGAGGTGAATCCGTGATCATGCTAGGTCTCCGACTTGCTTGATTAAGTAAACCCTCATCTAGAGTTTTTCTCTTTGAAAACATATTGTTGCTAGTAGTCCCTACTGCTGCAGTATGTTCTTCGAAGGGGATGATACCTCTAGAAACCATCAAGAGAGATATGACTACCTTGGGGGTTATCACTAAAAGCCTAGTTAGCTCTCTCCCTTATAGGTCCCTTAAATAGGGGCACGGAGCAAACACGCTGCGTGCCATTTTTCACACTACCATGCATAAGTATCATATACCCTTTTGCTTATATTTGTTTGTGAATATTGTCGTACTATGTACATCCCCGTGTTGTGCCTTTCGCATATGCATCATGCGTGGGTTTCGTCTTTGATCCCCTCACTTTAGCAAACCGACGGAGGGTCCGTGTCGCCTTCTTAAAAAACATACGTTGGGTGCCATGCTGCCCAAACGTTGTATCCAAGAAGGAAACAATTTCTCGGGCTCCCGTATTCGTAAATTGCATCTGTGTCATATGCATTTCTTCATGCATTCATCCATTCCACCCATGATAGATGTAGGAGTTTTGTTTCGCACTAGATTTTATTTCACTTTAGTAAAACATGGGATCAAGTCAAAAGCCTTCGCTTAAAAAGAGGTTCTATCAAGTCAAAATCAAGAGCTTAGAGGTCACCAGTTTACGAAAGTTGGGGCAATTAATGGGTCAACTTCAACGGCAAGCCTTCCGCAAAGCCTATGGTAAGATTTGGGACCTAGCTAGGGTAGAAGTCTCCATGGAACCGATTGCATCCCTTTCCCAGTATTATGACCAGCCCCTAAGGTGCTTCACATTTGAGGACTTCCAGCTAGTGCCGACTGTGAAAGAGTTTGAAGAAATCCTGGGATGCCCACTGGGAGGAAGGAAGTCATATCTTTTCTCTGGGTTCTATCCCTCCACGACAAGAGTTGCCAAGGTGGTGAAAATCTCAGCACAAGAGTTGGACCGTGTAAAGCAAAACAGGAATGGGGTAGTCGGAGTACCAAGGAAGTGTTTGGAGGAAAGGGCAAAGGCCTTGGCAAATCAAGGCGAATGGGCTTTCTTTTATTGACATCTTGGCGCTTTTGATCTTTGGAGTTGTCCTCTTTCCGAATATGGAAGGGTTAGTGGACCTAGCAGCGATTGACGCTTTCCTCGCCTTTCATCATGGCAAGGAAAGCCCGGTCGTCGCCATTTTGGCCATGTATGACACGTTCGACCGGGGATGTGAAAAGAGCGGCGCAAGAATTGTTTGTTGTGCACCAACTCTTGGCTAGCATGGAGGGGCGTCTGTTAAATGGTTCCCTCGCTAGAAGGAAGGAAGAATCAAGATTCTATCTTCATGTGAAGGATGTCCCATGAGAGGAGTGCCATCAGACGAAAGCATCACGCCTTTCATCGCACGAGGTTTCAGTGACCACAACGCGAGGGTACTCCAAGGAGTTCGCAAGGCATGGGATGCGGCGTGAAGAAAGGACAGAGAGCTTAGGGGAAGCAGTAATGGGATCATCGGCGGCTATCATAAGTGGCTGAGAGTCCGAACACAAGGACTGGATTGGCTCCCAAATCTAAAGACTGTGAGAGACGATGAGGTTAAAGCTTCGGAAGAAAGTGATGAGGTACAAGCCCTAAAGGCAGAGCTTGAAAGAGCCTGGGTAGTCGAAGAGAAGTTCAAGTCCATAGCCATCAAAGTATGAAAAGAGTATGATGAACTAAGGGATGTCAATATGGCCACCGATGAAGCCTTGGAATGAGAAACCAAGAAGGCCCGAAAGGAAGAACACGACCAAAGCAAAGTTTTGAGGGGCTTTATAGGGCAGCAATAGTGAGCTCAAGCTCCGAAGAGGTGAAAGGAATCATCATGGGTCAAAGGCATGATCTTGAAGGACGAGCTAAAGGTTTGCCTTAGGTCGAAAAGAAATTTGTCCCAACAGTTAAGCGAGACTGAAGGGAATATGTGGGCCATCATCGATAAGTGCAAAGAGAAGCTAAATCTAGCGGCGACTCACGAGCAAAGGCTAGAGGATGAGTACGCCAAGATATCAGCAGAAAGGGAAGCAAGGGAAAGGGTAATTGATTCATTGCACCAAGAGGCAACAATGTGGACGAACCGATTTGCTCTTACTTTGAACAGGAGTCAAGAACTTCCCCCATTGCTAGCCAAGGCCAAAGTAGTGGCGGACACCTACTCTGCCCCCGAGGAGATCCACGGACTTCTCAGCTATTGTCAGCATATGATAGACTTAATGGACCATATGATTAGAAACCGCTAGGAAGTTTGTATTGTCGCTCAGATCTTGACTAGTTATAACTTTTTGAAAAAAATGAGTTTATCCCACGTTTTTACTCCAAAAATCAGTGTGAATCAAGTCACTCCCACATTTTATCTCTAGCATGCATTGTATGTTGGTCTCGTCCTTTGTCACGGGAAGCCGGAAGGTCCATATCACCTTCTTAATTGTACACATGGGGCACTGCGCCCCCAAATGCGCAAGTAAGAAGAGATAATTTTCCGGGCTCTCGTGTCCGTAAAATGCATTCATATCATGCATCGCATAAGCATCTCTTCATAACATCATAATGAACATATTGTTCCTTCATTTGTCCGTTATCATATTCCAGCCTCACATTTTGCATGAGTCATGGCATCATCATGCATATGCGTTCAACAAACTTTTTGATCTGCAAAATTGCATACCATTTGTTTTCATGTTTGCTCATCCTTGTGTTTTCCTCTACAAAAACAAAAAAAGGGGAAGCGTGAATATTTAGGATTGTTGATGTCCTTGTTACTTCTAGTTTCACCTTGACAAAGATGTCATGGACCATGTTGAAAATCTAAATTGATTCAACCCCATATCCTGCGTAAAAATTCGCAATCTTCAACTGTACATCATTCGCATACATCCATGCTTTTCATTGGTTGCATTGCTCATTGCATTCTTTCCTTGAAAAATAAAATAAAATAAAATAAAATGAACTTAATCATTGTTATAAAAAAAAAACATGCTTTACGGCGTCCTCACCGAACTTGTGCTAGAGCTAGAGTAATGGGTGAAGTAGAGGAGATACAAGAGAAGATGAAGGCCGACATGGAGGCCATTAAAGAGAAAATGGCCACAATGATGGAGGCCATGATGAGCGTGAAGAAGATAATGGAAGCCAATGCGGTTGCAATTGCCGCTACCAGCGTTGTTGCTAAGGTGAACCTGATGTCCCCATCCGGCATCAACCAAATGAATCATCCAACCTCAGATATGGTAGGCAAAGATTTGGGAAGTACGGGCAGCCCCCATAATGTACAAATTCAAAACGAGCACGCCTTCCCGCCATATGGCTTGCCTCTCAACTATACGCCACCCAAAGTGGCGTACACTCCCAATAAGAATGTCAATAACTCCACTCCTATACCCATTGAGAGCCAACAACCCCAAACTGATCATGCACATGTCTCTTAAACCGTGGGGGGGACACATGAAATTCCCCACCACAATCTAGACTTCGAGCCTTGCCTCGGATATGCCACGGAAGGGCAAGCAGTTGGTGGTATACCCCTACAAAACCCTTTGGAAAGCCCTCAGTATCACCCACAACTACACCTCTTGCATTCCACGACAAGTAAAAACCCTCATGCTATGGCAGAAATGGGAAAGTTGGATCATCTAGAGGAAAGGCTCAGGGCCATTGAAGGAGGTGAAGATTATGCCTTTGCTAACCTAAAAGAGTTGTTCCTAGAACCCAATATCATCACCCCTCCCAAGTTCAAGGTGCTGGACCTTGACAAGTACAAGGGGACTACTTGTCCCAAGAACCATCTAAAGATGTATTGTCAGAAGATGGGGGAATACGCAAAAGATGAGGAATTGCTAATACATTCCTTCCAAGAAAGTCTTACTGGGGTAGCTGTTACCTGGTACACTAACTTGTAATCTTCCCGAGTCCATTCTTGGAAGGACCTAATGGTTGCCTTTGTTAGGCAGTATCAGTACAATTTTGATATGGTTCCGGATAGGATGCAACTACAGAACATTTGCAAAAAGGGGGATGGATCTTTCAAAGAACACGCCCAAAAGGTGGAGGGATCTGGCGGCCCAGGTGGTACCCCCAATGATGGAAAGGGAGACGATGATCGTGATGGTAGACACATTATCGATACTCTACTATGAAAAGATGGTGGGCTACGCACCCTCAAAGCTTTGCGGATTTGGTCTTCGCCAGTGAAAGGATCGATGTGGGTTCGAAAAGAGGCAAATTTGATCATCCTACTAGGACGACTGAGAAAACTGGGGCAAATGAAGAGGGTGAGAAAGAAGGAGAAACCCATGCTGTGACTGCCATTCCTATACGGCCAAGTTTCCCACCAAACCCAACAATGTCATTACTCAGTCAATAACAAACCTCCTCCTTACCCACCACCCAGTTATCCACAAAGGTCATCCCTAAATCAACCACAAAGCCTGTCTACCGCACTTCCAATGACGAAGACCACCTTTAGCACAAACCAAAAAAACACCAACAAAAAGGAATTTTGCAGCAACTGTAGGGTTCTCCCCAAATTCCGTTGTCATATGCTAAACTTGATCCCATATCCACTCAATAATTCAATGGTAGCCATAACCCCAACCAAGGTTCCTCAACCTCCATTTTTCTGAGGATACGACTCGAACGCAACGTGTGCTTATCGTGGAGGAGCCCTGGGGCATTCCATTGAGCATTGTATGACCCCGAAGCATAAAGTGTGAAGTCTAATTGATACGGGCTGGCTGAAATTTGAGGAGAATCGCTTGTTGAATCATAACATTGACAAGCAACACCATACATGGTTCGGCCACTTCCCGCGCCTACGTCCAGTCCTCAAGAAACCCACTTGAGATTTTCCACTCTCTTTGTAAAACTCCTTTTACAAAGTCTGAACCACACAGGGACAACCCTTCCCTTGTGTTCAAGAATCCTCTACAATAAGAGACTCTCAGTCTCTTAATCCCTTTTCAGAAGTAAGAAGAAGAGAAGAAGAAATCTCTCTTAAAAGGGATAGATTGTACAATGAAGACCAATCAAAATTCCTTATTGAATATGCAAGTGGTTGACCAAGGAATCTTTTTGAGAGGATAAGACAGTTCAGTTCAGAAAAACTCTTAATCTTTTGAGAGGATAAACTTTGTGGGCAATGAAAACTCTCTTTAAATTCGTGTTTCCAAGTCACCTTTGATGGCCATTCATAAACCATTTGAATACATGTGACTCTTGGAAATTATTTTCTGAAAATCTCCTCTGGTAATCGATTACAAGACTTGTGTAATAGATCACAGGCTTTAAAATTTGAATAAATTGCTGGTAATCAATTACCATCCATGTGTAATCGATAACACATTATAAATTTTGAATTCAAATTTCTAGTGACTGTTATAAACATTTTCAGCTGCTGGTAATTGATTACCAGAGAGTAAATCTCAATTTAAAATGATTTAGATAGAATTCTTTGGCCAAACCTTTTGCTTTTTCAATTTGGAAACTTCTTCCTAAGATTCTAGAGATCAACTTGATCATATATCTTGATTTTCTTGGATTCTTGGATTCTTGTCTTGAATAAAACTTGGAAGCACTTGATCCTTTGGCATCATCAAAACATCTTGCTTCTACATAGGAGTCATTTGACTTAATCCATCAAAAAATCCTTCAACTATTTCTCGTCCTTGGAAAAATTCTTTTTGCAAGAATCAACTGCTTCTTTCATTCTTCCTCACTACGAGGTCATGACAAAAGACAACGATTGGTACCTCAAAGCCTTACACTGGGGCAATGAAGGGCATCGTGCATGAGCCTCAAGTGAACCTAGGGGCAGATTAGAAGTTGTCACCGAATAGGTTCCCTCCTACAAGGTCATGATGAAAGACAACGAATTGTACCTCAAAGCCTTACACTGGGGCAATGAGGGGCACCGTGCATGAGCCTCAAGTGAACATAGGGGCCGATCAAAAGTTCTCACCCATCGATGTTTTTAACAAAAAAAAGGGGACAAACCCTAGGATTTCAATGGATTGATTAAACATCAAACGACTCCATTGTCGTCACTCCAAAATGGTCAAGTGACTAAATCAAAAAGAACATACACTCTGAGGGAGTTCCCGGAGAGATTTGCAAAAAGATAGGATGAGGTTGCATGAATTATCACCTTTTTCAAAAGGGCAGTCAATCTGTGTTTTCCAAAAAAAAAATCAAATCAAAATCAAAATCACAAAATAGGGAAAGAATGCCATGAACATTGTACAACTTTCCATTACATTGCATTGTTTCATATAAAGTCCGCATTTACCCAAATTTCACAACAAAGGTTGCATGCATTTGCATCCCTCAAAATCATGTTAACTACATAGATTCCCTACATCTAAATGTCCAAATCTTTTGAATTTGGGATGACCGGCTCTCTCGATGAGTCGATCTCTTGCTTTCTCATAAGGATGGACCTTTGGGTACTAGTACCCTGGTCTTCAGAGGACTACACGTCCTCGCCAACAGAGGGCTGCACGCCCTCACCTTAAGAGGACTGTGTGTCCTCACTTTCAGAGGACTGCATGTCCTCACCTTTAGAGGGCTACACGCCCTCGCCATCAGAGGACTGCGTGTCCTCACCTTCAGAGGGCTACACGCCCTCGCCATCAGAGGACTGCATGTCCTCACCTTCAGAGGGTTACACGCCCTCGCCATCAGAGGACTGCATGTCCTCACCTTCGTAGGGCTACACGCCCTCACCTTTAGAGGACTACACGTCCTCGCCAACAGAGGGCTGCACGCCCTCACCTTGAGAGGACTACACGTCCTCGCCAACGTAGGGCTACACGTCCTCGCCAACGTAGGGCTACACGCCCTCACCTTTAGAGGACTACACGTCCTCGCCAACAGAGGGCTGCACGCCCTCACCTTTAGAGGACTACACATCCTCGCCTTCAGAGGACTCCACGTCCTCACCTTGAGAGGACTACACGTCCTCGCCTTGAGAGGACTACACGTCCTCGCCTTGAGAGGACTACATGTCCTCACAATCAGAGGGCTGCACGCCCTCACCTCCAGAGGACTACACGTCCTCGCCTTGAGAGGGCTACCCGCCCTCGCCTTGGGTACTAGTTACCCTCACCTTCAGAGGACTACATGTCCTCACCTTCGTAGGGCTACATGCCCTCACCTTTAGAGGACTACACATCCTCGCCTTCAGAGGACTGCACGTCCTCACCTTGAGAGGACTAAACGTCCTCGCCTTGAGAGGACTACATGTCCTCACCATCAGAGGGCTGCACGCCCTCACCTCTAAAGGACTACACGTCCTCGCCTTGAGAGGACTACATGTCCTCACCATCAGAGGGCTGCACGCCCTCACCTCCAGAGGACTACACGTCCTCGCCTTGAGAGGGCTACTCGCCCTCGCCTTGGGTACTAGTTACCCTCACCTTCAGAGGACTACATGTCCTCACCTTCGTAGGGCTACACGCCCTCACCTTTAGAGGAACACACGTCCTCACCTTCAGAGGGCTACACGCCCTCGCCATCAGAGGACTGCATATCCTCACCTTCGTAGGGCTACACGCTCTCACCTTTAGAGGACTACACGTCCTCGCCAACAGAGGGCTACACGCCCTCACCTTTAGAGGACTACACGTCCTCGCCAACAGAGGGCTGCACGCCCTCACCTTGAGAGGACTACACGCCCTCACCTCCAGAGGACTATACATCCTCGCCTTGAGAGGGTTGCACGCCCTCACCTTTAGAGGGCTACGTGTCCTCATTTTCAGTGTGCTCCACATCCGCACCTTAAGAGAATTTAAGGTCCTCTATCCTTAAATGCTTAACCAAGACTTGCACTCCCGGTTAAGGGACCACTAGTTTCCTTTTAACGGTTCCTGGGCCACCCCCTGATATTGGAGGAGGGCCAACTGTGCGAGCACAACCAGAGAGGGAGGCTATCACACAGCTACTATGCATACCGAGGCAAGATTTCACCCGTGCCGCTGCAAAGAGACGAGTGCGGATCATGCGCACCAACATGACCACTCTTACACAGATATAGATGACATTGCTACTTAGCAACATTCTGCCCAGCGACCGCAATGCCAATCTCCCCCTGCAAAAGTATCAGTTGGTCTGTGTCGTCCCGACATGGGTAAGTATGCATATGGTTCAACTGATTTCTGATACCATCTATTGTTTGCAGGGATCGCACCCACAAAGACACCCAGTGGACCTGAAGAAGTCCAACAGGGCCCTGGGGTTTCCAGCTCTGGTTACGAGCCTCTGTCGGCCCTACAGGGCGCCCGTTCCCCCCAGCAAGTTCATGTCGTCGTGGCATAGTTCTAGGGAGTGCCCGTCGCCCCCAGCAAGGTCATCAGGTCCCCCCTACCAATCGAGCTTTCATCAAGAAGTTCTGCGTCTCCAGGCAGGCGCAGGGCGAAACACCACAGCAGCCTGGCGATGGCCGGCAGCGGGCAACAGACGCACCGCCATCACCTCTAGAGTTCACCTCTGCTCATCCACAAAAAGGTTTGAGTATTGCCTACACCACATGGCCGACCAATAGGCAACCAAGTCCAAAGCCAAAGGTAAGCAAAGTACTAGGTCAGTGACCGACAAGTCATAAGGCGTCCAGCTCAAGACGTTAAAGAAGCGCTACTAGGAGGCAACCTAGTACCTTTTAAATTTCTGCCTGCTATTTGATCACTTTTTATAGTAGGACGCACCTAGTTGCTCATGATCCTGGGAATTTAAATAAAACAAGCGCAAGCTCGGAAGGTAGTCATACCTTACAAAACATATATATGTATGTTTAGGTAGTGAAAATACCTTAGATATGCATGTATGTAAACAAAAAAACACTTCACAAAATATATATATGTATGTTTAGGTAGAAAGATACCTTAGATATGCATGTATGTAAACAAAAAATACTTCACAAAATATATATGTATGTTTAGGTAGAAAGATACCTTGGATATGCATGTATATAGCAAAAATACCTTACAAAACATATATATGTATGTTTAGGTAGCAAGATACCTTGGATATGCATGTATATAGCAAAATACCTCATGAAAAAAAAAAAGAAGAAAAAAAACAAACAAGAAAAAGAAATAAACAAATAAAAAAAAGAAGAAAAAAAAGAGAGAAAAAAGAAAAATAAGTTGTCTAGCTGAAAAACCAACATGCTTTTGAAACGAGGTGACTTCCAACTTTTCTTTGAAGAAAAATTCGCTGATCATAGCTAGTTTTTGGAAAAAAAAATGTGTGTACACCTGAAGGGTGAATGCTGTGAAATTTTCCCGGACGCCCGAAATGGACTTGGATGAATGCACAAATGGATAAAAGAACATATTTTGGAAACATTGGGTTGACTAAAATAGAGGAAATGAATCCTGAGCCCTAGCACCACATGACCATAAAAATTTGACACTTGAGTGTCCGCATAGGTGCATGCATGACCAGTTTTGCATAAAGTTTCCAAATCATCATTTTTGCATTTGTGTCATGGAAATAATGTGGGGCACCCCTTTTATCCTTGATCCAAACCAAACCCCGACATGTATCATGTCTAGCCATTCTACAAACCTTGAGCCAAAATCATGACTCACTATAATCCTTACCCTCGGAAGCAAAAAAGGAAAGAAGGAAAATTTCCAATCAAAGAGAAAGCAAAAAGAAAAGAAAGGAAATTCCCAATCAAAGAGTGGGAGAAAGAAAAAAGAAAAGAAAGGAAATTCCCAATCAAAGAGTGGGAGAAAGCAAAAAGAAAAGAAAGAAAATTCCCAACCAAAGAATGGGAGAAAGTAAAAAAAGGAAGGAAAGAAAGTTCTTGATCAAAGAAACTAGAAGAAATGTGCAGAAAGGTCTTTTGACCAGACAATATCTGAACAATACAGAATTGTCACCAAATGAACAAAAGAAAGAAAAGGAAACCATGACCTAAAGTGGTCTTCTCCCTTTGATTACCAACCAAAATCCTGTGCGTCGGTGACTTGTTCGCCTCGCGCAAAACCAAAACAGAAAAGGAAAAGGGGCAAAAACACACAAAAGCCGAAAAACCCACCAAAAGAACCCATTCCCAAGGGAAGCCCTATTGATCCATGATCACGCATGTAATTTTTGATTTGATAGGAAATAATTTGCAAAGTCAAGTCATGACATATCTATGGTTCGGAATTAGGATGAAACACTTACCTGTGCGGGATTGATACACTTTGAGTGATTTTCTTCTATTTTTGTCGAACCCAGTGTTTCCTCTAAATGGTCATTTAGAAACGAAATGCTAACATCCAAAATCTCATTTATGGTTATGAGAAAATTTCATCAGCATACTCTCCTTCCCCGGTAGACGCATTGTTTTTCACTCAAAAAGGCATATGCTGCTCTAATCAGTTGGAATATTTGTCTCTTTGCTAAAGCATGTTTGCGTTTTAGTGGAGAAAACACCAAGACTTTTTCAAGTCTCACAAGTTATCAAGAACTACGTAGGTCTGAGTTCCTCATGGGAGGATACGTAGGAGCAAAAGCCTCGCTTTTGTCGACCGCACCGCTTTCTGTTACCATGACCCAAGAGCTGGTAGCCCGCGGAGACACCTTACGGTTATCCGCACCTCGAGTGTGATTGATAAGCAGAGGCCAATATGGTCATCTGCGCCCTTTCCGGAGATGTAGGCATCTTCTGGTGGAGACTTTTTCAAGTCTCACAAGTTATCTAGAACTACGTAGGTCTGAGTTCCTCATTGGAGGATACGTAGGAGCAAGAGCCTTGCTTTTGTCGGCCGCCCCATAATCTTTGTCATACTGACCCTGAGGTCATGTGACATGCACCCTTGTGTCATCCAGAGGCGGCGGGCCCGATGACACGTGGAGATACCTCACGGTTATCCACAACCTTTTGTCATCCAGAGGCGGCGGGCCCGATGACACGCAGAGACAAAATTTGGTCATTCTGCACCCTTGTGTCATCCAGAGGCGGCGGGCTCGATGACATGCAGAGACTGACATAGTCTTCTGCACCTTTTGTTCCTCCGGGAACAACGAGTCATTTACATGCAGAAATTTTATGGTCACCCGCGACTCTCGTCAACCGAGAGGAACGAAATTAGTGTCATACCCTAATTTCGTCCGGGGATCTTTGCTTGATGACATGCGACCTTTGTTTGGTCCTTGTGAGGTGCTTGGCACCCATCATTAGGCAATTTGTGAAATTCCGGGAACAACAAGTCATTTACATGCGGAAATTTTATGGTCACCCGCGACTCTCGTCAACCGAGAGGAACGAAATTAGTGTCATACCCTAATTTCGTCCGGGGATCTTTGCTTGATGACATGCGACCTTTGTTTGGTCCTTGTGAGGTGCTTGGCACCCATCATTAGGCAATTTGTGAAATTCCGGGAACAACAAGTCATTTACATGCGGAAATTTTATGGTCACCCGCGACTCTCGTCAACCGAGAGGAACGAAATTAGTGTCATACCCTAATTTCGTCCGGGGATCTTTGCTTGATGACATGCGACCTTTCTTTGGTCCTTGTGAGGTGCTTGGCACCCATCATTAGGCAATTTGTGAAATTCCGGGAACAACAAGTCATTTGCATGTGGAGATTTTATGGTCACCCGCGACTCTCGTCAACCGAGAGGAACGAAATTAGTGTCATACCCTAATTTCGTCCGGGGATCTTTGCTTGATGACATGCGACCTTTCTTTGGTCCTTGTGAGGTGCTTGGCACCCATCATTAGGCAATTTGTGAAATTCCGGGAACAACAAGTCATTTGCATGTGGAGATTTTATGGTCACCCGCGACTCTCGTCAAATCGAGAGGAACAAAATTAGTGTCTTGTCTTTACTTTCCTTTTATCTCCAATAAAAGACAAGTAAAGAGGGGCAACTGTCATACCCTAATTTCGTCCGGGGACCTTTGCTTGATGGCATGCGACCTTTCTTTGGTCCTTGTGAGGTGCTTGGCACCCATCATTAGGCAATTTGTGAAATTCCAGGACATGCCGGAAAACCAAAAAATATTGATGCACAATCCGTAAGTTTCCGTGACACACCGGAAATCAAATGGAAGCATCGTTGCATAATTAAGTGAGATTCCGTAACATTCCGTAAGTCAAAAAGGGGATGATTATGTAATCCGCAAGGTTCCGTAACATTACGGAAAGAAAACAAGTATCGTTACGAGATTCGTAAGTTTCCGTAACTTTACGAAAAAAGAATCACCAAAAAAGGTAAGGGGGTGAACTTATCAAGACAGGGTGTAAATAGCAATTCAAATCTAGGCCCTTCCAGAACATTTTGGAAGTTGGGTTGCTTAAGGAGGAAGCAACTGGGCGGCAAGCTCCTCCACGTTTTTGAAAAATGGTTTTCGGGGCTTCCGCGGCTTCCGTAATACTTCCGTAAAATTTCCGAAAACCTTGGGTAAGCATATTCCACTTAACATTGGTGAAAGGGAAGAGAAAAAAGATGAAAATCAAATTCGAAAACAGTTCCGTAAGGCTTCCGTAACTTTTCCGTAAAATACGAAAAGGGGGGTGAACTTAGTAATTCGGGTGCGCTTAGAAATCTTCTTCATTAAGTCTTTGGGCGGCAAGCACCTCCCTTTTTTTCTATAAATAGGGGAGGGGGGAGCTGTTTCAAAATGTTCAAGACCCCTTTGGCTATGCATTTCGGCTATTTTGGGCAAAAAACACGTTTTCGTGAAGAAAAATCGAGTCGAAGTGCTTCTGTAACGCTTCCGTAAGCGATTCTGTGGAAATTCTTCA
Organism: Glycine soja; assembly: GCF_004193775.1. Taxonomy (NCBI): domain Eukaryota; kingdom Viridiplantae; phylum Streptophyta; class Magnoliopsida; order Fabales; family Fabaceae; genus Glycine; species Glycine soja. The sequence continues at coordinate 33,393,092 of NC_041013.1, forward strand.
TCGTTCTTCGTCGTTCTTCACCGTTCTTCATCCGTTCTTCGTTCGTTCTTCGTTCTTCAACGGGTAAGTTTTCGAATCCGAGACTTTCAATTCATTTCTTGTTTTGTGTACTTTCACTTTAATTTCGTTTACTTTCAGTTTTCTTTTCTTCCCTTTTGACGTGCTTAAGCCATTTATTTAAGTCATTTCTCGCTTAATCTAAAAATAAAATAAATTTCCACCGATCATTTGAATTGTATCATCCGTTAATTTTGGTTAAAATGAATTCCGACCGTTCGGTCATGCCGTAACCACGTTGGAAATCAAAAAAAGAGGTAAAATAATAATATAATAATCAAAAAAATATTTTTTAGTAAAGTAAAGCGAAAAATCAATCGGACGTTTTCTCTTTGGGATTTCTCATTCTTAATCGAATTGACTAATAACTAAGGTGAAACTAAAGCTAAAATCAACTCGCCTAGTCAAGCTCGTCCACAAAAATAGGTTTTTGAAAGTTTATCACTTCAATTTCTTATTAAGTAAAATGGGTCATTTTTAAGGTCCAACGCCTTAAAATGATCACCTTTCAAGTAAAAAGAATCACTTGATTCACGCATAAGAAAGAACTACGTAGGTCTGATTTTCTCATCCCAATTGAGGAATACGTAGGAGCAAAGGGAAACACCCTTGTCGACCACTAAAAGAGAAAAAATATAAAAAGGGTATAAAGGATATAAGGACATAAAAGGGAACGTAAAAATCAAAGTCATGTTTGCACATTCGATTAAAGGCTGTCGTCCCTTGTGACGGACGTGTGGGGTGCTAATACCTTCCCCGCGCGTAAATACAACTCCCGAACCTTTCACTTAAAAGTTCGTAGATCGCGTCTTTTCCGGTTTTTCCGACGTTTTCCTCAAATAAACGTTGGTGGCGACTCCGCGCGTATTCCTTTCGTGGAACACGCATCCCACGAGTCACATGTCGCCCTCCCGCCGAAGGGTAGGTTGCGACAGGGGGCGTAATACTTCTTGATGAAAGCCCGGTTAATGCGGGGCCTAGATGACCTTGCTGGGGGTGACAGGCACTCCGTAAAATTGACAGACGCTCGTAATTAGAGCTGGAAACCCCAGAACCCTGTTGGACTTCTCCGGGTTCACTGGGTGTCTTGCGGGCGCGATCTCTGCGAATAATAGATGACATCAGAAATCAATAGAGCGATGTGCATACTTACCTATGTCATGATGGTGTGACCTTGCTGGGGGGAACGGGCACCCTGTAGGACTGACTGAGGCCCGTAACCAAAGCTAGAGACCCCAGGACCATGTTGGACTTCTCTGGGTCCACTGTGTGTTTTTTGGGCACGATCCCTGCAAATAGTAAATGGCATTAGAAATCAGTTGAACCATATGCATACTTACCTATGTCGTGACGGCACATACCAACCAATACTTTCGCAGGGAGAGATCGGCATTACGGTCGCTGGGCAGAATGTTGCTAAGTAGCAACATCATCCATATCTGTGTAATAGCGGTCATGTTGGTACGCATGATCCGCACTCGTCTCTTTGCAGCGGCACGGTTAAAATCTTGCCCTGGTATGCATAGTAGCCGCACGATAGCCTCCTCCTCTGGTTGTACTTGCATAGTTGGCCCTCCTCCAGGATCAGGGGGTGGCCCAGGAACGGTTGAAAGAAAACTATTGGCCCCTTAACCGGGAATGCAAGTCTCGGTTAAGCATTTAAGGGCAGAGGACCTTAAATTCTCTTCAGGTGCGGATGTGGAGTCCACTGAAGGCGAGAGTGTGTATCCCTCTGAAGGTGAGGACGTGTAGTCCTCTAAAGGCGAGGACGTGTAGTCCTCTGATGGCGAGAACGTGTAGTCGTCTGAAGGCAAGGACGTGTAGCCCTCTGAAGGCGAGGACGTGTAGTCCTCTGAAGGTGAGGGCGTGTAGCCCTCTGAAGGTGAGGACGTGTAGTCCTCTGAAGATGAGGACATGTAGCCCTCTGAAGGTGAGGACGTGTAGTCCTCTAAAGATGAGGATGTACAATCCTCTGAAGGAGAGGGCGTGTAGCCCACTAAAGGCGAGGGCATGTAGCCCTTCGATGGTGAGGACGTGTAGCCCTCCGACGGGGAGGACATGTAGTCCCCTGAAGGCGAGGGCATGTAGCCCTCTAAAGGCGAGGACGTGAAGCCCTCTGAAGGCAAGGATGTGCAGTCCTCTAAAGGTGAGGGCATGTAGTCCTCTCAAGGTGAGGGTACTAGTACCCAACGGTCCACCCTTATGAGAAAGCAAGAGATCGACTCATCGAGAGGGCCGGTCATCCCAAATTCACAAGATTTGGACATTAGATGTAGGAAACATGATTTTTAGGGATGGAGATGCATGCAACCTTTTCTTGAAATGCGGTAAATGCGGACTTCGTATGCAACAGTGCAATGCAATGGAAAGTTGTACAATGTTCATGACATTCTTTCCCTATTTATTGATTTTGATTTTGATTTAATTCTTTTTGGAAAACACAGATTGACTGTCCTTTTGAAAGAGGTGATAATTCATGCAACCTCATCCTATCTTTTTGTAAATCTCTCTGGGAACTCCCTCAGAGTGTATGTTCTGTTTGATTCAGTCACTTGACCATTTTGGAGTGACGGCAATGGAGCCGTTTGACGTTTAATCAATCCATATAAATTCCAAGGTTTGCCCCCCTTTTTTTTGTTTAAAAACATCGACGGGTGAGAACTTTTGATCTGCTCCTATGTTCACTTGAGGCTCATGCACAATGCCCCTCATTGCCCCAGTTTAAGGCTTTGAGGTACCAATTGTTATCTTTCATCACGACCTTGTAGCTGGGAACCTATTGGCTGAGAACTTCTAATCTGCCCCTAGGTTAACTTGAGGCTCATGTGCGATGCCCCTCATTGCCCCAGTGTAGGGTTTTGAGGTAACAATCGTTGTCCTTCGTAGCAGGGAACCTTTCGGGTGGGAATTTCTAATCTGCCCCTAGGTTTACTTGAGGCTTATGCACGGTGCCCCTCATTGCCCCAGTGTAAGGCTTTGAGGTACCAATCGTTGTCTTTCTCACAACCTCGTAGTGAGGAAGAATGAAAGAAGAAGTTGATTCTTGCAAAAGAATTTTCCAAGGACGAGAAATAGTTGAAGGATTTTTTCAGTTGATGGATTAAGTCAAATGACTCCTATGTAGAAGGAAGATGTTTTGATGTTTTGATGTTTTGATGATGCCAAAGGATCAAGTGCTTCTAAGTTTTATTCAAGACAACAATCCAAGAAAATCAAGATATATGATCAAGTTGATCTCTAGAATCTTAGGGAGAAGTTTCCAAATTGAAAAAGCAAAAGGTTTGGCCAAAGAATTTTAAATTGAGATTTACTCTCTGGTAATCGATTACCAACAGCTGAAACTATTTATCACAGTCACTAAAAATTTGAATTCAAAATTTTATAATGTGCAATTGATTACACATGGATGGTAATTGATTACCAACAGTTTATTAAACGTTTTAATTCAAATTTCAAAACCTATAATCGTTTACACAAGTCTTGTAATCGATTACCAGAGGGGATTTTCAGAAAATAATTTCCAAGAGTCACATCTATTCAAATGTTTTATGAATGGCCATCAAAGGTGACTTGGAAACATGAATTTAAAGAGAGTTTTCATTGCCCAAAAAGTTTTATCCTCTCAAAAAGATTCCTTGGTCAATCACTTGTATATTCAATAAGGAATTTTGATTGATCTTCATTGTACAATCCATCTCTTTTAAGAGAGATTTCTTCTTCTCTTCTTCTTATTTCTGAAAAGGGATTAAGAGATCGTGGGTCTCTTGTTGTAGAGGATTCTTGAACACAAGGGAAGGGTTCTCCCTGTGTGATACAGACTTTGTAAAAGGAGTTTTACAAAGAGAGTGGAAAATCTCAAGTGGGTTGCTTGAGGACTGGACGTAGGCACGGGAAATGGCCGAACCATCATAAATCAAGTTTGCATTCCTCTCTTCCCTTAAACTTCTTTTATTTATTGCTATTTATCTTTTGCTTTAAAGAATTTTATTTTGAATATTCTTTTGAGTAATTCATGTTAAGGGTGCATTGTTAATCCAAAAAGAAAGAGTGAAAGTTTAATTAGGGAATGGTCTTTGTATCTTAATTCAACCCCCCCCTTCTTAAGATAACTGAGGCCATTTGTCCAACATCCTATTCTTGATAACTCACTTTACTCTAAAAAGACAAACTTTCCGGAATGATAAAATGAGGTCACATGAATGTCTTGAAAACACAGCCAATCAAATGCTCTTTTTTTTTCTTTCCTTTTTGAACTTCTTCTTTTCTTTTCTTTTTTATTTTGAAACTTATTTATTTTGAACTTTACTCGTTGTTTCACGGCACCCCCACCAACGTGCAAGACGAGTAATTTCTGATTGAACGGTCGTGGAAGTCAACACTCAGGAGAGCATGTCGCTCGAGCAAACAAACCAATGGCTTGCACCCACATTCCAGTGGAAGCAAAGATGTAATTACGAGAGGATGATGGACAAAGATGTCAGATTGATCCATTTTATTTAGCATTGTAACTATGGTTTACAACAATGGCATAAACTTGAAGATCCTGATGAGTCATTAGAGACATCTAACAACAACTTTCAAAATTGCCCCTTGTGTGGTGTCGCTTGTCAGTGTTAGGATTCAACAAGCGATTCTCCTCAAATTTTAGCCAGCCCACGTCAATTAGACTTTGCACCTTATGCTTCAGGGTCATACAGTGCTCAACGGAATGCCCCGGGGCTCTTCCATGATATGCACATGTTGCGTTCGAGTCGTATCCTCAAAAAAATGGAGGTTGAGGAAACCTAGCAGGGGTTATGGCAACCATTGAATTGTCGAGTAGGTATGGGAGCAAGTTAGCATATGACATCGGAATTTGGGGTGAATCCTATAGGCTTTTTGTTGCAAAATCCTTTTCTGGTTGGTGTTTTGGTTTGTGCTCAAGGTGGTGTTTAGCATTTGTTGTGTGGAAGGTAGGCTTTGTGGTTTATTTGGGGATGGCCTTTGTGGATAATTGGGTGGTGGGGAAGGAGAAGGTTAGTTATTGGCTGAGTAATGACATTGTTGGGTTGGTAGGAAACTTGGTTGTATAGGAATGGCAATCACAACATGGGTTTCTCCCTCATTCTCACCCTCTTCATTTGCCCCATTTTTTTTTTCATTCGTCCAAGCAGGATGATTAAATTTGCCTCTTTTCAGACCCATATCGATCCTTTCATCGGCGAAAACTAAATCAGCAAAGCTTGAAGGTGCGTACCCCGCCATTTTTCATAGTAAAACCCTGGTAATGTGTATACTATTATGGTGATCATCTCTTTCTCCATCATTGTAGGTGCCACTTGAGTTGCCAAGTCTCTACATCTTTGGGCGTATTCTTTGAAAAATCTGTGCCCCCTTTTTCACATGTTTTGTAGTTGCATCTTATCCGAAGCCATTATACTGACACTGCTTAACGAAGGCAACCATTAGGTCCTTCCAAGAATGGACTCGGGAAGGTTCCAAGTTAGTGTACCAGGTAACAGCTACCCCTGTAAGACTTTCTTGGAAGGACTGTATCAGCAATTCCTCATCTTTTGCGTATGCCCCCATCTTCCGACAATACATCTTTAGATGGTTCTTGGGGCAAGTAGTCCCTTTGTACTTGTCAAAGTCCAGCACCTTGAACTTGGGAGGGGTGATGATATTGGGTACTAGGAACAACTCTTCTAGGTTAGCAAAGGCATAATCTTCACCTCCTTCAATGGCCCTGAGCCTTTCCTCTAGATGATCCAACTTTCCCATTTCTGCCATAGCATGAGGGTTTTTACTTGTTGTGGAATGCAAGAGGTGTAGTTGTGGGTGATACTGAGGGCCCTCCAAAATGTTTTGCAGGAGTATACCACCAACTGCTTACCCTTTAGTGGCATATCCGAGGCAAGGCTCGAAGTCAGCTAGATTTTGGTGGGGCATTCCATGTGGTTTCCCCATGGTTTGAGAGACATGTGCCTCATCAGATTGAGGTTATTGGCTCTCAATGAGTATCGGAGTGGAGTTATTGATATTCTCATTGGGAGTGTACGCCACATTGGGTGGTGTATAGTTGGAAGGCAAGCCATATGGCGTGAAGGCGTGCTTGTTTTGAATTTGCACATAATGGGGGCCGCTCGTACTTCCCAAATCTTTGCCCACCATATCAGAGGTTGGATGATTCATTTGGTTGAGATCAGATGGGGGCATCGGGTTCACCTTAGCAACAGCCCTGGTAGCGGCAACTGCAACCGCATTGGCTTCCATTATCTACTTCATGCTCATCATGGCCTCCATCATTGTGGCCATTTGCTCTTTCATGGCCTCCATGTCGGCCTTCATCTGCTCTGGCACCTCCTCTACTTCATCCATTACGCTAGCTCTAGCACGGGTTCGGTAGGCCACACTGACCTCCATTATCTCCTTTATGCTCATCATGGCCTCCATCATTGTGGTCATTTTTTCTTTCAAGGCCTCCGTGTCAGCCTTCATTTGCTCTTGCACCTCCTCCATGTCACCCATTACTCTAGCTTTAGCACAGGTTCAGTAAGGGCGCCGCAAAGCGTGTTTTTTTCTTTTTGATAATAATGATTAAGTTCATTTTTTTTTCAAGGAAAGAATGCAATGAGCAATGAAAAGCATGGATGTATGTGAATGATACACAGTTGAAGTATTGCCAATTTTTACGCAGGACATGGGGTTGAATCAATTTAGATTTTTCAACATGGTTCATGACATCTTGGTCAAGGTGAAACTGGAAGTAACAAGGACATCAACAGTCCTAAATGTGTTTGGCAGTAGACGAAGTAGTGATGTAACTCGATTCATCTTTTGCCCCAATTTTTGCAAGATGGTTACTTCCATACTTCAACTGAACTTTTTTCGAAAAAGCATGAGCTTAGTTCAACCTTATAATCCAAGGAATGGCAATTTTGATCACCAATACTTCAACAACCGGTCATAGGGATGAATGATTCGGGCATACTTTAAACTATGCATGGAAAATGTAATTATGAAATTGAGATGCCCGAAGAAACATCATTTCCTAGTTAACCATGCATTAGGTACCATGTTCACTCATTTTGTTTTTAAGTGAAATGGGTTTATGATCCCAACATGGTTGGCTCATGGTACCGAATATATGCAACCAAGAATGTATCTGAATCTTCATGCTTCCCTTTTTGTTTTTGTTTTGTAGAGGAAATTGCGAGGATCATGCATGAAAATAAAAGGTATGAAGTTCGTAGAACAAAAAGTATGTTGAACGCGTATGCATGATGATGCAATGACTCATGCAAAATTCGCTGCTGGAATATGACAACAGACAAATGCAGGAACGATATGTTCATTATGATGCCATAAATAGATGCTTATGCGATGCATGATAGAGATAAAATGTGGGAGTGATTTGATTCGCACTGATCTTTGGAGTAAAAACATGGGATAAACTCATTTTATTTAGAAAGTTATAACGAGTCAAGATCCAAGTGACAATACAAGCTTCCTAGCGGTTTCTAATTATATGGGCCATTAAGTCTATCATATGGTGACAGTAGCTGAGAAGTCCATGGATCTCCTCGAGGCCAGAGTAGGTGTCCGCCATTGCTTTGGCCTTGGCTAGCAATCGGGGAAGTTCTTGACTCCTGTTCAAGGTAAGAGCAAATCGGTCCATCCACGTTGTTGCTTCTTGATGTAACGAGTCGATCACCCTTCCTCTAGCCTTCTTTTCCGCGTACACTCGAGCATACTCGTCTGCCACTTTGTGCTCGTGGGTCGTGGCTAGATTTAACTCCTCTTGGTACTTGTTGACGATGGCTAACATGCTGGTCTCTGTTTCGTGTAACCGCTGAGGCAAGTTTCTTTTGGACCTTGAGCAAACCTTCAACTCATCTTTCAAGTTCAAACTGTCTACTCGTGATTGGTCCCTTTCCTCTCTCTGGAGCTTAAGCTCGCTGTTGCTAACCCACAGAGCCCCTCGGAACTTGTTCCGGTCGTACTCTTCCCTACGAACCCTCTTGGTTTCTTGTTCCAAGGCTTTGGTGGTAGCTAGATTTATATCTCCCAGTTTGGCATTCTCCTTTCGAATCTTCAGAGCTGCTGATTTGAACCTTTCTTTGACTGCTTGGGTTTGCACGAGCTTGCCCTAAGGGCTTGCACCTCTTCGTCTTCCTTCGGTGCCTCAACTTCCTCCCTTTTAGCGGTTCTCAAACTTGGGAGCCAATCCAAACCTTGCATGTGGGCTTTCAACCCCTTACGATAGCCACTGATGGGCCCATTGTTACTGACCTTGAGTTCTTTGTCCTTCTTTTGCACCACCTCCCATGCCTTGCGGACCTTCTGAAGTGTCTCCACGTTGGTCTTATTGAAACCTCGTGAAATGACAGGCGCGAGCTCTTCCTCTAGTGGTGCCCCTTTCATAGGGTAGCCAAGTTGCTTCATAGCAAGAACGGGATTGTAACTAATGCAACCCCTCGTCCCCATCAAGGGAACATTTGGAAATCCTCCGCATGAAATAAGAACTCCAGTTCTTCCTTCCTTCCATCGAGGGAACCAGTTGACAGATGCTCCTTCTTTGCTTGCTAAGAGTTGGTCCCAATTTGCCCCTCCTTTCTCTGTGCATGAACGGTGGCTTTCTAGCGGGCAAGCATGCCTCACCTCTTGGCGAAAAAGGTGTGAAACTAACCATACATAAAGAGCTGGAGTACAACAAACAATCCTTGTATTGCTCTTTTCACATCTTCGGTCGAAGGTGTCATATAGGTCGGCTAGCATAGCGACAATCGGGTTTTCCTTGTGGTTATGATAGGTGAGAAAAGCGTCGATCACTGCCAAGTCCACTAACCCATCCACATTCGGAAAAAGGACTCCTCCAAAAATCAACAGTGCGAGAATATATATGAACGAGGCCCACTCGCCTTTACCTGCCAAGATTCTTGCTTTTGCCTCTAAATATTTTCTCGGTATTCCAACCACCCCATTTTCGATTTGCTTCCTATGGTCTAATTCCTGCGCCGAGATTTGGACTATCTTGGAAATTCTAGCTAATGAGGGATAGAACCCTGTGAAGAGGTATGGTTTCCTCCTCCCTAGAGGGCATCCTAGGATCTCTTCAAATTCTTCCACCATGGGTGATAGCTGGAAGTCCCCAAAGGTGAAGCACCTCAATGGCTGATCATAATACTGGGCGAGGGAGGCAATGGCCTCTGTGGAGACTTCTACCATGGCTAGGTCCCAGATTTTACCGTAAGCTTTGCAAAAAGCTTGCCGCTGGAGCTGACCCATCAACTACCCTAACTCTTTTAGACTGGTGATCCCTAGGCTCTTGACCATGACTTGGTAGAACCTCTTTTTAAGCGAAGGCCTTTGACTTGATCCCATGTTTTACTAAAGTGAACAAAAATCGGTGCGAATCAAAACTCCAACATCTATCATAGGTGGAATGGATGAATGCATGAAGAAATGCATATGACACAGATGCAATTTATGAATATGGGAGCCCGGGAAATTGTCTCCTTCTTAGATACAACGTCTTGGGGTAGCAAAGTGCCCAACATATGTATTTAAGAAGGTGACACAAACCCTCCGTTGGTTTGTTAAAGAGAGGGGATCAAGACAGAATCTGTGTGTGACGCATATGCGAAAGGCGCAACACAGGAATGTACATAGTATGACAATATTCAAAAAATATAAGCAAAAGGGTACATGAAACTTATGCATGGCAGTGTGAAAAAACGGCACGCAGCGTGTCCGCTTTGTGTCCCTATTCAAAGGACCTATATAGGAGGGAGCTAACTAGGATTTTAGTGATAATTCCCAAGGTGGTCATATCTCTCTTGATGGTCTCTAGAGGTATCATTCCCTTCGAAGGACATATTGCAACAGTAGGGACTACTAGCAACAATATGCTATCAAAGAGAAAAACTCTAGATAAGGGTTCACTGTAATCAAGCAAGTCGGAGTCCTAGCATGATCACAAATTCACCTCCACTCCTTATGTTCCCACGAACCCGGGTATAGGGCCCTTTTTCAACTCATCGTGTGTGCAAATAGTGTTGGTGTTTGTGTGCATCAAATGAATAAATATTTACCTCATGCATACATTTTAAAACACACTAAAAGCATCAAAGAGTTATATACATAAGAACATAAGGAAAATAAAGGGAAACCAACAAAGGAGGATGTCATGATAAAACTTTGCACAAGATTAAATGGCCTAACTCTCAAAAAATAGTCCCCAGTGGAGTCGCCAACTGTCGCAACCTACCCTTCGGCGGGAGGGTGACGCGTGACTCGCGGGGGTGTGTTCCAAGAAAGGAATACGCGCGGAGTCGCCACTAACGTTTATTTGAGGAAAACATCGGAAAAACCGAAAAAGACGTGATCTACGAACTTTAAGTGAAAGGTTCGGGAGTTGTATTTACGCACGGGGAAGGTATTAGCACCCCACGCGTCCGTCACAAGAGACGACAGCCTTTAATTAAATGTGCAAACATGACTTCAATTTTTAGGTTCCCTTTTACGTCTTTATTCCCATATATATTTTTTTATCTTTTTGCGGTTGACGAGGGTATTTCCCTTGCTCCTACGTGTTCCTTAATTGTGATAAGGAAATCAGACCTACGTAGTTCTTTGTGAACAAAATGTTTGGTTAAGTTGTTTTTATCCTTTTTGCAAGATATGTTTTTGTTGAATGAAAGGTTATTTAAGGCGTTGGACCGTTAAACAAACTTTCGATTCTTTTGAAAAGAGAGAAGACATTAAGGCATTGGACCATTTAATGTTCTTTTTATTTTTTGAAAGAGGTAATAAAATTACATGTTGATTTTGGGCCTTTAGAAATCTACACTTAACTAATAAAAGCGGAAAAGACCATTTCAAGGCGTTGGACCTTTGAAAATGGCCTTTTTTAGGCGATGATAAAAGTTTGGTTTATGAATTGATTTTAGCCTTTAGTTGCACTTTGGTTATTAGTTGATTCAATTAAGAAAGGAAAATCCCAAAGAGAAACGTCCGATTGATTTTTTTGTTTCATTTTACTAAAAGATATTTTTTATTATTATATTATTATTTCTACCTCTTTTTGGTTTCCAACATGGTTACGGTATGACCGAACGGTCGGATTTCATTTTAAACGAAATCAACGGATATTACAATTCAAACGATCGGTGGAAATTTATTTTGTTTTTGATTTAGGCGAGAAAATTACTTAAGCAAATGACTAAAGCACGTCAAAAGGGGGTACGGAAAGTAAATGAAATGAAAATAAAAAGTACGTAAAAACAAATGAGGACCACTAAGGGTACATAGAATGAATTGAAAAGTTCGGTTCTGGGAACTTACCGGTTGAAGACCGAAGAACGATGAAGAACGAACGAAGAACGGCTGAAAATCTTCGCGAAAATCACCACGGAAACGTTACGAAAACGTTACGGAAGCGGCTTGGCTCGGATTTTCTTCACGGAACCAATTTTTTTCACTCATTTCAAGTGATTCTTGAATTACCAGGAGGGCTGAACGAAATTCCCCTTCACTTCTCCCCCTATTTATAGGAAAATGGGGGAGATGCTTGCCACCCAGCTCGCCCAGGCGAGCAAGGTGGCTTCTTCCTGAAGCAACCGCCTTCTGGAGGAATCTTCTGGAGGGCCCAAGTGGGCTTGGTTGTTATTTGCACCCCCATTTTTACTAAATACATCCCCCTGCCTTTTTTTTTGGTGATTCTTTTTCCGTAAAGTTACGGAAACTTACGAATTTCGTAACAATACTTGTTTTCTTTCCGTAATGTTACGGAACCTTGCGGATTACATAATCATCCCCTTTTTGACTTACGGAATTTTATAGAACCTCACAAATTGTGCAACGATGCTTCCTTTTGAGTTCCGGCATGTCACGGAACTTCACGAATTGCTTAACGATGGGTGCCAAGTACCTCAAAATGGTCAAATGAAAGTTGCATGCCACCAAGCAAAGGTCCCTGGACGAGATTAGGGTATGACAAACAGCCTGAAGAAGTGTCATTTAGAAGATCCTCTAGAAAAAGGAAAAATGCAACTTTGGATTATTATGGTGCATTTCTTTAAGAATATGAATATGACATTAGGTTAACCGAGGAAGATCTAATCAACTTTAGTCAATTCATACAATGTTCTAACCCTTAAAATTTGGATTAATGCTATTAATTATGTGATAAAATCAATGGTTGACAATGAATTTTGGAATATCGTCAAATTACCTGAAAGTGTGAGAGACTTTTCTCTAGTTTCATAGAAAGACTCTCTTAAGACTATAGTGACACTGATGACTCATTTTGATTTAAAATTGCATTAAACGGATGCAAAGACTATGTTTCTAAATGACAACATTAATGAAACAATATGGTGCAAGTAGAAAACTTTGTTAAGGTGATTCAAAGTTTATGGTATGCAAACTAAAAGAATTCATCTATGACTTTAAATAGGTTTCCTGTCAATGGTATTACAAATTTCATCAACTTATTATCTCTTATGGTTTTGAGGCAATTTTGGTTGATGATTTCATATACCAAAAGTTCAATGGGAGTAAAATTGTCCTTTTAGTATTATATATGTTGATGACATCTTTCTAGTCATAATATATTTTGGATATATTTAACATGAAAGATAATAAGCTAAAAGATACACATGTTGCTAAAAGAGACTAGTCTCAAGCAGTGCCCCATTAGTAATCTTGAAAAAGAATATATGCAAATGATTCCTTATGCTTTAGATGTGGGGAGTGCTATGTATGCCTAAGTTTGTTTCCATGTTAAAATAGTTTTCTTTTTAGTGGGAGTCCTAAGGAGATATGTGAGTAATCATGGTATGCAACACTATAAAGTAATAAAGTACATAATGCACTATTTGAAGAGAACAAGAAACTATATGCTTACATATCGGAAGTCTAGAAGTTTAGAGATCATAAGGTATTCTGACTCCCATTTTGTGGGATACCTAAATATAAGAGACTCAACATTAGGATACTTTTTAAACCCTGATGGTGGAGTTAATATCTTGTTTTGAGGCATTGAACCATATGATATGGCTATTAAATTTTGTCATTCGCTTGCCTGTTGTTACAAACATTAAGAGGTCATCAAGTATTTATTATGACAATAACTTAGTAGTGTTATACTCCAACAACAATAGGAGTTCAACCAGGTCAAAGGTTATTGACATAAAGTATATGGTTGTTAAAGAAAGAATTAAGAAAAATAATGATATTTGTAGAACATCTAGGAAAAGACAGTGCTAGTTGACCCTCTAATTAATTATTGGCACTTAAAGCATGAGCATATATGGTGCTCATATGGTGTTGTTTCAATTGCTGCCTTGGTTTAGTAAGAGTCTTTATGTTCTATGTTTGGATTCTGATTTTTTGTATAAATAAAAATTACAGTTTATAAGTTTATTTAAGTGCAATATTTAAATTGTACTTAAGGACTTAAGATTGATCTCGGTAAAGACTTAAGTTGGACCTAATGGAAATAGGCATTATTGAGATCATATTACATGTAATTTCCATACTGCTTATCCATATTAACCTATCATTGAGTGTATTGATGTGGTGGCCATTGGGATCTAGTCACATTTGTTGTAGTGATGAAAGTCGTAATGATTACATTATTGATACATGAGATGGATTAGGTTGTTAAGGTGGAAGTATAAAGATAAATACTGTACAGATGGACGCCTAAGGAATTGTGATATAATTGTTTCAATATGTAGCTCAAGTAGGAAATTGTTGAAATTTTATATTCCAATAACTAATGTAATATCATAAGACAATTATATTAGCTACTTATCATTAGTGGGTTTATTTTATGTGGTCAAATTAAGTGAGTCTGTTAGAACACTAAATAAGATTATATGGACTTAAATGAACAGATGTTAGTGTTATCCATTCGGGGATAATGAGAATCCTATTAGGTTAACACACTAAAAGAATGTTATGGTCCCTAATATACTAAGCTGTCACACATTGTAACACCTTGAAATTTTGATAACTGAAAAATCGATGTTTGATGTATTTCTTCTGTTATTTGATTATTTGATTAATTTGGATGAATTGAGGTGTTGTGTGAATTATCTATGTGTGATTGCTTGATGTGGGTGTTAGGTTATGTAGAGTTTGATTGACATATGTTGAAATTGTGCGATTTCAAGTTTTACCCAAATCTGTTTCGATAAAACCATGATCTCGAACTTGTTAACTATTGGATCACCTTCAAACTTGAATTTTGGGTTTTTTAACTCGTGTTTGCACATATTTACCATTGAGATTTTCCAAATAACATCTCTGGACAACTCACTTAGCGAGACAAGTCTGCAAAGAGCAATTCCCAACCCAAGAGGGAAATTTGCCTAGTGAGACGAGTGTGCTAAGCGCAATTTCAACTCAAGGAGGTGACTCGCTCAGCGCGAGAGGTCACGCTTAGCACCAAAAGTGAAGTTTCTTCTCACTAAGAGAAATCTACAAATTATATATACATTTTCAGCATAAAAAAAATCCAATTTTTTCCTCTCTCTCGCTCTCTCAACCCACGTCCCAAAACCCTAACAGCTTCTCCTCTACCACCCACGACCCACCAGTGACCACCACGAGCTGTTGTTGCAAGCTGTCGCACCATCGCACGAAGAGGAATTCTTTAATCGGAGTGGAATCTTCAGAATCCAACTCAAGGATTCAATAGAGAAATAGATCTCTCAGCCCTTCTTTCGTGGTTTCTTTGAGGTAACCACAATTCCTTTGTCTTCTCCTAGTTGGTTTGAGTTTCTCTTAGTATCTCTTGCAATTTAGGAGCCGTAATAGGGTGTTTTCACACTTCCTTTCAAAAACCCTTATAAATGAGATGCTGTAAAAGTTACCTTTTTATAAAATTGATTTATTTTTGTGACCTTCGTTGAACCCCGATCACATTGGTGTGATCGAAATTTCAAAATGACATCTTTGTGATGTAGACCCCAAAACACCCCTTAGCCCCTTTTAATTTGAGAAAGGTATTTGACCCTGAATGTTAATATTAACCTTGTTTTTGAAATCTAAACTAAATTGCCTTTGATTTGGTATATAGAACTTTGCCTTGGACCAACGAACATGAACGTGAGAGACCTCTGAGCGACATAGAGAGGAGCTGACAGACAGATATCAATAGGTGAGGGGAGTTTATTTTTGGTTTATAGTTTTTGATACCGTAGTTGGGATCAGAGAGCCTAATTATGGGGATACATGCTGATTTTCAAGAAAAACTATGTTTTTGACTAATGGGATGCAACATATTTATTATTGATGAATCATATTGTTGTTTTATGAGACTTATGTCATCTGAAGACTTGGGGAATGTGAATCCTAGAAATGAAATTATACGTGTATATGTGGAATGTGATTATTGATGATGTTAATGTTTATGATAATATTGATATGAAATGATGTTGATGTTGATGATGATCTTGAGATGAGATGACGTCAATGGTGATGATAATATTGATATGAGATGATATTGATGTTGATGATGATATTGAGTTGAGATGATGTTAATCTTGATGATAATGTTGATATGAGATGATGTTGATGTTGACGAGGACATTGAGATGTGATGATGTTGATGTTGATAATGACATTGAGATAAGATGATGTTGATGCTAATGATGTCATTATGATGATGTATGTTATGTATGTGCATGGGGGATCCGGTGACCATGCACTAGTGGGGGAAATAGAGTGGTTAAAAAGTTCTAAGCATCTCTGGTGGGGATGACTTAGAATCTTTAATTAAAAAGTTCTAAGCATGTTTCATACTTCATACTGCATGAAAATAGTATAAACTTTGTCAATAAGCACTTGTAGTATTTCATGAGGAAAAATTCTTGTACATGGGATCATGTCACTTGGTTTGGAACTCCCTTGTGACTCAGGCTAATCACTAGGGGGAGTTGTTTGTGCATGACAGGATGACCTCGACACTTGTTGCCTAGTTATCCTTAGTGAGAGTGTCGCGTGGGCTCGCTTAGGCTATTTCTTGACAATGGTATCACATTGCATTTGAGAGTTGAGGTCAGATGCATGCATCATATGGAGCATGATTGATTGAAATTATGGAAAAGTTGATGACTAGTTGTTAAGTGTATGTTGAACTGATGGATTATTGAGTATAATTATGATTATTGATATAGTTTCCTTGCTAATTATTGTCTTCCAATGCTTGTCGATTTCTTTTATAATAAACTCGCCCTGGCAATTTGATGTGCCATCATTTTCTTCTATTTTCTAAACCCTTTTTGCACCATTTTAATTATTGATTGGTCTTAATTGTCAATTAATTAGGCAGTTTTATTATTTGGGCCCATTCAGCTAATTTGATGTTTTTAATCTAATTTCAGGAATTAATGAAGCATTGGGCTTGAATCTAGCATTGGGCTTGAATCTAGAATTGGGCTTGGACTTGAAGAGGGCAGACTAATTTATTCTATAAAATTAGATCTTATCTTATCTAGATATTATTTAGATTTGATCTCATCTAGATATTATTTCATCTAGATCTTATCTTATCTTATCTTATCTAGATTTGATTTGATTTTACTTATGGGCTTGGATTTAAAACATATTTGTAAGCTTTGGGGCTGAAAAAACTATATAACAGCACCAAGGTTCTAGTTTAGGGGCCCCCCCCTCTCTCCCTCGTGGGAGACTCTCTCTCTCTCTCTCTCTCTCTCCTCTCTCTCTTCTATTTTTCGTTTTTAGTTTTAGTCTCTCTTCTCTTTCTCTTTTATTTTCGTTTTTTTTTCAATTCCAGTTCAGACTTTTAGTTTTATCAATAAAATTTCATTCTCTATTTGATTAATGGAAGGCTAAGTCCGCAGCGTTGTTTTCCCTTGAGGATCAAGCACAGTTCTCTTTGAGGTTCTATTATTACTGTTAAATTCTGTTTAGTTTTTCCTCTTCACTAATTACTTTGAATTTGTTGCTTTTAATTCATGCATGCTTAGTGCTTGATTAATTGTCTCTGCGCTTAATTTACGTTCATGCTTAATGATCGTTTATGAGTAATTGGTGTATGTGATGCTTAATCACATAATGAATGCCTTATGTTGAATTTCGCTTAGTAATTTAATTTAGGGTTGGATTAAGTGGTTAAACTGATAAAGGATAAACTCTCGTAACCTAGGATAAGAGACTTGCTTGTGAATCAAGGGGAAGCAACGTGTTTTAATTCTGATATTTTCTAATTCACATATATTCGCTGTTTAATTTACAAAAGCAAACAACCCCCCCCCCATCGTTACTGTTACTGTTACTGCAAGTATATTATGAACATTTGGCTTGTCACTGCTCGTTGGGAAACGACCTAGGATCACTTCCTAGTTACTACATTTTCATGTTTATTTGATTCGGGTACGGCCTCGATCAAATTTGGCGCCGTTGCCGGGGAGCAGTGTCCAAAGGTTCATAATAGCTAGCTATTGTTGTGTGTTTAATCCTTTCGTGTTTTATGTTTAATTGTTAGTATTGTGTTAGTATGTGTGTTAGTGTTGATTAGTTCACTGGTATTGATAACAGACAAATCCAGAATCCATATATCTAGGCTAATTAGACTTGTCAGGTTTTAGCAATTTTAATATATAGATTTTAGTCCTTATTTTCATTGTCGGTCTTCCTTAGAAGTAGTTATTCCTTATTTTTTACTGTTGGGTTTTAGGAGTAAGTATTTAGATTTAGTAGATTTAGATCTTATTTATTTGAATTTCTTAGAAGTAGTTATCTTTATCGCAATTTAAATATTTTATCATATCTTATCTTTAAATTTTTTATCTTATCTTATCTATTATCTTTATCTTCTATTTTGATCTTTCAATCTTTTATCTTCGAATTTTATCTTTAAATATCTTATCTTTTCTTTTATCTTCTAATTTTATCTTTAAATATCTTATCTTTTCTTTACCTTATCTTCTATCTTCTATTTTAAATTCTTATCTCTTGCTTTTAAATTGGGTTTGCATTAATCTAAATACAAACAAAGTCCCTGTTTCAGTCTTGGGTGTTTTGCTGTGAAGATTGTGCAGCCAAGCAGGAAAGATTGGAGTACCAGGCTTGATGATGCTCTTTGGGCACATCGGACTGCCTACAAAGCACCCATAGGAATGTCTCCTTATCGGGTTGTCTTTGGAAAGGCATGTCATCTTCCAGTGGAAATTGAGCACAAAGCATACTGGGCAGTGAAGACTTGCAACTTCTCTATGGATCAAGCTGGCGAGGAAAGGAAGTTGCAACTGAGTGAGTTAGATGAAATCCGCCTAGACGCCTACGAGAATGCCAAGTTCTACAAAGAAAAGACCAAGAAGTTCCATGATAGCATGATAGTTAAAAAAGACTTTGTGGTTGGGCAAAAAGTGTTATTGTATAATTCTAGGCTTGGACTCATGAGTGGTAAGTTGAGGTCTAAGTGGATTGGTCCTTTTGTTGTTACTAATGTTTTTCCTTATGGTACAGTTGAGATCAAAAGCGACTCCACAAACAAGAGCTTCAAGGTCAACGGACATCGACTTAAGCCATTCCTCACGAACCCTTCTTTAGTGGACGTAGTGGTGGAAGAGACTTCCTTACTCCACCCTACTCTTCCTCCACCATGACTTAGGGAGTTTTTCTTTTCCTATCTCCTTCTTTGCTTTTATTACACTTGTCCGATTCTCTTTGATGATTTAATTGTTTTTAATCTTTTAATTGTGCTACATTGAGGACAATGTGTTGTTTAAGTATGGGGGGGGGGGGGGGGGGGGGAGTGTTCTTTGGTTTGGCTAGTTTTGTTGGTTTTGTTAATTTGTTAGTTGTGTTAATTTGTTAATGTTGTTAGTTTCGTCGGATTTTCAGTTTAATATTTTGGGTCAATTTTGTGTGCACGTACGACTTTGCATGTTTTTCTTTGAATTATAGGATATGTTCAAGAAATGGGTAATTGTTTTGAAAATAAAAGTTCTTGACATTTTGTGACTTGAAATCCTTGATTCTTCTCTACCTTGAATTAATTCCTTTGATAGCCCTTTTGAGCCTTGTTTCCCTTTCCTTGTTTTGAAGCTCACTACAAGCCTTAAGTGAAAAACCATGATATTACCATATCCTTAAGGAATTTTGGAGCTTTGGAATTGTTTTGGGAATAAGTGTGGGGGGTTTTTGTTTCATTGGACAACTTGTTTTGTTGACTATGCTTCATGATGTATTTTGGGCCATACTTGATGTACATTGTATATTGGTTAAATGTTGGACATGCTGAATGAAATGTTGTTTCTCAAAGGCAAAAAAAAAAAAAAAAAAAAAAATTCGAAAAAAAAAAGCAATAAAGCTGAGTGAATAAGATCTTTAATGGCACAAGAATGATGAAACTCTTGGTTCTACTCTTCATGTTTAATTTTTATCTTTACTTCTTTTTATTTTCTTATTTTTTTCTTAATATGCACTTATTCCCCTTTGCTCCTCTATTCCTTTGGGATTTAGCCACTTATTCCATATTTCTCCATACCTTGTCCTTGGCCCCATTACAACCTTAAAAGACCTTTTGATCCTCATGTGCTTGTGTTTATGGTTGATTGTCAATTTTAGAATCTTGCCAAGTTTATGTGGTGTTTGCTTTCATGGGTGCTTTGAGGGTAAATAGTAGCCTAGACACTTGAGAGATAGAGTGTATATCTTGTGAGGCTTTATCACTTTTCATTCTTGAGCTGATTAACTATTTTGCCATGATTGGGTTGCTTGGATGATTTTCATGAATGTCTTGACTTTTTGGATCTCCTTATGTTAGATGTTACCCATTCCTTTTATTCCTTGATGTTCATTGAGAAATATGTGAATGTTTTTGTTTGTCTCCCTCTGATGTCCTTGGATTTTGTTCTTTGTTTCATTTTGCCCAGGAGTGCAAAAGGCTAAGTATGGGGGGTTTTGATGTGCCATCATTTTCTTCTATTTTCTAAACCCTTTTTGCACCATTTTAATTATTGATTGGTCTTAATTGTCAATTAATTAGGCAGTTTTATTATTTGGGCCCATTCAGCTAATTTGATGTTTTTAATCTAATTTCAGGAATAAATGAAGCATTGGGCTTGAATCTAGCATTGGGCTTGAATCTAGAATTGGGCTTGGACTTGAAGAGGGCAGACTAATTTATTCTATAAAATTAGATCTTATCTTATCTAGATATTATTTAGATTTGATCTCATCTAGATATTATTTCATCTAGATCTTATCTTATCTTATCTTATCTAGATTTGATTTGATTTTACTTATGGGCTTGGATTTAAAACATATTTGTAAGCTTTGGGGCTGAAAAAACTATATAACAGCACCAAGGTTCTAGTTTAGGGCCCCCCCCCCCTCTCTCCCTCGCGGGAGACTCTCTCTCTCTCTCTCTCCTCTCTCTCTTCTATTTTTCGTTTTTAGTTTTAGTCTCTCTTCTCTTTCTCTTTTATTTTCGTTTTTTTTTTTCAATTCCAGTTCAGACTTTTAGTTTTATCAATAAAATTTCATTCTCTATTTGATTAATGGAAGGCTAAGTCCGCAGCGTTGTTTTCCCTTGAGGATCAAACACAGTTCTCTTTGAGGTTCTATTATTACTGTTAAATTCTGTTTAGTTTTTCCTCTTCACTAATTACTTTGAATTTGTTGCTTTTAATTCATGCATGCTTAGTGCTTGATTAATTGTCTCTGCGCTTAATTTACGTTCATGCTTAATGATCGTTTATGAGTAATTGGTGTATGTGATGCTTAATCACATAATGAATGCCTTATGTTGAATTTCGCTTAGTAATTTAATTTAGGGTTGGATTAAGTGGTTAAACTGATAAAGGATAAACTCTCGTAACCTAGGATAAGAGACTTGCTTGTGAATCAAGGGGAAGCAACGTGTTTTAATTCTGATATTTTCTAATTCACATATATTCGCTGTTTAATTTACAAAAGCAAACAACCCCCCCCCATCGTTACTGTTACTGTTACTGCAAGTATATTATGAACATTTGGCTTGTCACTGCTCGTTGGGAAACGACCTAGGATCACTTCCTAGTTACTGCATTTTCATGTTTATTTGATTCGGGTACGGCCTCGATCACAATTTTGTACCATGTGGTTGGTACTTGTGATGATCGTGAACCTTCATTCATGGGAGCAAATGAACAATGGTAGATGATGTGAAGGGAGATTCTTTTGTGGAAGCCACCAAACCAACATGATGATGTAGGGATTATTTGGAGAGGGAGTTGTGTTTTGCTATCAACTCCTCTGTAGTTGGTTCCTTGATTCTATTTTGAATTGGACATGTAAATCACAGGATTAGATACATGTATTAATTAAATTACTTTTTGTCATGTGGATGATGTATGATGGTTATTTAATATGTGTGTGTGTGTGTGTGTGTGTGTGTGTGTGTGTGTGTTGTGCATTGTTTGGTGGATGTATATCACAAAAAAAAAAAGTTCTCTTCTTCCCATCTGAAGAGTTATGACGGTCCCATTGAAGAATAAAGAGACTTCGATTGAGGAAGAACCATAAGGACATTGGTTGTTCATGATTCAACAATTGTCGAAGAATGCTTTGATATAGATCTAGGTATTTTTTCTAATCCTTAATAATCAAACATGTTGTAAATCCTAGGGCCTTTGGTGATTTGTTCTAGGATATGTACCTGCAAATTTTTAGCTTCTGCATAAAGAATTAAAAATAAGGATTAAAGATTAAACATATTCCAACATGTTTTACACAGATCAAGAAAATTACTAAATGGATGAAAGAGAATAATAATTTTACAATATTAATCTTATCTCCATTAATTCATTTTAGATTTTGTAGTTCATATCACAAGAGATATAAGTGAAAAAAAAAGTAATTGATGATATATTGAAAATCTAAAATGACAATTACTCCATATGTCCCCAAGTATAAGAATCTTTCAACTAATTCATGCCCCTTAAAAAAGTAGTTAATTAAGTTAATCACATTAAATATGTCAATTAATTGTATTATCATTCCAAAATTATCTTATAATTAGGGATGAAGAAAGTATTTTGTAACAAATTTCTTCTTGTTACACAACAACAATTATGTGACAGAGGAAGTAAACTTGATAGAATCGTGTTTAAAAATTGTCAAATACGAAATGAAACTTACCTTATTTCATAAGTTTGTGTGAATTTCATTAAATAATAAAGAATATGTTAAAGTGTTGATATACTGACATTTTTTCAACCAAGGTTGAATTGTTATTACCACCAATTGATGAACATGACTAATCCATCTTTATTTTGTTATACTTATGACAAGTCCTAGTCATATGACTACCTCCACACGCATATTCCAACTTTGAAATTGACCTAAGATAGGTTAAAAGCACCTACCTTCCACACAAGTTAATTATATACATTAGTCACATGAACCTACAATTCTCTCGTCATGATATTTATGAAGGGTAAAAGAAGAAGAAAAAAAGACAATCTCGGTTAGTATTAGTTAAAGGACACTTCTACAAGGCATCCAACCATTATGGAACATTGATTCTCATCTAAAATTGACTGGTTATAGTAGCTTTTGTTCTCGTTTTTCATTTTAACTCCAACGGTATTGTCATTAGACTCATTACACAACCATGCATGAATAAAGTTAAAGCTTTTTAAAATCACATAATCACTTAAAAAAATATAACTTATAAAAAATTCATATGACTATGTATTTAATCTTAACCATTTATGATAAGATTCAATAATAAATATTTATTCTTTTCATTTTCACATTAATATTTTTTATTTCTTATGTTTAGAAAATTATACAAATAATATTTTCTTTTCTTTTTTAAAATGTTATATAAGAAGTATTATAAATGAAGTAGTACTATTTACAAATGAAAGGTTGAACATGAAAAAGAAAGCTTGAAATAAGAAATATGAGTAACAAATGAACATATGGTATCATTGATATTTGATCCAATACAACGACAGAGATTCATGTTATGTCTTAAGTGTTGGATTTGGACTCAATCAAAGATCAAAACCATCATATCAACAAGCACTAATGTGTACAAAAAGTTGCTAGCTTTTACATCCACTTCATTCAAAATTCCTTAGATTTTGATTTTCAATCGTAAGGGTATCTTCATTTTTTTTAAGAAATTATATTTGTACAAAAAATCTTACAATAAAAAAGAGAGAGGAAAGAGAAAATTTTGAAATGTAATAAATGATATGGAAGGAAAACATAGACATATAAAATGATATTATATAAATTGTTGCAAGAATTGCTGTACATGTATTATTTTTTTATAAATAAAAAATATTAATTTTCACAGGAATCCGTATGTGAATAGCAAGTGGTGGTCCAAGATTTAATTTTGTAGAAATGTATGTGCATGTTTGAAAAAATTAGTTGAAGAGTTATTTAAAAGCTTAAAAGTTAGATGAAAACTGAAAAATTATATGGTAGTCGATAGATGAAAGTTTTTAAATTAACCAATTAAATTATAAATGGTTGCTAAAACTATGTGTTGAAATAACTGAAAATCTAAAATGACAAAA
Organism: Glycine soja; assembly: GCF_004193775.1. Taxonomy (NCBI): domain Eukaryota; kingdom Viridiplantae; phylum Streptophyta; class Magnoliopsida; order Fabales; family Fabaceae; genus Glycine; species Glycine soja. The sequence goes on from NC_041013.1 coordinate 33,416,689, forward strand.
AATGAATGTATTTTTATGATATTTTTATATAAATATCAATTTTATTTTATAGATATAAATATCTTTTAAGGTGTTATAATTTTAGTTTTTTTAATCAATTTTAAACTATTTTAATTTTTTTATTTATAAACGAATTATTTTCATTATATTTTTAGTTTCAATTATTATAGTTTTTTAATATTGTATCCTACTGTTAATCTTATATAATATTTTAAATCAACTTTAAAATAAAGTAAAAACTAAACACCTAATTAGACTTTACAATTTTATTATGTTAATTAGTGTAGTAGTTAAAATAAATGGTCTAATATAAAATTATCAAAAAATAATAGAAAAAATAAATCTAAATTTATCATTGTAAATTTCATATAGTATAACGTTGAAATAATAAACTAAATATTAAAATTAAAATAATAGTTAAAATAAATAGAGTGATATAAAAAATATGTAGAGGAATGAGTGAAAAAATAAATAAATAATAAAATATTGTTTTATTTAAAAAGAGTAATAAAAATTTTAACAAAATAAATATAATAAAATATAAAAGTTACAAACTATTGTTTTAAAAAAGAAACGTTTAAAAATATTAAAAATTACTTTTAAAAAATATGTTTAACAAAGAATAAAATAATTTTTTTAACTAATAAAAAACCAAAAAAATTAATTAAAATGACTTGTCGAATGAATTCAACTACTTACCTCTATTTCTACGCTTTCTTTTCTCGTAAAGGAGATATCCGAGAGTATTTAGCAAGTTGCTTGAAAACATTTTTTGTATTATTTTGCTATGTTTGAAATTTGCTAAACTTTCGATTAGGTAAGCCATCTTTTATTCATAATATATCAAATCTAAAGCGTAACATGGGATATGATAATGACATGTTAGTAACTTTATGTTTTCTTTATCAATACTTTATGTTTTATTTAATTTTTTCTTATTGAGAAAAATTTAGACGAATTGGATTCAGAGTTCACCGGGAAGTTTTATTTAATAGTTATATAAGGGATTTGTGATCATTTTTAATTCAAGCCTTAGTGATTGTCTTTTCAAGTTTCATATTTGTTTTTTATTTCTAGTTATATATTTTGTAAGTTGAAACACAATTGTCATATGACCAAGTCATCTTTTCAATTTTCAACTTCTACATTTGCATATAACTACTCTTCCCAAATTAAACGTTGTCATAACTTATCTTTATGTTTGAAATAAAATTACCTTACTTGACTTGTAGAGTGGACGATGTCTAGGGTGATCAAGTTGTCTAAATGGATCACCGTGATCCATTGTTATTTGACCTATAGTAATGAATTTACTGCTACAAAATATATTTTTTATATCGGTTATTTATGACCTTCAACATCGGTTATTAATCAATGTTGAAAGTATCAATGTTGAAAGTATTATCATTAGCATCGGTTTTTTGAAACTGATGTTAACGTGAAAATGATAGTATTGGTTATTTAAATAACCGATATTATATAATAAGAATTACATAAAAAAAAGGTATCAATGTTCATAACAACGTTAGAATTTAACATCGGTTTCAGTATAAAACCAATGTTAACTGATAACGTTAACATCGGTTCTATCTGAAATCGATGTTAACTTATACGTTAACATTGGTTTTCTACCAAAATCGATGTTAACTTCCAAATGTTAACATCGGTTTTACTCAAAAACCAATGTTAATGTATCAGTTAACATCAGTTTTTGTAGAAAATCGATGTTAACGTATTGGATGTTAATATCGGTTTTTAACAAAAACAAATGTTAACTAAGAAAGTTAACATCGATTTTCTAGAAAAACCAATGTTAACGTTTTGGAAGTTAACATCGATTTTCTACAAAAACCCATGTTAACGTTCTTAGTTAATATCGGTTTATTCAAAAACCAATGTTAACGTTGTTAGTTAAAAACCGATGTTGTATGTGTAGATTAACATTGGTTTTTTTAAAAAATTGATGTTGTTATTAGAATTTTTTTTAATATACTGTTTGTTTTTTCAATAAACCCAAAAGTTAACCTACAAATTTGAAATCAGACCACACAGCACAACATATATCATTAGCATTTTGCTTTGAAACAGTTTTTAGCAGAAAGCTAACTAGTAAACTATCAGTTGTAAAAATCTAATTGATAACAATTAATAAATTATTTATTAATAACGATGAATAAAGAATATTCAATGTTAAAAGGAAACATCAATTGTAAAAAATGTAAAGCAAGCTAATAAACTAATTAACTAAACTAAAATTACAAAGTTGCCTAACATCCTAAGTTTGATTTCTAACTTTGAGATAATAGTTTGCTCACTGGATGCGAAGTGCCTTCAATCTCTCTGCTTCCAATGATCTAACATCATTATAATACTGTCTGATAAAATAAAACATAAGTTAATAATGTAATACCAATGATAACAAAATGAAATTTGTTTGAAATAAACAATTACCGTTTCCCAATTATTCCTAAAACTTCCTAAGATTATAGTGGATATCCTGTGTATCACGTAATAGCCACACTCGGTGCTTCCTTTTTGTCTATCACACTAAATACATAATGAAATTTAGATATTAAACGTTAACTACAAATTAGTGTACACACACATAAAATATATATAAGTAGAATGTTTCTTTAAATCACTTACTTTAACAACAATCCACCAAGCACCAGCCTTGGATTTAGGTTGTGGAGTATCCTCAAGTCCTTTCAAAGCACTGTTGAATACAAGGAACATTAAAATATTGATGCTGTTGAGTAATGCTAATGCAAATGTATTGAAAAACAACATTGACTTGTTACTTATTCCTTTAAGGTAGTTGTCTGGCCTATTATGCAAGAAATAAAACTAGACAACAAGATTTTCCTTAAGCAAAATGACGACTATTTGCCAATGTGCACTGCAGTGGAGATCAATATAGGTTATTGTAGTATTATACATTATTTAAATTCATCAGTTCAGTTTTACTTACTGATCGAGGCCATACCCGAATCAAATAAACATTAGATTGCAGTAACTAGGAAGTGATCCTAGGTCGTCTCCCAACGAGCAATGACTAACCAAATGTTCATAATATGCTTTGCTATAACAGTAACAATGGAGGGAGTGGGGGTTTGTTTGTTTTGTGAATTAAAGAACAAGCAGACTGGAATAGAAAATTAACAGTATTAAAAACGTGTTGTATCCTCTTGATTCAGAAGCCATTCTCTTATCCTAGGTTATGAGGATTTCACCCCTAACAGTTAACCACTTAATCCAACCCTAATTTAATTTACTAAGCGAAAATCAACTTAGGGTTGTCAATATGTGATTAAGTAACACATACACCAATTAATCCCTTGTTCATTAAGCACGAACGCAACTTAAGCACAGAGGCAATTAATCGAACATGAAGCGTGCATAGATTAACAGTAACGAATGTGGATTAATTGGTGAAGGGAACACCGATAGGAGACCAACATTAAAAATAGAACCTCAAAGAGAGTTAAGCTTCATCCTCAGAAGGAAAGAACACTAGAAATTTAGCCTTCCATAAATTCAACTAAAGCAGAAAACGCAAGTGAAGCTAAAGGCAGAAAACGAAAATGAAACTAAAGGAAGAAAACAAAAATGAAACTAAAGGCAGAAAATGGAAATGAAACTAAAAACAGAAAACAAAAATGAAACTAAAGGTAGAAAACAAAAATGAAACTAAAGACAGAAAACGAAAATGAAACTAAAAGTAGAAAACGAAAATGCATTCATATAAACAGTAATACAAAGCTAAAAATGTAAAACCCTAAAACTCTCTGCACTCAGCTTGGGTATTCTCTCCTCCAGAATAGAATGAATCTGAATCCCAAGCCTGTGTTGTTTTTTAAAGGTCACTCAAAGTCACTGGGCCTGATTACATTATTTTGGCCTAAAACGAAATAAAAACTGAACACAATAAAAAATGAAATTAGCCGAAATCTAATAAAATTGTCTGCTTTCTTCAAGTCCAATATGGCTTAGCCCAATTGCTTATGATTATCCTGAAATTGAATTAAAAACACCAAATTAGTCAAGTGGGCCCAATTGATAAAACTAAATAATAAATTTGACAATTAGAGTAAATCAGTAATTAAATTGGTGACAAAAAGGGTTAAGAAATAGGAGAAAATAATGACACATCACTTTCCCATTTAGGTAGGCTCCTAGGTAGACATCCCGTTTTGAATTCTGCATCCAGTTCTTCGTGTAACTTTCTAATTTAAATTGTGATTGCCCAGATCTCTGGATGGACTATGGCTCGAGGAATCCATATAAATCGGAATTCCCCGCTCGCATACTTGTCTCAGTCAGATGCCTATAGTTGTTAACATAAAGTAAATTATGTATGAATTTAAAACAATAACTTAGGTAATTAACAATAATCCAAATTGACTTACAGAATCCACAACTGTATGACAGAGATGCTGAGACATTGACCACCGTGTGCTATTTTCAACAAATCTTCATGCTTTATGTACAAGGGGAAGTCTTGATTAAACACCCCGAACATGGTAGCATCCCACATAACCTGCAACGGCTTCAAAAAAAAGTTGTGGGATGGTCAATGTCATTAGATATAGGGGATCATTGACCTCATGATCCGGCCTATCTGAGAGTTTTACTGGTCCCATAGCTCCCTATTTATCCAACATAGTTAATTAACATAGTTCAATTATAGTGAACAATTCAATTGAACAAAAAAAGAATTTAATGAGCGTAAAATAATTGTTCTAATAAATGCTTGATGAGATGTTGTCATACCCTAATTTCGTCTGGGGACCATCCTTTTGTTGGGATGCGACCCTCGTTTGACCACTTCGAGGTACTTGGCACCCATCGTTAGGCAATTCGTGAAGTTCTGTGACATGCTGGAAGTCAAAAGGAAGCATTGTTGCACAATCCGTGAAGTTCCGTGACATGTCGGAAGTCAAAAGGAAGTGTTAATGCACAATCCATGAAGTTCCGTGACATGTCGAAAGTCAAAAGGAAGTGTTGATGCGCAATCCGTAAAGTTCTGTAACATTTTGGAAGCCAAAGAAGGGATGATTGCGTAATCCGTAAGGTTTCGTGACATTATGGAAAGAAAACAAGTATCGTTACGTAATTCATAAGGTTCCGTAACGTTACAGAAAAAGAATCAGCAAAAAAAGGCAAGGGTGTATTTAGTAAATAGGGGGGTGAAAATAGCAACCAGGCCCACTTGGGCCTTCCAGGAAGTTCCCCAGAAGGCGGTGCCTTCTGGAGGAAGCAACCTAGCTCGCCTAGGCGAGCTGGGTGGCAAGCTCCTCCCTCATTTTCCTATAAATAGGGGGAGGAGGGAAGAACAAAAATGTTCAACCCTCCTAGTATTTGAGAATCACTTAAAATTAGTGAGAAAAATTGTTTCCGTGATGAAAATCCAAGCCGAGGCGCTTCCGTAACGTTTCCGAGACGTTTCCGTGGGTGATTTCGCGAAGATTTTCAACCGTTCTTCGTTGTTCTTTGTCGTTCTTTATCGTTCTTCGGTCTTCAACCAGTAAGTTCCCGAAATCGAACTTTTCAATTCATTCTATGTACCCTTAGTGGTCCTCATTTGTTTCGCGTGCTTTTATTTTTATTTCATTTACTTTTCGTACCCCCTTTTGACTTGCTTTAGTCATTTATTTAAGTCATTTTCTCGCCTAATAAAAAATAAAATAAATTCCCATCGATCATTCGTATTGTAACATCTTTTAATTTCTGTTAAAATGAAATTCGACCATTCGGTCACGCCATAACCACATTTAAAACCAAAAAAGAGGCAATATAATAATCAAAAAAACATCTTTTAGTGAAATAACCAAAAAAATCAATCGGAAATTTTTCTTTGAGATTTTTCTTCCTTAATCAAATTGACTAATAACCAAAGTGAAACTAAGACTAAAATCAATTCATAAATCAAACTTTTGTCATCACCTAAAAAGCCACTTTTAAAGGTCCAACGCCTTGAAATGGTCTTTTCCGTTTTTATTGGTTAAACGTGGATTTCTAAAAGCCTAAAATCAACACGTAGCTTTATTACCTCTTTCAAAAATAAAGAGATCATTAATGGTCCAATGCCTTAATGTTTTCTCTCTTTCCAAAAAATCGAAAGATTGTTTAATGGTCCAACGCCTTAAATGACCTTTCATTCAATAAAAACATATCTTGCAAAAAATGGATAAAAAAATAAACTTAATCAAATGCTTTGTTCTCAAAGAACTACGTAGGTCTGATTTCCTTATCACAATTGAGGAATACGTAGGAGCAAGCGAAACACCCTCGTCGACCACAAAAAAATAAAAAATATAAAAGGCATAAAAAGACATAAGAACGTGAAAATAGGGAAGATAACATAAAGTCATATTTGCACATTTAATTAAAGGTTGTCGTCTCTTGTGACGGACGTGTGGGTGCTAATACCTTCACTGTGCGTAAATACAACTCCCGAACCTTTCACTTAGAGTTCGTAGACCACGTCTTTTCTGGTTTTTCTGACGTTTTCCTGAAATAAATGTTGGTGGCGACTCCGCGCGTTTTCCTTCCTTGGAAGATGCACCCACGAGTCTCGCGTCGTCCTCCCGCCGAAGGGTAGGTTGCGACAGTTGGCGACTCCATTGGGGACTGTTTTTTAGAGAGTTAGGCCATTTAATCTTGTGCAAAGTTTTATCATGACTTTCTCCTTTGTTGGTTTCCCTTTATTTCTCTTGTGTTCTTATATATATAACTCTTTGATGCTTTTAGTGCGTTTTAAAATGTATGCATGAGGTAAATATTTATTCATTTGATGCACACAAACACCAACATTATTTGCACACACGGTGAGTTGAAAAAGGGCCCTATACCCGGGTTCGTGGGAACATAAGGAGTGGAGGCGAATCTGTGGTCATGCTAGGTCTCCGATTTGCTTGATTACAGTGAACCCTCATCTAGAGTTTTTCTCTTTGATAACACATTGTTGCTACTGCTGCAATATGTTCTTCGAAGGGGATGATGCCTCTAGAGACCATCAACAGAGATATGACCACCTTGGGAATTATCACTAAAAGCCCTTTTAGCTCCCTCCCATGTAGGTCCCTAAAATAGAGGCACGAAGCAAACACGCTGCGTGCCATTCTTCACACTGCCATGCATGTAGTCCTAAAGTGTCATGTACCCCTTTGCTTATATTTGTTTGTGAATATTGTCATACTATGTACATCCCTGTGTTGTGCCTTTCGCATATGCATCATACACGGGTTCTGTCTTGTTCCCCTCTCTTTGGCAAACCAACGGAGGGTCCGTGTCACCTTCTTAAATACATACGTCGGACACTGTGCTACCCCAAGACATTGTATCTAAGAAAGAGAAAATTTCCCGGGCTCCCGTATTCATAAATTGCATATGTGTCATATGCATTTCTTCATGCATTCATCCATTCCACCCATGATAGATGTCGGAGTTTTAATTCGCACTAGATTTTGTTTCACTTTTGTAAAACATGGGATCAAGTCAAACGCCTTCGCTTAAAAAGAGGTTCTATCAAGTCAAGGTCAAGAGCCTAGGGATCACCAGTCTAAAAGAGTTAGGGCAGTTGATGGGTCAGCTCCAGCGGCAAGCTTTTTGCAAAGCTTACGGTAAAATCTGGGACCTAGCCATGGTAGAAGTCTCCACAGAGGCCATTGCCTCCCTCGCCCAGTATTATGATCAGCCGTTGAGGTGCTTCACCTTTGGGGACTTCCAGCTATCACCCATGGTGGAAGAATTTGAAGAGATCCTAGGATGCCCTCTAGGGGGGAGGAAACCATACCTCTTCACAGGGTTCTATCCCTCATTAGCTAGAATTTCCAAGATAGTCCAAATCTCGGCGCAGGAATTAGACCATAGGAAGCAAATCGAAAATGGGGTGGTTGGAATACGGAGAAAATATTTGGAGGCAAAAGCAAGAATCTTGGCAGGTAAAGGCGAGTGGGCCTCGTTCATAGATATTCTCGCACTGTTGATTTTCGGAGGAGTCCTCTATCCGAATGTGGATGGGTTGGTGGACCTGCCAGCGATCGACGCTTTTCTCACCTATCATAACCAAAAGGAAAACCCGATTGTCGCTATGTTAGCCGACCTATATGACACCTTCGACCGAAGATGTGAGAAGAGCAGTACGAGGATTGTTTGCTGTACTCCGGCTCTTTATGTATGGTTGGTTTCGCACCTTTTTCGCCAAGAGGTGAGGCATGCTTGCCCACTAGGAAGCTACCGTTCATGCACAGAGAAAGGAGGGGCAAATTGGGACCGACTCTTAGCAAACAAAGAAGGAGCGTCTGTCAACTGATTTCCTCAATGGAAAGAAGGAAGAACCGGGGTTCTTATTTCGTACAGAGGATTTCCAAATGTTCCCTTGATGAGGACAAGGGGTTGCATCAGTTACAATCCCGTTCTTGCTATAAGGCAACTTGGCTACCCTATGAGAGGAGCACCACTAGAGGAAGAGCTCGCGCCTGTCATTTCACGAGGTTTCAATAAGACCAACGTGGAGACACTTCAGAAGGTCCACAAGGCATGGGAGGTGGTGCAAAAGAAGGACAAAGAACTCAGGGGCAGTAACAATGGGCCCATCGGTGGCTACCATAAGTGGTTGAGAGCCCACGTGCAAGGTTTGGATTGGCTCCCAAGTTTGAGAACCGCTAAAAGGGAGGAAGTTGAGGCATCGGAGGAAGATGAAGAGGTGCAGGCCCTTAGGACAGAACTCGAGCAAGCTCCAACAGTTAAAGAAAGGTTCAAATCAGCAGCTCTAAAGATCCGAAAGGAGAATGCCGAACTAAGAGATATAAATACAGCTACCACCAAAGCCTTGGAACAAGAGACCAAGAGGGCTCGTAGGGAAGAGCACGGCCGGAACAAGTTCCAAGGGGCTCTGTGGGGCAGCAACAGCGAGCTTAAGCTCCAGAGAGAGGAAAGGGACCAATCACGAGTGGACAGTTTGATCTTGAAAGATGAGTTGAAGGTTTGCTCAAGGTACAAAAGAAACCTGTCTCAGCGGTTATGCGAGACAAAGACCAACACGTTAGCCATCATCAGCAAATACCAAGAAGAACTAAATCTAGCCACGGCCCACGAGCATAAAGTGGCGGACGAGTATGCCCAAGTGTACGCGGAAAAGGAGGCTAGAGGAAGGGTGATCGACGCGTTACATCAAGAGGCAAAAATATGGATGGACCGATTTGTTTTTACCTTGAACAGGAGTCAAGAGCTTCCCCAATTGCTAGCCAAGGCCAAAGCAATGGCAGACACCTACTCTGCCCCCGAGGAGATCCACGAATTTCTCAACTATTGTCAGCATATGATAGACTTAATGGCCCATATAATTAGAAACCGCTAGGAAGTTTGTACTGTCACTCAGATCTTGACTAGTTATAAATTTTCTGAATAAAATGAGTTTATCCCGCGTTTTTACTCCAAAGATCAGTGCGTGTGAATCAAATCACTCCTGCATTTTGTCTCTAACATGCATTCATATCATGCGTCACATAAGCATCTCTTCATGGCATCATAATGAACATATCGTTCCTGCATTTGTCCGTTATCATATTCCAGCATCACATTTTGCATGAGTCATTGCATCATCATGCATATGCATTCAACATACTTTTTGTTCTACAAACTGCATACCTTTTGTTTTCATGTTCGCTCATGCATGATCCTTGCATTTTCCTCTACAAAGAAAAAAAAAGAAGCGTGAAAATTCACACTACATTCTTAGTTGCATGTGTTAGGTACCATGAGCCAACCATGTTGGGATCATAAACCCATTTCTAAAAAAAAACAAAACAAAATGATTGAGCATGGTACCTAATGCATGGTTAACTAGGAAATGATGTTTCTTCGGGCATTTCAATCTCATCATTACATTTTCCATGCATAGCGTACATATTCCCGAGTCTTTCATCTCTATGAAATGTTGTCGAAGTATTGGCGATCAAAATTGCCATCCCTTAGATTATGGGGTTGAACCAAGCTCATGCTTTTACGAAAAAGGTTCATCAAGTCAAGGTCAAGAATGGAAGTAACCATCTTGCAAAAATTGGGGCAAAAGATGGATCGGGTTACATCGCAGCTTCGTCTATTGCCAAACACATTTAGGATTGTTGATGTCCTTGTTACTTCCAGTTTCGCCTTGACAAAGATGTCATGGACCATGTCAAAAATCTAAATTGATCCAACCCCATATCTTGCGTAAAAATTTGCAATACTTCAACTATGCATCATTCGCATACATCCATGCTTTTCATTGGTTGCATTGCTCATTGCATTCTTTCCTTGAAAAAAAACGAACTTAATCATTGTTATCAAAAATAAAAGAACACATTTTACGGCGCCCTTACTGAACTCGTGCTAGAGCTAGAGTAATGAGTGAAGTAGAGGAGGTGCAAGAGTAGAGGAAGGCCGACATGAAGGCCATGAAAGAGCAAATGGCCACAATGATGGAGGCCATGATGAGAATGAAGAAGATAATGGAAGCCAATGCGGTTGTAGTTACCGCTACCAGCGTTGTTGCTAAGGTGAACCCGATGCCCCCATCTGGCCTCAACCAAATGAATCATCCAACCTCAGCTAGGGTAGGCAAAGATTTGGGAAGTACGGGCAGCCCCCATTATGCGCAAATTCAAAACAAGCATGCCTTCCCACCATATGGCTTGCCTCCCAACTATACACCACCCAATGTGGCATACACTCCCAATGTAGATGTCAATAACTCCGCTCCCATACTCATTAAGAGCTGACAACCTCATCATGTACATGTCTCTCAAACCGTGGGGGAGACACATGAAATTCCCCACCACAATCTAGCCGACTTCGAGCCTTGCCTCGGATATGCCACTGAAGGGCAAGCAGTTGGTGGTATACCCTTGCAAAACACTTTGGAGGGCCCTCAGTTTCGCCCCAAACCACAACCTTTGCATTTCACAGTAGGTAAAATCCCTCCTATTATGGAAGGAAAGGGAAAAGTTTGATCATCTGGAGGAAAGACTCAGGGCCATTGAAGGAGGCAAAGATTATGACTTTGCTAATCTAGAAGAGTTGTTCCTAGTACCCAAACATGGTCATTCCCAAGTTCAAGGTGTCGAACTTTGACAAGTACAAGGGGACTACTTGCGCTAAGAACCATCTAAAGATGTTTTATCGAAAGATGGGGGCATACACAAAAGATGAGGAACTGTTGATACATTTCTTCCAAGAAAGTCTTATTGGAGTAGCTGCTACTTGGTACACTAACTTGAAGCCTTCCTGAGTCCATTCTTGGAAGAACCTAATGGTTGCCTTTGTTAGGCAGTATCGGTACAATTTTGATATGGTTCCAGATAGGATGCAACTACATAACATGTGCAAAAAGGGGCACGAATCTTTCAAAGAACCAAAGATGGAGAGACCTGGCAGCTCAAGTGGCACGAATCTTTCAAAGAATATGCCCAAAGATGGAGAGACCTGGCAGCTCAAGTGGCACCTCCAATGACGAGGAAAGAAATGATCACAATAATAGTAGACACATTACTAGTGTTTTACTATGAAAAATGGTGGGGGTACACACCTTCAAGTTTTGCGGATTTGGTCTTCACCGGGGAAAGGGTCGAAGCGGATCTGAAAAGAGGCAAATTTAATCATCGTGCTTAGACAAATGAGAAAACTGGGGTAAATGAAGAGGGTGAGGATGAGGGAGAAACCCATGCTGTGACTGCCATTCCTATACGGCCAAGTTTCCCACCAACCCAACAATGTCATTACTTAGCCAATAACAACCCTTCTCCTTACCTACCACCCAATTATCCACAAAGGTCATACCTAAATCAACCATAAAACCCACCTACCACACAGCCAACACGAACACCACCTTTAGCCCAAACCAAAACACCAACCAGAAATGAATTTTGCAGCGAAAAAGCCTATAGAATTCACCCAATTTTGGTGTCCTATGCTAACTTGCTCTCATATCTACTTGATAATTCAATGGTAGCCATAACCCCAACCAAGGTTCATCAACCTCCATTTTTCCGAGGATACGACTAGAACACAACATGTGCTTATCATGGAGGAGCCCCGGGGCATTTCATTGAGCATTGTAGGGCCTTGAAGCGTAAGGTGCAAAGTCTAATTGATCTGGGCTGGCTGAAATTTGAGGAGAATCACTTGTGAATCCTAACATTGACAAACGACACCACACATGGGGTAATTTTGAAAGCTGTTGTTAGATGTCTCTAATGACTCATCAGGATCTTCAAGTTTATGCCATTATTGTAAACCACAGTTTCAATGCTAAATAAAATGGATAAATTTGACGTCTTTGTCCCTCATCCTCTCACAAACACATCTTTTGCTTATTCAAACTTCCACTGGAATGTGAGTGCAAGCCATTGGTCTGTTTGCTCAAGCGACCTGTGCTCCTGAGTGTTGACTTCCAAGACCGTTCAATCAGAGATTACTCGTCTTGCACGTTGGTGGGGGTGTCGTAAAACGACGAGTAAAGTTCAAAACAATAAGTTTCAAAATAAAAAAAAAGCATTTGATTAACTGTGTTTTCAAGTAAAAATATAGACATTCATGTGACCTCATTTTATCATTCCTAGAGAATTGAGTTATCAAGAATGAGTCATTTGACTTAATCCATCAACTGAAAAAATCCTTCAACTATTTCTTGTCCTTGAAAGTCCTTTTTGAGAATTAATCGCTTCTTTCATTCTTCCTTGCTACAAGGTTGTGAAAACAAGACAACGATTGATACCTCAAAGCCCTACACTGGGGCAATGAAAGGCACCATGCATAAACCTTAAGTGAACCTAGGGGTAGATTAGAAGTCCTCACCCAATAGGTTCCCTGCTACAAGGTCATGACGAAAGACAACGATTGGTACCTCAAAGCCTTATACTGGGGCCGTGAGGGGCATCGTGCATGAGCCTCAAGTGAACCTAGGGGAGGATTAGAAGTTCTCACCCAATAGGTTCCCAACTACAAGGTCATGATGAAAGATAAAAATTGGTACCTCAAAGCCTTACACTGGGGCAATGAGGGGCACCGTGCATGAGCCTCGAGCGAACCTAGGGGCAGATAAAAAGTTCTCACCAGTCGATGTTTTTAAACAAAGAAAAGGGGGGGGGACAAACTCGATAATTTCAATGGATTGGTTAAACATCAAACGACTCCATTTTCGTCACTCCAAAATGGTCAAGGGACTAAATCAAACAGAACATACACTCTGAGGGAGTTCCCGGAGAGATTTGCAAAAAGATAGGATGAGGTTGCATGAATTATCACCTCTTTCAAAAGGACAGTCAATCTGTGTTTTCCAAAAAAATTAAATCAAAATCAAAATCACAAGACAGGGAAATAATGTCATGAACATTGTACAACTTTCCATTACATTGCATTGTTTCATATGAAGTTTGCATTTACCGCATTTCAAGACAAAGGTTGCATGCATCTGCATCCCTAAAAATCATGTTAACTGCATAGACTTCCTACATCTAATATCCAATTGTGTGGATTTGGGATGACCGACCCTCTCGATGAGTCGATCTCTTGCTTTCTCATAAGGGTTAACACTTGGGTACTAGTACCTATCACCTTCAGAGGACTTCACGCCTTCACCTTCAGAGGACTACACGTCCTCGCCATCAGAGGGCTACACACCCTTACCTTCCGAGGACTACATGTCCTCACCTTCAGAGGGCTACACGCCCTCGCCTTCGTAGGGCTACACGCCCTCACCTTCCGAGGACTACATGTCCTCACCTTCAGAGGACAACATGTCCTCGCCCTCACCTTCCGAGGACTACATGTCCTCACCTTCAGACGACTACACGTCCTCGCCTTCAAAGGACAACACGTCCTCGCCCTCGCCTTCGTAGGGCTACACGCCCTCACCTTCCGAGGACTACATGTCCTCACCTTCAGAGGACTACACGTCCTCGCCTTCAGAGGACAACACATCCTCGCCTTCGCCTTCGTAGGGCTACATGCTCTCACCTTTAGAGGACTATACGTCCTCGCCTTCAGAGGACTACACGTCCTCACCTTCAGTGGGCTACACGCCCTTGCCTTCAGAGGACTACACGTCCTCCACTTCAGAGGACTACACGTCCTCGTCTTCAGAGGCCTGCACGCCCTCGCCTTCAAAGGGCGACACGCCCTGAACTTCAGAGGGCTGCACGCCGTTGCCTTTAGAGGGCTACGCGTCCTCACTTTCAGTGGGCTCCATATCCACACCTTAAGAGAATTTAAGGTCCTCTGCCCTTAAATGCTTAACCGAGACTTGAACTCCCGGTTAAGGGGCCAGTAATTTCATTTTATCAGTTCCTGGGCCACCCCCTGATCCTGGAGGAGGGCCAACTATGCAAGTACAACCAGAGGAGGAGGCCATCGCGCAGCTATTGTGCATACCGGGGCAATATTTCACTCGTGCCACTGTAAAGAAACGATTGCGGATCACGCGCACCAACATGACCACTCTTACACAGATATGGATGACGTTGCTACTTAGCAGGATTCCGTCCAACGACCACAATGCCGATCTCCCCCTGTGGAAGTATTAGTTGGTCTGTGTCATCCCGACATAGGTAAGTATGCCTATGGTTCAACTGATTTCTGATACCATCTATTGTTTGCAGGGATCACACCCCCAAAGACAACTAATGAACCCGCAGAAGTCCAACAGGGCCCTGGGGTTTCCAGCTCTGGTTATGGGCTCCTGTTAGTCCTACAGGGTGCCCGTTCCCCGCAGCAAGGTCACGCCATCATGACATAGGTAAGTATACACATCGCTCAACTGATTTCTGATGTCATCTATAGTTTGCAGGGATCGTGCCTGCAAGACACCTAGTGGACCCCAAGAAGTCCAACAGGGTCTTGGAGTTGCCAGCTCTGATTACGGGCCCCTATCAGTTCTACGGAGTACCTGTCGCCCCCAGCAAGGTCATCAGGCCCCCTACTAATCGGGCTTTCATCAAGAAGTACTGTGCCCTCAAGCAGGCGCAGGGCGAAATACCACAACAGTCTGGGGATGGCCGGCAGCGGGCAACAGACGCACCGCCACCACCTCTAGAGTTCACCTCAATTCATCCACAAAAAGGTTAGAGCGTTGCCTACAACACATGGCAGACCAATAGGCGACCAAGTCCAAAGCCAAAGGTAAGCAACGTACTAGGTCCGTGACCGACAAGTCATCATGTGTCCAGCTCAAGACGTTAAAGAAGCGCTACTAGGAGGCAACCTAGTACCTTTTAAATCTCTGCTTGTTATTTGATCACTTTTGTTTCTCAAGTCATAGTAGGACACACCTAATTGCTCATGATCCTAGGAATTTAAATAAAACAAGCACAAGCTCGGAAGGTAGTCATACCTCACAAAATATATATATGTGTATTTAGGTAGCAAGATACCTTGGATATGCATGTATATAACAAACATACCTCACAAAATATATATATCTATGTTTAGGTAGCAAGATACCTTGGATATGCATGTATATAGCAAAAATATCTCACAAAACATATATATGTATGTTTAGGTAGCAAGATACCTTGGACACGCATGTATATAGCAAAAATATCTCACAAAACATATATATGTATGTTTAGGTAGCAAGATACCTTGGACACCCATGTATATAGCAAAATACCTCACAAAAATATACATATGTTTAGGTAGCAAAATACCTCATGGAAAAAAAAGAAGAAAATAAATAAAAAAAATAAAAAGTTGTTTAGCTGAAAAACAACATGCTTGTGAAAAGAGATAACTTCCAACTTTTCTTTCACTGATCATAACTAGTTTTTGGAAAATGTGTACGCCTGATGGGTGAACGTTGTGAGAATTTTCCCGAACATCCAAAAATGGACTCGGATGAATGCACAAGTTGATAAAAGAACATATTTTGGAAACACTGGGTTAACTAAAGTAGAGAAAATGAATCATGAGCCCTAGCATCACATGACCATAAAAGTTTGACACTTGAGTGTCCACATAGGTGCATGTATGACTAGTTTTGCATAAAATTTCTAAATCATCATTGTTGCATTTGTGTCATGGAAATAATGTGGGACATCCCCTTTTATCCTTGAACCAAACCAAACCCTGACATATATCATGTCCAGCCATGCTACGAGCCTTGAGCCAAAATCCCAACTTACCATAAACCTTGACCCGGGGTGAGAATGTCAATTTTTGCCCTCGGAAGAAAACGAAAAAAAAAAAGAAAGAGAAAAGTTTCCAACCAAAAGAGTGGGAGAAAACAAAAAGAGAAAATTCCCAATCAAAGATTGAGAGAAAGCAAAAAACAAAGGAAAAAAAATTCCCGATCAAGGATCGGAAGAAAACAAAAGAAATATGCATAAAGGTCTTTGGACCAGACAATATCTGAGCGATACAAAATTTTCACCTAGTAAACAAAAAAAAAAAGAAAGGAAACCACAATCTAAAGTGGTCCTCTCCCTTTGATTGCCAACCAAAATTCTGTGCGTCGGTGGCTTGTTCACCTCACACTAAACAAAAACAGAAAAGGAAAAGGCCAAGAACACTTAAAGCCAAAGTTCCCACCAAAGAAAAAACAAACACCATTCCCAAGAAAAAGTCCTATTGATCCATGATCACGCATGTAATCTTTGATTTGATAGGAAATGATTTGCAAAGCCAAGTCAGGACATATCTATGGTTCGGAATTAGGACGAAACACTTACCTGTGTGAGATTGATACACTTTGAGTGATTTTCTTCTATTTTTGTTGAACCCAGTGTTTCCTCTAAATGGTCATTTAGAAACGAAATGCTAACATCCAAAATCTCATTTATGGTTATGAGAAGATTTCATTAGCATACGAAAAGCATATGTTGCTCTGATTAGTTGGAAGTTTTGTCTCTTTACTAAAGCATGTTCGCATTTTTGTGAAGAAAACATCGAGACTATTTTTAGTCTCACAAGTTATCTAGAACTACGTAGGTCTGAGTTCCTCATTGAGGATACGTAGGAGCAAGAGCCTCGCTTTTGTTGGCCACCCCACAATCTCTGTCATACTGACCCTACGATCATGTGACGTGCGGAGACAAATTATTGTCATTCCGCACACTTTTTTGCCATTCAGACACTATCGTGTCCGATGGTACGTAGAGACTAATGTCGTCTTCTGCACCTTTTGTCATCCAGAGGCGACGGGCCCGATGACATGCGGAGACAAATTATGGTCATTCTGCACACCTTTTCGCCATTCAGACACAGTCATGTTTGATGGCACGCAAAGACTAACGTCGTCTTCTGTATCTTCTGTCATCCAGAGGCGGCGGGCCCGATGACATGCGGAGACAAATTATGGTCATTCCGCACACCTTTTCGCCATTCAGACACAATCGTTTCTGATGGCACGCATAGACTAACGTCATCTTCTGCATCTTCTGTCATACAGAGGCGGCGGGTCCGATGACATGCGGAGACAAATTATGGTCATTCCGCACACCTTTTCGCCATTCAGACACAATCATGTCCGATGGCAAGCAGAGACTAACGTCGTCTTTTGCATCTTCTATCATCCAGAGGCGGCGGGCCCGATGACATGCGGGAACCATTTGGTCCCGCACTTTTCACCTTTTGTCATCCAGAGGTGGCGGGCCCGATGACATGCGGAGACCAATTACGGTCCTCCGCACGCTTTTTCTATCTGTAAGACTCGATGAGTGATAAACGCGCAGAGACAAGTTATGGTCATTTTGCGCCCTTTGTCATTCAGGAGCAGCAAGATGAGTGATAAACGCGCAGAGACAAGTTATGGTCATTATGCGCCCTTTGTCATTCAGGAGCAGCAAGTTGAGTGATGAACGCGCAGAGACAAGTTATGGTCATTCTGCACCCTTTGTCATTTCAGGGACAGTAAGTCGAGAGGTGGGCAGAGACAAATTATGGTCATTCTCCACATCTTTTCGCCATCAAGAGGCGATTGTGTCCAAAGACATGCAGAGACAAATTATGGTCATTCTGCGCCTTGTGTCAACCAAGAGGAACAAATTCGACAGTATCAGGATAATGTGTCGGTACTGATCACCGTCCGAATGGTGTTTCACTCGAATGAAATTAATGTCTTATCTTTACTTCCCTTTTATCTCCAATAAAAGACAAGTAAAGAGGGGCAACTATCATACCCTAATTTCGTCGGAGGATCATCCTTTTGTTGGGATGCAACCCTCGTTTGACCACTTCGAGGTACTTGGCACCCATCATTAGGCAATTCGTGAAGTTCCGTGACATGCCAAAAGTCAAAAGGAAGCATTGTTGCACAATCCGTGAAGTTCCGTGACATGCCGGAAGTCAAAACGAAGCATTGTTGCACAATCCGTGAAGTTCCTTGACATGCCGGAAGTCAAAAGGAAGTGTTAAAGCGCAATCTGTGAAGTTCCGTGACATGCCGGAAGTCAAAAGGAAGGGTTAATGTGCAATCCGTAAAGTTCTGTAACATTCTGGAAGCCAAAGAAGGGATGATTGCATAATCCGTAAGGTTTCGTGACATTACGGAAAGAAAACAAGTATCGTTACGTAATTCGTAAGGTTCCGTAATGTTACAGAAAAAGAATCAGCAAAAAAAGACAAGGGGGTGTATTTAGTAAACAGGGGGGTGCAAATAGCAACTAGGCCCACTTGGGCCTTCCAAGAAGTTCCCCAAAAGGCGGTGCCTTCTGGAGGAAGCAACCTAGCTCGCCTGGGCAAGCTGGGTGGCAAGCTCCTCCCTCATTTTCCAATAAATAGGGGGATGAGGGACGAACAAAAATGTTCAACTCTCCTCGTATCAGAGAATCACTTAAAATTAGTGAGAAAAATTGTTTCCGTGAAGAAAATGCAAGTCGAGACGCTTCTGTAATGTTTCTGAGATGTTTCCGTGGGTGATTTCGCAAAGATTTTCAATCGTTCTTCATTGTTTTTCGTTCGTTCTTCGTCGTTCTTCGGTCTTCAACCGGTAAGTTCCCGAAATTGAACTTTTCAATTCATTCTATGTACCCTTAGTGGTCCTCATTTGTTTTGCGTGCTTTTATTTTTATTTCATTTACTTTCCATACCCTCTTTTGACTTGCTTTAGTCATTTATTTAAGTCATTTTCTCACCTAATCAAAAATAAAATAAATTCTCACCGATCATTTGTATTGTAACATGTTTTAATTTCTGTTAAAATGAAATCCGATCGTCCGGTCACGCCATAACCATGTTTAAAACCAAAAAAGAGGCAAAATAATAATATAATAATCAAACAAACATCTTTTAGTGAAATAACCAAAAAAATCTATCGGACATTTTTCTTTGAGATTTTTCTTCCTTAATCGAATTGACTAATAACCAAAGTGAAACTAAGGCTAAAATCAATTCATAAATCAAACTTTTGTCATCACCTAAAAAGCCACTTTTAAAGGTCCAACGCCTTCAAATGGTCTTTTCCGTTTTAATTGGTTAAACGTGGATTTCTAAAAGCCTAAAATCAACACATAGCTTTATTACCTCTTTCAAAAATAAAGAGATCATTAATGGCCCAATGCCTTAATGTTTTCTCTCTTTCCAAAAAATCGAAAGATTTTTTAATGGTCCAACGCCTTAAATGACCTTTCATTCAATAAAAACATATCTTGCAAAAAAGGGATAAAAAAATAAACTTAATCAAACGCTTTGTTCTCAAAGAACTACGTAGGTCTGATTTCCTTGTCACAATTGAGGAATACATAGGAGCAAGGGAAACACCCTCGTCGACCACAAAAAAATAAAAAATATAAAAGGCATAAAAAGACATAAGAACGTGAAAATAGGGAAGATAACATAAAGTCATATTTGCACATTTGATTAAAGGTTGTCGTCTGTTGTGACGGACGTGTGGGGTGCTAATACCTTCCCCGTGCGTAAATACAACTCCCGAACCTTTCACTTAAAGTTCGTAGACCACGTCTTTTCCGGTTTTTCCGACGTTTTCCTCAAATAAATGTTGGTGGCGACTCTGCGTGTTTTCCTTCCTTGGAAGACGCACCCGCGAGTCTCGCGTCGCCCTCCCGCCGAAGGGTAGGTTGCGACAGATGTGTCGACCAAGCAAGGAAGGTGTTAAGTGTCTACCCCATTAAGTTAACCTCGTTAGTGGGTATAGGAATGGGAGCATCTGCATCTTTAACATCCTCAACACCGACCTTCACTTGATCATGCAACAAAGGGATGCTGTGAACAGTTGTGGATCCCTCATAGACTCTTCATAGGGCATCCAAGCGGGGAGGATTTTCTTCGATGTACAACCCACATTTGTTTAAGTCACCAGTGTCGGGATTGTTCCCTGAGGGATCAACACAACTCTCATTTTTGCTGACACGAGCAGCTGAGCGACCAACCTCAGGCTCCGAAAGCAATGCAAGTCCCTGTGGTTGCATTTGCGACTGAAACTAAGACTGCATCTGGCTGAAGGATAAAATCAGCTGCCGAGTCACTTTTTCTATGATCGACTCCTCCAGTTAGTCCCTGATTTGATGAGTCAGCTGCTCTAGTTCTTCTGGAGCCATAGAGGAAGAAATGCGGGAGGTGTGTGGAGCCGATTCAAAGTATTTCTTGATGGTCACACCGGCTCCAGCAGCACGCACACGACTAGGGTGTTCTGGTCGCCCAATGGCAACAGTCAGGACATCCTGACGTCCATGGGGGACAAAAGAACCCTGTGACGCCTGCTCCTCCAACGAATCTTGTACAAAACACATTTATTTGTTTAGTCATTCATAGAATAAACATAAATAATTACAATTATTAATTGAAAGTGACTTACAATCTTCTCAACAATTTCCTTTGCTGCCTCAGATGTCATCTGGCCAGTTTTCTTCGTGCGAACCATCTTCCACTTCACGTGTCATTTGATGGGAGATGGAGGGTCAATTACGACCTCAGTGCTTCCGGATAGAGCACCTTCCTCTGATTTTTTCTCTGTCTTCTCAGTCATCAGCTTCTTTTCTAAATATTCATAACCCCCACGAGACAACACATGGGGGCAGTGTTCTGGTTCTGGATGGCCTATGCCTTTTTCCGCACATCTTGCAAAAATTGAAGATTAATGAAAGTCATGATTACAATGTATTATAATAAGTGAATTTAAAGTTGAAAACAATGAAAACGAAAAAATACATACCTCCCATGAGGGGTCTCTACGGCTCTGACAAAATTGGGCCCATTTCTCCTTGCTAATGCCATATTTTTTGCAAACAATGTCATCGACATTGTCCTTGCCGGCTGCAAGTGCCCATTTTGACGTCAAATCAGGCTTAAATTGTCTCCATTGCTCCCCCATAGTCTGAAGTACTTTTTTTTTGTCCTAATGTCAGATGCTTCAGAGATATCAAATTCATCCTGTCAAACAACAAATTAGGTTTTAATGTTAGTAAATTAAAAATTTTGCCTGATAAACAAAATGCAAGATGAAAACTAAAATACCTGAATATCCTCCTATATCAAATCCTTCTGAGCAACAAGGATTTGCTTCTAATTCTCGTATGTCATGTCAACCTTATCACGAGCAACAATCCCTAAATATGTTCTTAATTTCTTCTTATGGGGACCGTCGACCTTCCCGGTCGCAGGATCAACGTGGGCCACCGGTCTGTCTGCCCCAGCTGGAGGCAAAAACTGATCTTCTCCTTTCAGGACAAAGTATGACAAGCTGGAGGCAAGTATATTTTTTTACCATCAAACCTTGGATGCAACTACGATCGTATACCCTTCTCAGCTAGATCTTGACGGGTATTCAAACCATCCTTCTTCTTGCCTTGAATTTTAAGGAGCGTCCCAATGACACTATCACATACATTTTCTCCACATGCATAACATCAATACAATGTCTAATATCTAGATCAGATAAAAGAAAATCGACCTCTTCTTCCATATGCAAGTCTTACTTTTTTCCTTCTTTTGGGTCTTTCAAAATATAGTATTCAGGTGTTGAACCCATTGGAAGACCTGCTCACTAGTCAACAGTATCGGTGCTGTTTCGTGCTCTTGACTTCCTTTAAAAGCTTTTTTCAATCGTCTGTACGGGTGATGAGGTTTTAGAAAACGCTGATGCCTAGTGTAGACTTTTTTTGTACAATGTTTCAGTTGTATGTTGCTTGTGTCTTCTTCACAGATGGGGCATGCATGATGACCCTTAACACTATAACCGCTCAAATTCCCATACGTTGGAAAGTCATTAATGGTACAAAAAAGCATTGCACGCTGTCGCAACCTGCCCTTCAGCGGGAGGGCGACGCGTGACTCGCGGGTGCGTGTTCCAAGAAAGGAATACGCACGGAGTCGCCACCAACGTTTATTTGTGGAAAACGTCGGAAAAACCAGAAAAGACATGATCTATGAACTTTAAGTGAAAGGTTCGGGAGTTGTATTTACACAAGAGGAAGGTATTAGCTCCCCACACGTCCGTCACAAGAGACGACAGCCTTTAATCAAATGTGCAAATATGACTTCAATTTATGTTATCTTCCCTTTTTACGTTCTTATGTCTTTTTTTATGCCTTTTTATATATTTATCTTTTTTGTGGTCAACAAGGGCGTTTCCCTTTGCTCCTACGTATTCCTCAATTGTGATGAGAAAATCAGACCTACATAGTTCTTTTGTGAACAAAGCGTTTTGGTTAAGTTATTTTTTATCCTTTTTTGCAAGATATGTTTTTATTGAATGAAAGGTCATTTAAGGCGTTGGACCATTAGACAATCTTTCGATTCTTTTTGAAAAGTGAGAAAACATTAAGGCATTGGACCATTAATGATTTCTTTATTTTTGAAAGAGGTAACAAAGTTACATATTGGTTTTAGGCTTTTTAGAAATCTACACTTAACCAATAAAAGCGGAAAAGACCATTTCAAGGCATTGGACCTTTAAAAATGGCTTTTTTAGGCGTTGACAAAAAGTTTGGTTTATGAATTGATTTTAGCCTTAGTTTCACTTTGGTTATTAGTCAATTCAATTAAGAAAGAAAAAATCCCAAAGAGAAACGCCCGATTGATTTTTTTGTTTTATTTTACTAAAAGATATTTTTTGATTATTATATTATTATTTTACCTCTTTTTGGTTACCAACGTGGTTACGGCATGACCGAACGGTCGGATTTCATTTTAACAGAAATTAACGGATATTACAATTCAAATGATCGGTGGAAATTTATTTTATTTTTGATTAGGCGAGAAAATGACTTAAGTAAATGACTAAAGCAAGTCAAAAAGGGGGTACGGAGGGTAATTAAAATGAAAATAAAAGCACGTGAAAACAAATGAGGACCACTAAGGGTACATAGAATGAATTGAAAAGTTCGATATCGAGAACCTACCGGTTGAAGACCGAAGAACGACAAAGAACGAACGAAGAACGTCGAAGAACGGTTGAAAATCTTGGCGAAATCACCCACGGAAACATTACAGAAACGTTACAGAAGCGCCTCGGCTTGGATTTTCTTCACGGAAACAATTTTCTTCACTAATTTCAAGTGATCTAAAAATACCAGAAAGGCTGAACATTTTTCTCCTTCACTCCTCCCCCTATTTATAGGAAAATAGGGGAGGAGCTTGCCACCCAGCTCGCCCACGTGAGCTAGGTTGCTTCCATCAGAAGCAACCGCCTTCTGGAGGAACATCCTGGAAGGTCCAAGTGGGCCTGGTTGCTATTTGCACCCCCATTTTTACTAAGTACACCCCCTTGCCTTTTTTTTGGTGATTCTTTTTTCGTAACGTTACGAAACTTTACGAATTTTGTAACGATACTTGTTTTCTTTCTTTAAGGTTACGGAACCTTACGGGCCATGTAATTACTCCTTTTTTTAGATTTTGGAATGTTACGGAAACTCACGGATTGCGTAACAATACTTCCTTTTGATTTCCGGCATGTTACAGAATTTCACGGATTGCGTAACAATGCTTCCTTTTGATTTCCGGCATGTCTCGGAAGTTCACGAATTGCCTAACGATGGGTTCCAAGTACCTCGAAGAAAGTTGCATGCCACCGAACAATGGTCCCCGGACGAAATTAGGGTATGACAGTTGCCCCTCTTTACTTGTCTTTTATTGAAGATAAAAGGGAAGTAAAGATAAGACACTAATTTCGTTCCTCTCGGTTGACGAAAGTCGCGGGTGACCATAAGATATCACCGCATGCAACTGACTCGCTGTCCCTGGATGACAAAGGCGCAGAATTCGTCTATGCGCGTTTACCACCCAACTTGCTGCTCTTGAATGATAAAGGTAAAAATGCGGGACCAACTGGTTCCTGCATGTCATCGAGCCCGCCGCCTCTGGATGAAAAAAGGTGCAGAAGACGATGTTGGTCTCTGTGTGCTATCATGCTTTGAGTCTTAGAGATAGCAAAAAAAAGTTTAAACGGATAACCACTCGGGTATCTCCGCATGTCACGTGACTCCAGTGTCAGTATGATAGAAATTGTCTGCGCGAAAGATGACATAAATCTCCGCGTGTCAACGGGCTTGTTGGCCGCGATTGACAAAGGGTGCAGAAGACGACGTTAGTCTCTGCGTGCTATCATGCTTTGAGTCTTAGAGATAGCAAAAGAAAGTTTAAACGAATAACCACTCGGGTATCTCCGCATGTCACGTGACTCTAGTGTTAGTATGACAGAAATTGTGGGGCGGCCGACAAAAGTGAGGCTCTTGCTCCTACGTATCCTTAATGAGGAACTCAGACCTACGTAGTTCTGGATAACTTGGGAGACTAAAAATAGTCTCGGTGTTTTCTTCACTAAAATGCGAACATGCTTTAGTAAAGAGACAAAACTTCCAACTGATCAGAGCAACATATTTTTTGGATGAAAAACAATGTGTCTACCGGGGAAGGAAAGTATACTGATGAAATCTTCTCATAACCATAAATGAGATTTTGGATGTTAGCATTTCGCTTCTAAATGAGTATTTAGAGGAAACACTGGGTTCAACAAAAATAGAAGAAAATCACTCAAAGTGTATTAATCTCACACAGGTAAGTGTTTCGTCCTAGTTCCGAACCAGAGATATGTCATCACTTGATCTTGCAAATCATTTCCTATCAAATCAAAGATTACATGCGTGATCATGGATCAGTAGGACTTTTTCTTGGGAATGGTGTTTTTTTGTTGGAATTTTGGCTTTGAATGTTTTTGGCCTTTTCCTTTTCTGTTTTTGTTTAGTGCGGGGCGAAAAAGTCACTGCACACAAGATTTTGGTTGGCAATCAAAGGGAGAGGACCACTTTAGGTCGTGGTTTCCTTTCTTTTCTTGTTTACTTGGTGACAAATCTGTATTGTTCAGATATTGTCTGGTCCTAAGACCTTTCTGCATATTTCTTCTTTTCTCTTCCGATCTTTGATCGAGAATTCTCTTTCTTTTGTTGCTTTCCCCCATTTTCCTTCATTGGGAATTTTTCCTTTTTGCTTTCTTCTGATTCTTTTGATCTGGAATTTTCTCCTTTTCTCCGTTTCTCTTCTTTTCTTTTTCTTTTTTTGTTTTCTTTTGAGGGCAAGGTTTATGGTGAGTTGGTACTTTGGCTCAAGGCTTGTTGAACGGATGGACATGATATATGTCAAGGTGTTGGTCTGGTTTAGGGATAAAAGGGAATGTCCCACATTATTTCCATTACACAAATGCAACAATGATGATTTGGAAATTTTATGCAAAACTAGTCATGCATGCACCTATGTGGACACTCAAGTGTCGAAATTTTTTTGGTCATGTGATGCTAGGGCTCATAATTCATTTTCTCTATTTTAGTCAACCCAGTATTTCCAAAATATGTTCTTCTATCAATTTATGCATTCATCCAAGTCTATCTTGGGTGTTCGAAAAACTTTTCACAGCATTTACCCTTCAAATGTGTACACACATTTTTTTTCAAAAACTGGTTATGATCAGTGAATTTTTTCAAAGAAAAGTTGGAAGTCATCTCTTTTCAAAAGCATGTTGGTTTTTCAGCTAGACAACTTATTTTTCTCTTTTCTCCTTTTTTTTATCATCTATTTATTTCTTTTTCTTGTTTGTTTTTGTTTTTTTCCTTTTTTTTCATGAGGTATTTTGCTACCTAAACACATGTTTATTTTTGTGAGGTATTTTTGCTATATACATGCATATCCAAGGTATCATGCTACCTAAACATACATATATATGTTTTGTGAGGTATTTTTGCTATATACATGCATATCCAAGGTATCTTGCTACCTAAACATACATACATATATTTTGTGTATTTTTGTTACATACATGCATATCTAAGATATCTTTCTACCTAAGCATACATATATATATTTTGTGAAGTATTTTTGTTACATCATACATATCCAAGGTACCTTTCTACCTAAACATACATATATATACTTTGTGAAGTATTTTTTTGTTTACATACATGCATATCTAAGGTATCTTTCTACCTAAACATACATATATATATATATTTTGTGAAGTATTTTTTGTTTACATACATGCATATCTAAGGTATCTTTCTACCTAAACATATATATATTTTGTGAAGTATTTTTTTTGTTTACACACATTCATATCTAAGGTATCTTTCTACCTAAACATACACACACACACACACACACACACACACACACACACACACACACACACACACACACACACACACACACACACATATATATATATATATATATATATATATATATATATATTGTGAAGTATGACTACCTTCTGAGCTTGTGCTTGTTTTATTTAAATTCCTAGGATCATGAGCAACTAGGTGTGTCCTACTATGACTTGCGAAACAAAGGTGATCAAATAACAAGCAGAGATTTAAAAGGTACTAGGTTGCCTCCTGGTAGCGCTTCTTTAACGTCTTGAGCTGGACGTGTGATGACTTGTCGGCCACGGACCTAGTACTTTGCTTACCTTTGGCCTTGGACTTGGTCGCCTATTTGTCGTCCATGTGTCGTAGGCAATACTCTAACCTTTTTGTGGATGAGCTGAGGTGAACTCTAGAGGTGGTGGCGGTGCATCTGTTGCCCGCTGCCGGCCATCCCTAGGCTGCTGTGGTGTCTCGCCCTGCGCCTGCCTGGGGGCGCAGTACTTCTTGATGAAAGCCCGGTTAATAGGGGGCCTGATGAACTTGCTGGGGGGACGGGCACTCTGTAGAACTGACAGAGGCTCATAATCAGAGCTGGAAACCCAGGACCCTGTTGGACTTCTCCGGGTCCACTGGGTGTCTTGTGGGTGCGATCCCTGCAAACAATAGATGACATCAAAAATCAGTTTGAACCATATGCATACTTACCTATATCGCGATGGCATGACTTTGCCAGGGGGGTACGGGCACCCTGTAGGACTGATAGAGGCCCGTAACCAAAGCTGGAAACCCCAGAGCCTTGTTGGACTTCTTTGGGTCCACTAGGTGTCATGTGGGCACGACCCCTGCAAATAGTAGATGGCATTAGAAATCAATTGGAAATAATGCATACCTACCTATGTCGGGATGGCACAAACCAATTGATACTTCCTCAGGGGGAGATCGGCATTACGGTCGCTGGGCAGAATGTTGCTAAGTAGCAAGGTCATCCATATCTGGGTAATAGTGGTCATGTTGGTGCGCATGATCCACACTCGTTTCTTTGCAGCGGCATGGGTGAAATCTTGCCCCGGTATGCATAGTAGCTTCACGATAGCCTTCTCCTCTGGTTGTACTTGCATAGGTGGTCCTCCTCCAGGATCATGGGGTGGCTTAGGAACTGATAAAAGGAAACTAATGGCCCCTTAACCGGGAATGTAAGTCTCGGTTAAGCATTTAAGGACAGAGGACCTTAAATTATCTTAAGGTGTGGATATGGAGCCCACTGCAAGTGAGGACGCGTAGCCCTCTAAAGGCGAGGGCGTGCAGCCCTCTGAAGTTCAGGACGTGTCGCCTTTTGAAGGCGAGGGAGTGTAGTCCTATGATGGCGAGGGCGTGTAGTCCTCTAAAGGTGAGGGTGTGTCGCCCTCTAAGGGCGAGGGCGTGTAGCCCATTGAAAAGGGGGACATGTAGTCCTCTGAAGGCGAAGGCGTGCATCCCTCTAAAGGTGGGGACGTGTAGTCCTCTAAAGGCGAGGACATGTAGTCCTCTGAAGGTGAGGGCGTGTAGCCTTACAAAGACATAGGTACATGACCCTTTGAAGGCGAGGACGTGTAGTCCTTTGAAGGTGAGGACATGTAGTCCTCTGGAGGTGAGGGCGTGTGGCCCTCTGAAGGCGAGGACGTGTAGTCCTCTGAAGACGAGGACATGTAGTCCTCTAGAGGCGAGGACGTTTAGTCCTCTGAAGGCGAAGGTTCATGACCCTCTGAAGGTGAGGGCATGTAGTCCTCTAAAGGCGAGGACACGTAGTCCTCTGAAGGTGAGGACGTGTAGTCCTCTGAGGGTGAGGGCGTGTAGCCCTCTGAAGGCGAGGACGTGTAGTCCTCTGAAGGCGATAGGTTCTAGTACCCAAGGGTCCACCTTATGAGAAAACATGAGATTGACTCATTGAGAGGGCTAGTCATCCCAAATTCATTAGATGTAGGAAATCTATGCAGTTAACATAATTTTTAGGGATGCAGATGCATACAACCTTTGTCGTGAAATTTGGTAAATGCGGACTTCATATGAAACAATGCAATGTAATGGAAAGTTTGTACAATGTTCATGACATTCTTTCCTTATTTTATGATTTTGATTGAATTTTTTTTGTTTTTTTGGAAAACACAGATTGACTGTCCTTTTGAAAGAGGTGATAATTCATGCAACCTTATCCTATGTTTTGCAAATCTCTTCGAGAACTCCCTCAGAGTGTATGTTCTGTTTGATTTAGTCACTTGACCATTTTTTGAAGTGACCGTGATGGAGCTATTTAATCAATCTATTGAAATCCCAGGGTTTGTCCCCCCCCCCCCCTTTTTTTTGTTCAAAAACATCGACGGGTGAGAACTTTTGATCTGCCCCTAAGTTCGCTTGAGGCTCATGCACGATGCCCCTCATTGCCCCAGTGTAAGGCTTTGAGGTACCAATTGTTATCTTTCATGATGACCTTGTAGCTGGGAACCTATTGGGTGAGAACTTCTAATCTGCCCCTAGGTTTACTTGAGGCTCATGCACGGTG
The DNA here is from genome assembly GCF_004193775.1 of Glycine soja. Lineage (NCBI taxonomy): Eukaryota > Viridiplantae > Streptophyta > Magnoliopsida > Fabales > Fabaceae > Glycine > Glycine soja. The sequence goes on from NC_041013.1 coordinate 33,445,792, forward strand.
CCCCTCATTGCCCCAGTGTAAGGCTTTGAGGTACCAATCGTTGTCTTTCGTCATGAACTTGTAACAGGGAACCTATTGGGTGAGAACTTCGAATCTGCCCCTAGGTTCACTTGAGGTTAATGCACGATGCCCCTCATTGCCTTAGTGTAGGGCTCTGAGGTATCCATTTTTGCTTTCACAACCTAATATTAAGGAAGAATGAAAGAAGCGGTTGATTCTTGCAAAAAGAATTTTCCAAGGACGAGAAATAGCTGAAGGATTTTTTTTCAATCGACGGATCAAGTCAAATGACTCCTATTCTTGATAACTCACTTCTCTCTAAAAAGATAAAATTTTTGGAATGATAAAAGGAGGTCACATGAATGTCTATCTTTTTACTTGAAAACACAGTCAATCAAATGTTTTTTTTTTCTTTTTGAACTTTTCTGCTTTACTTGTTGTTTACGACACCCCACCAACGTGCAGGACGAGTAATCTCTGATTGAACGATCTTGGAAGTCAACACTTAGGAGCGCAGGTCGCTTTGAGCAAACAAACCAATGGCTTACAGTCGCATTCCGGTGGAAGTTGAATAAGCAAAGATGTGTTTGTGAAAGGATGAGGGAGACAAGGATGTCAAATTCATCCATTTTAGCATTGTAACTGTGGTTTACAATAATGGCATAAACTTGGAAATCCTGATGAGTCATTAGAGACATCTAACAATGACTTTCAAAATTGCCCCATGTGTGGTGTCGCTTGTCAACGTCGGGACTTATACGCGATTCTCCTCAAATTTCAGCCAGGCCGCATCAATTAGACTTTGCACCTTACGCTTCAGGGCCATATCAGAATTGTACTTGTCGCAACCTACCCTTTTGCGGGCGAGTGAGGCGAGGCTCACGGGTGCGTCTTCCAAAGGAGGAAAATGCGCGGAGTCGCCACCAATGTTTATTTGTGGAAAACGTTGAAAAAACCGAAGGAAACCGGTCATGAAGAATATTCCAGATTTGGGAGTTGTATTTACGTTTGAGGAAGGTATTAGCACCTCTCACGTTTGTCCCAAAGGACAACAGCCTTAAATTAGAATCGTGTGAAATTGTGTATCTAAACTTTTATTTCTTTTTTATTTTTGAGGTCGACAAAAGCAGGGCTCTTGCTCCTACGTACCCTCCATCGAAGAGGAAATCAGACCTACGTAGTTCTTTCTAAAGGGCGAATCAAGCGATTCTTTTTACTTGGAAGCAGGTCCTTTTAAGGCGTTGGACCTTAAAATGACCCATTTTTACTTGGTGAGAAAAATTGAGGTATCGAACCTTAAAATCCTTTTTAGTGATTTTTTGCGGACGAGCTTGACTTTGCGAGTTGATTTTAGCCTTAGTTTCACTTTAGTTATTAGTCAATTCAATTAAGAAAGAGAAATCCCAAAGAGAAACGTCCGATGTAGTTTTTTTGGTTTATTTTACTAAATGAAATTTTTTTATTACTATATTATTATTTTACCTCTTTTTGGTTTCCAACATGGTTACGGCATGACCAAATGGTCGGATTTCTTTTTAACAAAAATTAATGGATATTACAATTCAAATGATCGGTGGAAATTTATTTTATTTTTTGATTAGGCGAGAAAATGACTTAAGTAAATGACTAAAGCACGTCAAAAGAGGGTACGAAAAGTAAATGAAACGAAAATAAAAGTATGTGAAACAAATGGGGACCACCAAGGGTACATAGAATGAATTAAAAAGTTCGATTTCGGGAACTTACCGGTTGAAGACCGAAGAACGACGAAGAACGAACGACGAAGAACAGTTGAAAATCTTCGCGAAATCACCCACGTAAACGTTACGGAAGCGCCTCAGCTTGGATTTTCTTCATGGAAACAATTTTCCTCACTAATTTTAAGTGATTACAAAGTACCAGAAGGGCTGAACCTTTTTCTTCTTCACTCCTCCCTCTATTTATAGGAAAATAGAGGAGGAGCTTGCCACCCAGCTCGCCCAAGCGAGCTCAGCTCACCCAGGTGATCTAGGTTGCTTCCTCCAGAAGCAATCGCCTTCTGGAGGAACAATCTAGAAGGCCCAAGTGGGCCTGGTTGCTATTTGCACTCCTTTTTTTACTAAATACACCTCTTTGCTTCTTTTGGTGATTCTTTTTCCGTAACGTTACGAAACTTTACGAATTTCGTAACGATACTTGTTTTCTTTCCGTAAGGTTACCGAACCTTACGGGTCATGTAATTACTCCTTTTTTAGCTTCCGGAATGTTACGGAAACTCACGGATTGCGTAACAATACTTCCTTTTGATTTCCGGCATGTTACAGAATTTCACGGATTGTGTAACAATGCTTCCTTTTGATTTCTGGCATGTCTCGGAACTTCATGTATTGTGCAACAAAGGGTGCCAAGTACCTCGAAGCGGTCAAACCAAGGTTGCATGCCATCAAACAATGGTCCCCGGACGAAATTAGGGTATGACAGTTGCCCCTCTTTACTTGCCTTTTATTGGAGATAAGAGGAAAGCAAAGATAAAACACTGATTTCGTTTGTCTTCGCCCTTTCCGTGATTAGCCTATGACGACTTCCGTCTCTCTTTCTTCTTTCTCTGCACAACACAAAACAAACACAAACAACAAAAAACACCAATAACATAATATACACATATACACATGTTTGGCGAAGGAACCAATCGGGAAAATAACAAAAAACCATATTTCCTAGTCACCGGAGGCTTCGCGCTTGATAATGGAGGACACATGAACAGCGCTAGGCAATCAATTCATGGGGCTCCGAATAGGACGGTGGAGGATACACGAACAGTGCTAAGCAATCAATTCGTGGGGCTCCGGACTTGATGGTGGAGGACGCATGAATGATAATCAATTCATGGGACTCCGGATAAGATTTGAGGGTGGAGGATAGACGAACAACGCTAGGCAATCAATTCGTCGGGCTCCAGACTCGATGGTGGAGGACGCATGAATAGTGCTAGGCAATCAATTCATGAGTCTCCGAATAAGATTTGAGAGTGGAGGATAGACGAACAGTGCTAGGCAATCAATTCGTGGGGCTCCAGACTCGATGGTGGAGGACGCATGAACAGCGCTAGGCAATCAATTCATGGGTCTCCGAATAAGATTTGAGGGTGGAGGATAGACGAACAACGCTAGGCAATCAATTCGTGGGGCTCCTGACTCGATGGTGGAGGATGCATGAACAGCGCTAGGCAATCAATTCATGGGTCTCCGCATAAGATTTGAGGGTGGAGGATAGACGAACAGCGCTAGGCAATCAATTCGTGGGGCTCCAGACTCGATTGTGGAGGACGCATGAGCAGTTCTAGGCAATCAATTCATGGGTCTCTGAATAAGATTTGTTGGCAGGACCGAATAGTCCACCGGTTTTTTCCACCTAAAAGGCGAACATGCTTTAGCAAGGAAAAATAAATCATTCACGAGAGCACCATGTTTTAGAGAAACAATATACCCATGCCAAAAGTAATTTTCTTTGTAACCGAAAATGAAGGACAGGATGTCAACATTTAGCTTTTAAAAGAACATTCAGGGGAAATGTCGGGTCAAACTGAAACTGGGAATAAAATCACTTATAGTGTATTAAAACTCACACCGGCAAGTTTTTTACCCTAATTCCAAACCATAGCTGCACCATGACTTTATTTTGCACATGATTTCCTATCGAACCAAAAGATAACACGCACGATCACGGATCAATAGGATTTTCTCAAGGGTAGTGTGTTTGTAGAGGAAGCTGGGTGTTTTGGTCTTTTCCTCTTTGTTTATGTGGGGCGGGATACCACCAGTCGGGAGCGACCTTGAATGGCAATCCCAAAGGAAGAACCACTTAAAAAATGGGTTTTCCCTTTGTCGGCGATCTTTTACCTCGCTGAAAATTTATCTGGTCTGAAGATCCTCTGTTCTCTTTCCTTTATTGATTGGGAATTATTCTGTTTTCCTTCGATCTTTTCCTTTTTACTTTCTTCTGATCTTTGATCAGGAATCCTTCTTTTCCTTTCTTTTCATTTCTTCCTTTTCTTTCTTTTCATTTTTCCCTTTCCATTTCTTTTTTTTTTGGGAATTCAGGTTTTAGCATTCGTTATTCGCTCTCCCTTGAGGAGATTCTGCTGTCATTTTCTTCGGGGGAAAGGATGAGGATTCTTTTCATGGGCCAAGGTTCAAAGTAGCTTAAGGTTGTGTCTCAACATGGTCTTTTCATTGTGCGAGCCTGATTTTGATATTTGGGGCAAAATAAATTCGTGTGTCAAGGTGTCGATTCCGGGTTAAATTTCCATATTATTTCCACGAGGCACACGTAACAATGATGATTTGGAAACAACGTGCAAAATTAGTCATGGCTACAGCTAGGTGGGTACTCAAGCATCTAGTTTATGGAATTGTGATACTAAGGCTTGGGATTTACACAAGTAGACCCAATATTTCCAAATTATGTTCTTTCATCGGTTCAACGAATCCATCCATTCTTATCTCGGTTATTTTGGAAATAAACTCTTACGTTAGTCTCTTGTTTACAAAAGATATGTTTGCTCTCTACGAATGATTTATGCTTCCTATGACCATAACATGCCGACCTTCGAGGTCTTTCTTTCTTTTTTCTTTTTGTTTCATTTTTTATGTTCACAAAAACTATACATCCATCGTTATCTATGAGAAAAACTTTTTCTTTGTACACCTGCATTCCTATACACGACAAACTTTTTCTGTATACACTCGCATTAAAAACTCTTTCTCTTTATATCAACACGGTCTATACACAAACTCTATTCCTGTTCAAAGATTTCTTTTTTGTTTTTTCAACATACACTCGCTGTTTATACAAAAATTTCTTTATATACACTCATTACTCACACAAAAGAATTTCTTTTCACACCTTATTTATACGCACACACAAAATCTTTCCATACACTTTTTACATATAAAAAAATCTTTTCTTTTCATGACATTTGTTCACAACGCCTCTTTCTTTTTTCTATTCTTGGCGTTATCATGATTTTTTTGTTTTCTTTTATTTTTAGGACGACGTTCCTAAAGGAAAAATCTACAAGGTTCCGGAATTTCAACACACATTATCGACAATAACGAAGTAAGCACTAACGCAACAGTCCAAACAACATGTATGCACAAAACAAAAGACAATCGATAAAAACAAAACAAACATTAGTCCCTCAAGTTATAAAAATAAAAATGATATGTAACAGATAAAAAGAGGAAATATATGAATCTGGGGATCTCCCGGTCACGTGGCTCCACTCCCTCCCAAGAAACCGAGTAAATCTGTCATCTCCTCATCCATGCGGGCCTCCTCTGCATCCCTGGGAGCCTCTGCGGGCGCCTCCCTTGCCTGGGCCTCAGGCCAATCTCCGGGTCATGCAACCTCAGCCCTGAACTGATCTGGAGTAGGGCATGCAAAAGGAGCGAAACCCTGGCTCTGCTGACTGAGGCTGAGCTGGTAAAGACACTCATTGATCTGCACCTTACCCCTGTGGTTGGCCGCTTGTTGGCGAACCAAGTGCTGTAAATACCGCTCCATGCCAAATGACCCAGCTGGATCAGCCTGACGAGGTGGTGGCGGTATGTTTGCGGCCTGCGGTGCATCACCCTGCGCCTGTCTAGGTGTGCAATACTTCTCAATGAAGGCCCGGGTGATCGGCGGTTGAATCACCTTACTAGGTGTGACGGGAACCCTAAATGACTGGCAGAGACTTGTGATCAATGCTGGAAACCCCAAGGCCCTGTTAGATTTATTCGGGTCTAGAGGGTGCTTGGTAGGTGGCATACCTGCAAATAAATAAATGGCGTCAGTGATCAACTGAGCCACATGGACGCTCATCCGTGTCAGGATGGCATACACCAGCTGACACTTTGGCAGAGGGAGGTCGGAGTTATGATCGCTAGGCAGGACGTTGCTGAGCAGCAATGTCATCCACATCTGAGTCAAGGTGGTCATGCTGGTGCGCATGATCCGCACCCGCCTCCCGGCAGCGGTTCGGGCAAAATCCTGACCCAGTATGCATAACAGCTGGGCAATGGCCTCCTCGTCAAATCCATCGGCCCGATTCCTTCTCTGACTAAACTCGCACTCCTGGCCCTCCTCTAATGCTAACGGGTCACCCAGGAACTGGCTGAGGGCGTCTGCATCAAAAGGAATCCACTAGCCCCTTACCCATGACCGCATGTCCCGCACGCCCTCCTCTGTGGGCCAAGCATTAGCGTAAAACTCTAGGACTATATCTGGGTCAAACTTAGCCATGGGAGTGACCAGCGGCGCCCAACGCCGATGAACTATCTCTTCCTGAAAATCTGTGTACTCATCGTCCCTGAGCTAGTCGCGTCTCTCTCGGTGGAACGACCATCCTTTGACGGCCTCGAAACGCTGCTGGTGCTCTGCGCTCCTGAAACGATGGCTGTCAAACTCAGGAGCGGCGCTGGTTCCTTTGGTCGCGGCGTCCCTCCTAGATCTCTTTACGGAGAGCTTCCTCAGTGGTATTTCCTGTGAGGACAACATTTGGAAAGTTAGTTTACAAGAAATATACAAATCATTACAAACAAGAGCCAAACAACACTTCATATGGCGCGAGTGTCAACATGCACTTTATAAAATAATCATATTCGGGCCCTGCTATTTTATGACACATACGCATTTGCACACATAAAAAATTTGTGAGAAGCATTTTATGACAAATATCCATGTACATATTTTTTGACAAACCTTTTCATGCTACATCCTATATATATACACACATTTTTTTTTGGAAGGCTTCTTTTGCTACCTACTCACAAATACACATATTTTGAAAAACACTTTTACGCTACCCATCCAACACTTTGTAAGGCACTTCATGCTATATATATTCATATTATGCAAGGCATTTTCATGCTATATATATTCATATTTTGCAAGGCATTTTATTCAACATTTTGCAAGGCATTTTATGCTACATATTTACATACATACATATTATCGAAGGGATTTTTCGTGTTATCTAAGCGCAAGGCATTCCTCATGAGGCAGCAAGCCCTTTTCACAACGAATGGTCCTTCGTAATTCGGGCCCCACTTCCCTCGATTATCTTTAACAGCGTGGGATATCTTTTTCAGGACAAGATCCCCCTGATTGAACTTGTGCGGGCGTACCTTCTTGTCGAACGCGTTCTTTATCCTTTGTTGATACAGGCGCCCATGGCTCATGGCCGTCAAACGCTTACCTTCAATGAGGTTGAGTTGGTCGTAGCGTGTTTGAGCCCACTCTGATTCTTCTAGGCCTGATTCTACTAGTATCTTCTGGGAAAGGACCTCTACCTCAAATGGGAATACCGCTTCCATCCCATAAACCAAGGAATACGGTGTTGCCCTAGTAGAAGTTCGTATCGAGGTTCGATATCCATGCAGGGAAAAAGACAACATATCATGCCAATCTTTGTATGACACCGTCATCTTCTGAATAATCTTCTTAATATTTTTATTTGCAGCCTCCACAGCCTCATTCATCTTTGCCTGATAGGGGGTGGAGTTATGATGCTAGATTTTGAAATCCTCGCACATTTCCTGCATCATTTGGTTATTCAGATTGGTGCCATTGTTAGTAATGATCTTCCTAGGGAGTCCGTATCGACAAATCAGTTCCTTCTTTATGAACTTGACCACCACACTGCTCGTGACATTGGTATAAGAAGCCGCTTCAACCTATTTGGTGAAATAATCTATCGCCACGAGAATGAAGCGATGACCGTTCGAAGCTTTGGGTTCGATGGCCCCAATGACATCTATCCCCCACATGGAAAAAGGCCAAGGGGCGGACATGACATTCAGAGGATGTGGTGGAACATTGACATTGTCCGCGTATGCTTGACATTTATGGCATTTCCTTACATGGGCGCAACAATCACTTTCCATAGTGAGCCAGTAATAACCTGCTCTAAGGATTTTCCTGGCCATAGCATGCCCATTGGCATGTGTCCCAAATGAACCCCCGTGGATTTCCTCAATCATGTAGTTTGCCTCTTTGGCATCTACGCATCGCAGGAGGGTCATGTCGTGGTTTCGTTTGTATAGGATGGTACCACTCACAAAGAAACCAGTAGCCAATCTCCTTAACGTTCTTTTGTCATTGTCGGAAATCCCTGGTGGATATTCTTTGTTCTCGACATACTATTTGATGTCAAAATACCACGGTTTCCCATCTCGCTCTTCCTCTATCGCACAACAATGTGCCGGCTTGCCCCGAGATCTGAATTCAATGTACGGCAGATCCCCATGTGGGGAAAGTTGAAACATGGATGCCAAGGTGGCCAATGCATCGGCCATTTGGTTCTCTTCCCGAGGTATGTGGTGGAAATAAATGTCGTCAAAGAATTCGGCTAACTTCAAGATATGAGTTTGATAGAGTATCAACTTTTGATCCCTAGTTTCCCATTCTCCTCTCAACTGGCGTATTACCAAAGCCGAGTCTCCATACACTTTGAGTAGCTTTACGTCAAAATCAATGGCCGCTTAAATCCCAAGGGTGCACGCTTCATATTCGGCCGTATTGTTCGTACAATAGAAACCTAGCCTGGCCGTGAAAGGAATACATTGATCATCTGGGGATACAAGGACTGCCCCTACTCCATGGCCCAAAGCATTAGATGCCCCATCGAAACAGACAATCCATTTGTCTATATCCTCGTGCGTCTGCTTCTCTTCGAATAGGGCCATGATGTCTTCATCCGGGAACTCAAGGTGCATCGGCCGATAATCTTGGAGGGGTTGTTGGGCCAAATAATCTACCAAGGCACTTCCCTTTATCGCCTTTTGGGTGACGTACACAATATCGAATTCAGATAGTAGTACCTGCCACCTAGCGATTCGTCCCGTGAGGGCCGGTTTCTCAAAGATGTATTTCACGGGATCCATTTTGGAAATAAGCCACGTGGTATGACTGAGCATGTACTGCCTAAGACGATGTGACGCCCATACCAAGGCGCAGCACGTCCTTTCCAACATTGAGTAATTCATCTCACAGGCGGTAAACTTTTTGCTTAAATAGTAAATGGCTTGTTCCTTTTTCCCAGAGTCATCGTGCGGACCCAACACGCACCCCATAGACTCATCTAACATAGTCATGTACAGGAAAAGAGGTCTTCCTGTTACAGGTGGCATGAGCACCGGGGGATTCACGAGGCTCTGTTTGATTTTTTCGAAGGCCTCTTGGCAGTCGCTGTTCCACAGGACCACCTGGTTCTTACGCAATAGTTTGAAGATGGGCTCGCAGGTAGGGGTGAGTTGCGAGATAAATCTCGCGATGTAATTCAACCTGCCCAGGAAACCTTGAACTTGCTTCTCCATGCGTGGTTTTGGCATTTCAAGAATGGCCTTCACTTTCTCAGGATCTATCTCTATCCCTTTCTGGCTCACGATAAATCCCAATAAATTCCCTGATTTCACCCCAAAAGTGCATTTGGCGGGGTTTAGTTTCAGTTGGTATTTTCGCAGCCTTCCAAGCAGCTTACGCAGATTGATGAGGTGTTCGTCCTCAGTCCGAGATTTGGCAATCATGTCATCTATGTAGACTTCTATCTCTTTATGCATGATGTCGTGGAATAAAGCTACCATGGCACGTTGATAGGTTGCCCCATCATTTTTTAGCCCGAAAACCATCACTTTGTAGCAGAATGTTCCCTATAGGGTGACGAAAGTAGTCTTCTCCACATCTTCGGGTGCCATCTTTATCTGATTATACCTTGAGAAATCATCCATAAAGGAGAAAAGGGCGATCTTGGCTGTACTGTGGCAAGGGAAAATTGTCTTTAGGACTGGCTCGGTTTAAATCCCGATAGTCTACGCACATTCTTACTTTGCCGTCCTTTTTTGGGACCGGGACAATGTTGGCTACCCACTCCGGGTATCAAGCTACAGCCAAGAAACCCACATCGAACTGCTTTCTCACTTCTTCTTTAGTTTTCAAAGACATTTTGGGTCTCATCCTTAGTAGTTTTTGCTTAATCGGGGAAGACCCAGGATTCAATGGCAACTTATGCTGCATAATGTCGAGGTCCAGACTTGGCATGTCTTGGTACAACCACGCAAAGATGTCTTGATATTCTTCAAGAAGGGTTATCAAACCTTGGCGGATAGGTGCGGTCATATCGGTTCCTACTTTCACTTCTTTCTTTCCCTCCCTGGTCTCTAAGTTTATCAGTTCGATTCCCTCTTGGTGAGGCATCATTTCGCGTTCTTCCTGAGCGATCAACCTCTCCAACTCTGGTGAAAGGACGTCCTCTTCCTCTTCTTCGTTTATTGTTTGACTTACTTCTCGGTCAAAATCGATTATTAGACCCTCGTTGTTAGGATCCTCAAAGAATCGACCCTCACATCTATACTAGTCAAGACAAAAAAAAACATGCAAAATGATATGAGAAAAGGTGGAATTGCAAGAACAGATGAAACCAGATCTCTTTGTTATTTAATAAGGTAGGTTTCACAAAACAAAAGAGAAAGGAATCTATAGCCTCTAATTACATTGAATCAGCGGTATAGACTTCCGACTGGCTCATCACGCGCCTGTTCCCCACTTGGGAATTGGGATGGCATGGTCACACGAAACTTGGCGGATCTTGTGGAGACTCCTCTCCTATTGCCACCACCTCTTCCTCGAACATTATCCCAGCACTTGTGAAACACTGGCTAACATGGCCGGGCCATGCCCTATCTGCCCGGAGTCTTGACGGCGCATTCCTTCTTCCCGGTTTCCCGGGTTCATACCCCAACCCATATTTGTACGGGTTCCCCCTAATGTCCACCACATCTGCATTCCCGTGGTTGTCCTTGCCCAAACCCATTCCGGGCTCTTAACCGTGCCTGAGCATCACCCGTGCCACCATTAGGGCCGCATTAGAGAGACAAGGAAGCAACAGACTCGTTTCCACAGAGGCACAACTCACCACCTCGAAGGATTGGAAAGTTGTTTCCAATGATTCTTCTACTGCTTCTACATATGGTGCGGAGGAGGGGCAGCTCACCAACTTATCTTCTTCGCCTGACACTATCACCAAGAGTCCACCAACCGCGAATTTCAATTTCCGGTGAAGCATCGAAGGGACCACTCCTAACGCGTGAATCCAGGGTCTCCCCAAAAGGCAGCTATAGGCAGGATTTATGTCCATCACTTGAAAAACCACATTGCAAGTGTTGGGGCTTATCTGAATGGGGATGTCAATTTCCCCCATCACCTCTCGCCGACTACCGTCAAAGGCTCGTACTACCATCGAACTTGGCTTTAGACGTGACGCATTAAAAGGAAGTTTCTCTAAGGTGGTCTTTGGAATCACATTTAAACTTGCACCATTGTCGATGAGCACCTTAGCGATGACATGGTCCATGCATCTGACAGACACATGTAGAGCTTTGTTGTGCCCTCTCCCCTCGATGGGAATCTCTTCTTCCGCGAACGCGATATAGTTATTGGTAGTTATATGATTAACAATGCCTTCAAAACCCTCAACTGAGATGTCGTGTGCTATGTGGGCTTCATTGAGGACCTTTACCAATAGTGCACGGTGAGGCTCGGAGTTTATGAGCAGTTCGAGCAAAGAGATCCTTGCCGGAGTTTTATTCAGTTGCTCAACTACTTTAAACTCGCTTTGTTGGATGAGACGAAGAAACTCATGTGCCTCTTCCAAGGTCACCGCCTTTCCTTGAAGATCTTCTTTCTTTTCAGCTCCCTTTACCATCGGGGGATCCACTTCTTTTGAGGGGAAGTAGAGGGCCTAAATGGGCATCTCCTTCATCATCTTCCTGTAGAGGATAGTCGGCATGAGGAGGGAGTTGTCCCTCGAAGGTAGGGGCTTGGCTCAAATCGTCTGGAGCGGTACGGGGAGTGAAGTCCGGAGGCAAGCCATAAGGGTAGGCTTGAGGACTATACCTCCAATTGAAACACGTTGTGTTTCTGTCTCGGCCCAAGTTTATTGCGGGCTGTAGCACCGATTCCGCTTCCCTAGTTGTATTGGAAGCGGCCGCCGTAGCATTGTCTTCTATAGTTTTTTGAATCTTTAGCATGGCCTCCGTGATAGAAGCCATTTGATCATTTAAGGCCGATAGGTCGGCCTTCATCTGATCATGCACTACCTCTTTGTTATCCATCTTACTTCTGAATCGAGTGTTATAGGGGTGCCTTTGCGCTTTTTTTTAGTTATGGTGAGTTCCCTAAAGAAACAAACAGTGGTGAGTATGCCACCAAAACATGAATATGCTAATGAATGATCAGAGCACTTGGATCCACCTCAAGGCTTTTTAGACAACGTGATGAGTTTCAGAACTTCTCTTTTTTATAAAAAGGAACAAAAGCTTTTATCTAGCCAAGATCATACAAAAGTGTTACAATGGAACCTAACGGTTTCTAATTATATGGGCCATCAAATCTATCATGTGTTGACAATAATTGATTAGCCCATGAATTTCCTCTGGGGCTGAACACACTTCTGCGATGGCCTTTGCTTTGGCTAGTAGTCGCGGGAGGTCTTGACTGCCATTTAAGGTCAAGGCGAACCTATCCATCCATATGGTCGCTTCTTGATGCAATGCATCAATCACCCTCCCTCTTGCTTCCTTCTCGGCGTACGCTTGTGTGAAGTCCTCTACTAGTGTTTGTTCATGGGTCAAAGACTGGTTTAACTCTTCTTTGTACTGCCCTATTATAGCTAGCATGCTTTGCTCTGTGGTTTCTAAGTGTTGTGCCAAACTCCTCTTGGATCTTGAGCAAGCAGCTAACTCTTCCTTTAAGACCATGCCATGTACTCATGACTGGTCTCTTTCCTCTTTCCGGAGCTTGAGCTCATTGTTGCTGCCCCACAAAGCTCCTCGGAATTTATCTCGGCCATGCTCTTCCTTGCGAGCCCTCTTGGTTTCTCATTCGAGGGCTCTTGCGGTAGCCACATTTTCCTCTCGTAATTCAGCACACTCTTTCCGGATGTCTGTAGCAGCTGACTTGAATTTTTCTTTGGCGAGTCTTGCCTTTCTTAGCTCTGATTTTAGAGCTTGGACTTCTTCATCCTCTTCCGGAGCTTCGAAGTTCTCCTAGTTGATAATTTTCAACTTGGAGAGCCATTCATGATAACCACCAATGATGCCATTACGGATGCCCCTAAGTTCTTTATCTTTCCTTAATGGGTTTTCCCACGCCTTGTGGACTCTTTGTACAATCTTGAGACTTTGCGCGCCGAAATCTCTCACAAGGAAAGGCGAGAGGCTCTCTTTCGTCGGTGCTCCCCTCATGGGGTACCCTAACTGTCTTATGGAAAGTGCGGGATTGTAGTAAATACAACCCCTCGTCCCTATCAACGGAACGTTTGGGTAGTCCCCACATGAGAAGAGAACTCCCTCATTTCCTTCCTTCCATCGAGGAAACCAGTTGATTGTGCTGCCTCCTATCCCAGCCAAGTATTGGTCCCAAACTACTCTTCTTTTTTCGACGCACGAGCGATAACTTTGAAGCGGACACAGATGCCTTATGTCTTGTTGGAATAGGTGCGAAACCAGCCACACACAAAGAGCGGGTAAGCAGCAGACAATCCGTGCGTTATTCTTCTCGCACCTTCGGTGAAATGTATCAAATAAGTCTACCAAGATAGCCACCACCGGGCTCTCCTTGCTATGGTGATATGCAAGGAAAGCATAAATTGTGGCTAGGTCCACCAAACCGTCCATTTTTGGAAAGAGAGCAACCCCAAAGATTAGCAAAGCTAGTATATCCGCAAACGGGACCCATTCCTCTTGATTCGCCATATCCCTTGCCTTGCCTTCCAAGTATTTCCGCAGTAGGCCCACTACGCCGTTTCGAGTTTGCTTCATACGATCCAACTCTCTCGCCAAATCTCCGACCACAGCTGCAATCTTGCTCAAGGAGGGAAGAAACCCGAAGAAAAGATATGGTTTTCTTCCCCCAAGAGGGCATCCTAAAATCTCCTCAAATTCTTCAATAGTCGGTACTATTTGGAAGTCCCCAAACGTGAAGCATCTCAACGGCTGGTCATAGTATTGGGCGAGGGATACAATGGCTTCCGTAAATACCTCCGTTGTGGCCAAATCTAAAATCTTTCCGTACACTTTGCGGAAGGCTTGTCTTTGGAGGGGTCCCATCAACCGTCCCAATTCCTTAAGGCTGGTGACATCTAGGCCCTTAATCTTGACTTGATAGAATCTTTTTCCGTTTTGATTTGTCCCCATCATTTATCTAAAAAAATGGTGAATCAAGGCTCCGATATGAATGATGCAATGCGCATGCATGAAACGAAAAGAAAAACAAGTGGTAATTTACATATACGAGACCAAAAAAGATCTATCTTTTTAATACTACATTCTAGGCATTGCGGCGCCCCAACGTATGCATTAAAAAGTGACGCATTACTCCAAAGAGACAAAATATCACCAGCTATACAGCAAAACTATAATTTATGTGCTATTCGTAGAAGAATGCATGAGAACAAATGGCACATAGCGTGTTTACTCCATGCCCCTATTTGGGGTCCTATAGGATAATATCTAGGGGTCTCTAATAACTACTCCCAACGATCCATATCTCACATGGTTGTTTTCTAGAGGTATCATCACTCAAGATAATAATATTGCGGCGGTATGGAATACCAGCGACAACACATTATAAAGAGAGAAAACTCTAGACGAGGTTTCACTATTATCAAGCAAGTCGGAGACCTAGCAGGACCATAGATTCACCTCCACTCCTTAGATTCCCATGGACCCGGGTATAGGGCCCCTTTTTTACTCAAACCCGTGGGTGCTTAGAATGCAGTGTAAAAATGTGGAAAAGACAACATTCATTATATTTACACAGTTCAAAAAAATGCATACACAAAGTTTCACAATTGCACAATTTCCTAAAATAGGCCTAACTCACAAAAACAGTCCCCAGTGGAGTCGCCAACTGTCGCAACCTACCCTTTTGCGGGCGAGCGAGGCGAGGCTCATGGGTGCGTCTTCCAAAGGAGGAAAATGCACGGAGTCGCCACCAACGTTTATTAGTGGAAAATGTCGGAAAAACCCAAGGAAACTGGTCATGAAGAATATTCCAGATTCGGGAGTTGTATTTACGTTTGAGGAAGGTATTAGCACCTCTCACGTTTGTCCCAAAGGACAACAGCCTTAAATTAGAATCGTGTGAAATTGTGTAGATTCGGGAGTTGTATTTCTTTTTTATTTTGAGGTCGACAAAAGCAGGGCTCTTGCTCCTACGTACCCTCCATCGAAGAGGAAATCAGACCTACGTAGTTCTTTCCAAAGGGCAAATCAAAGCGATTCTTTTTACTTGGAAGGAGGTCTTTTTAAGGCGTTGGACCATAAAATGACCCATTTTTACTTGGTGAGAAAAACTGAAGTATCGAACTTTAAAATTCTTTTTAGTGATTTTTGCGGACGAGCTTGACTTTTCAAGTTGATTTTAGCCTTAGTTTCACTTTAGTTATTAGTCAATTCAATTAAGAAAGAGAAATCCCAAAGAGAAACGTCCGATGGATTTTTTTTGGTTTATTTTACTAAAAGATATTTTTTTATTATTATATTATTATTTTACCTATTTTTGGTTTCCAACGTGGTTATGACATGACTGAACGGTCGGATTTCTTTTTAACAGAAATTAACGGATATTACAATTCAAATGATCGGTGGAAATTTATTTTATTTTTTGATTAGGCAAGAAAATGACTTAAGTAAATGACTAAAGCACGTTAAAAGGGAGTACGGTAAGTAAATGAAACGAAAATAAAAGTACGCAAAACAAATGGGGACCCCCAAGGGTACAGAGAATGAATTAAAAAGTTTGATTTCGGGAACTTACCAGTTAAAGACCGAAGAACGACGAAGAACGAACAACGAACGACAAAGAACGGTTGAAAATCTTCGCGAAATCACCCACGGAAATGTTACGAAAGCGCCTCGGCTAGGATTTTCTTCACGGAAACAATTTTCCTCATTAATTTTAAGTGATTACTAAGTACCAGAAGGGCTGAACCTTTTTCTTCTTCACTCCTCCCTCGATTTATAGGAAAATAGGGGAGGAGCTTGCCACCCAGCTCGCCCAGGTGAGCTCAGCTCGCCCAGCCGAGCCAGGTTGCTTCCTCCAGAAGCAACCGCCTTCTGGAGGAACAATTTGGAAGGCCCAAGTGGGCCTGGTTTCTATTTGCACTCCCTTTTTTACTAAATACACCCCTTTGCTTTTTTTGCTGATTCTTTTTCCGTAATGTTACGAAACTTTACGAATTTCATAACGATACTAGTTTTCTTTCCGTAAGGTTACGAAACCTTACGGGTCATGTAATTACTCCTTTTTTAGCTTCCAGAATGTTACGGAAACTCACGGATTGCATAACAATACTTCCTTTGATTTCCAACATGTTACGAAATTTCACGGATTGCGTAACAATGCTTCCTTCTGATTTTCGGCATGTCTCGGAACTTCACGTATTGTGCAACAAAGGGTGCCAAGTACCTCGAAGCGGTCAAACAAAGGTTGCATGCCATCAAACAATGGTCCCCGGACGAAATTAGGGTATGACAGTACTAATACTGCTTAACGAAGGCAACCATTAGGTCCCTCCAAGAATGGACTCGGGAAGGTTCCAAGTTAGCGTACCAGGTAACAGCTACCCCAGTAAGACTTTCTTGGAAAAAATGTATCAATAGTTCCTCATCTTTTGCGTATGCCCCCATCTTCCGACAATACATCTTTAGATGGTTCTTGGGGCAAGTAGTCCCCTTGTACTTGTCAAAGTCCGGCACCTTGAACTTGGGAATGACCATGTTTGGGCACTAGGAATAACTCTTCTAGATTAGCAAAGGCATAATCTTTTCCTCTTTCAATGGCCCTGAGCCTTTCCTTCAGATGATCCAACTTTTCCCTTTCCTTCCATAATAGGAGGGATTTTACCTGCAATGGAATGCAAGAGGTGTGGTTGTGGGTGATACTGAGGGCCCTTCAAAGTGTTTGGCATGGGTATACCACCAACTGCTTGCCCTTCAGTGGCATATCCGAGGTGTCGCAACGTGCCCTTTTACGGGCGAGCGAGGGCGAGGCTCACGGGTGCGCTTTCCAAAGGAGGAAAGATGCGCGGAGTCTCCACCAATGTTTATTTGTGGAAAACGTCGGAAAAACCGAAGGAAACCGGTCAAAATGAAAATTCTAAGTTCGGGAGTTGTATTTACGCTTGAGAAAGGTATTAGCACCTCTCGCGTTTGTCTCAAAGGACAACAACCTATTTTTTAGAATTGTGGAAATTGTGTTACCTTAACTTTTATTTCTTTTTATTTTTTGAGGTCGACAAAAGCAGGGCTTTTGCTCCTACGTACCCTCCATCAAAGAGGAAATTAGACCTACGTAGTTCTTTCTTAAGAGTGAATCAAGCGATTCTTTTTACTTGAAAGGTGATCATTTTAAGGCGTTGGACCTTAAAAATGAGCCATTTTACTTGGTAAGAAATTGAAATGATAAACTTTCAAAAATCCTATTTTTGTGGACGAGCTTGACTAGGCGAGTTGATTTTAGCCTTAGTTTCACTTTAGTTATTAGTCAATTCAATTAAGAATGAGAAATCCCAAAGAAAAAAACGTCCGATTGATTTTTCGCTTTATTTTACTAAAAGGTATTTTTTGATTATTATATTATTATTTTACCTCCTTTTTTTATTTCCAACGTGGTTACGGCACGATCGAACGGTCGGAATTCATTTTAACAGAAATTAACGGATGATACAATTCAAATAATCGGTGGAAATTTATTTTATTTTTAGATTAGGCGAGAAATGACTTAAATAAATGACTGAAGCACGTCAAAAGGGGGTATAGAAAGTGAATGAAAATGAGAATAAAAATACATGAAACAAAATGTGGACCACCACGGGTACATAGAATGAATTGAAAAGCTCGGTTTGAGGTACTTACCCGTTGAAGACTGAAGAAAATGAAGAACGAACGATGAATACTGAAGAACGGTCGAGAATCTTCGTGTAATTACTCACGGAAACGTTACGGAAGCGCCTCAGCTTGAATTTTCTTCATGGAAGTAATTTTCCTCAACAATTTCGAGAGAATAAGAAGTGCCAAGAAGGCTGAACCCCTTCTCCCTTCACTCCCCCACCCTATTTATAGCAAAATAGGGGAAGAGCTTGCCACCCAGCTCGCCCAGGCGAGCAAGGTTGCTTCCTCTAGAAGCAACAGCCTTCTAGAGGAAGAATCTGGAAGACCCAAGTGGGCCTGATTGCTATTTGTACCCCCCTTTTTACTAAATGCACCCTCCTTCTACTTTTTTTGGTAATTCTTTTTCCGTAACGTTACGAAACTTTACGAATTTTGTAACGATACTTATTTTCCTTTCGCAAGGTTACGAATCCTTACAGATTATGTATTTATTCTTTTTTAGCTTTCGAAGAAGTTACGGAAACTCATGGATTGCGCAAAAACACCTCTTTTCGATTTCCGCCACATTACGGAATTTCACGGATCGCGCAAGCCAACTTCCTTTTGATTTCTGACACATCTCGGGACTTCATTTATTGTGCAACAAAGGACGCCAAGTATCTCAAAGCGGCTAACCAAAGGTTGCATGTCATCAAGTAATAATGCCCGGACGAAATTAGGGTGTGACCGTTGCCCCTCTTTACTTACCTTTTATCGGAGATAAGAGGAAAGCAAAGATAAGACACTGATTTCGTCCGTCTTGCCCTTTCCATGATTAGTCCATGACGACTCTCGTCTCTACTCCTTCTTTTTTTCTTTTCTGCACAACACAATACAAACAACAACAAGAACAACAAATATAATATACATATACACATTTGGGAAAAAGAAACAATCGGGAACATAACAAAGATCACATTTCCAGTCAAGAGGATCCGCCCTTGACGATGAAAAACTCTGGAGAATGGAGGATTGCACTCAGCAATCACTACACATGGCTCCAAACTCGTGGATGGAGGACGCATGAACGAAAACGCAATTCATGGGGGTCCGAAAAAGGGTTGAGAATGGAGAATTGCACTAAGCAATCACTACGCATGGCTCCAAACTCGTGGTTGGAGGATCCATGAACGAAAACACAATTCATGGGGCTCCGAAAAAGGGTTGAGAATGGAGAATTGCACTAAGCAATCACTACGCATGGCTCCAAACTCGTGGGTGGAGGACGCATGAATGAAAACGCAATTCATAGGGGCTCCGAAAAAGGGTTGAGAATGGAGAATTGCACTAAGCAATCACTACGCATGGCTCCAAACTCGTGGGTGGAGGACGCATAACGAAAACGCAATTCATGGGGGTCCGAAAAAGGGTTGAGAATGGAGAATTGCACTAAGCAATCACTACGCATGGCTCCAAACTCGTGGGTGGAGGATGCATGAATGAAAACGCAATTCATGGGGCTCCGAAAAAGGGTTGAGAATGGAGAATTGCACTAAGCAATCACTAGGCATGGCTCCAAACTCGTGGGTGGAGGATGCATGAAAAGCGCTAGGCAATAACATTCATGGGGCTCCGAAAAAAAGGTTTGAGAATGGAGAATTGCACTAAGCAATCACTACGCATGGCTCCAAACTCGTGGGTGGAGGATGCATGAACGCAAACGCAATTCATGGGGCTCCGAAAAAAGGGTTGAGAATGGAGAATTGCACTAAGCAATCACTATGCATGGCTCCAAACTCGTGGGTGGAGGATCCATGAACGAAAACGCAATTCATGGGGCTCTGACAAAGGGTGGAGAATGGAGGATTGCACTTTAGGGTCCACACTTAGGCAATCATGAAGCATAGCTCCAAACTCGAAGGTGGAGGACACATGAACAGCGCTAGGCAATGACATTCATGGGGCTCCGAAAAAAGTGGTTTGTTGGCAGGACCGAACGGTCCACCGGGTTTTTCCACCTAAAGGCAAACATGCTTTTTGCAAAGAAAAATAAATAATTCGTGAGAGCACCATATCTTAGAGAAACAATATACTTGTGCTAAGGGTAATCTTCCTTGTAACCGAGAATGAAGGGCAGGATGTCAACTTTTAGCTTTTGAATGAACATGCAGGGGAAACATCGGGCTAAGCTAAAAATAAATCACTCATAGTGTATAAAACTCACACAGGCAAGTGTTTTATCCTATTCCCAAACCATAACTGCACCATGACTTTATTTTGCACACGAATTCCTATCGAATCAAAGATCAAACGTACGATCACGGACCAATAGGATTTTCTCGAGGGTTGTGTTTTTGGAGAGGAAGCTGGGTGTTTCGGTCTTTTCCTCTTTGTTCAGGTGGGGTGGGATATCGCCAGTCGAGAACGACCTTGAATGGCAATCTAAAGGGAAGAGACACCAAAAAATGGGTTTTCCTTTGCCGGCAGTCACCTACCTTGCCGAAAATTTATCTGGCTTGAAGAATTTCTGTCCTCTTTCTTTCATTGATCGAGAATTGCTTCTTTTCCCTTTTCACTTCCTTTCGATCTTTGATCGGGAATCCTTCCTTTTCTTTCTTTTGTTCTTTTCTTTATTTTCATCTTTTTCTTTTTTCTTTCTTTCCATTTCTTCCTTCTTTTTTTTTACTTCTCCTTCCCCCATCCCTTTCTTTGGGAAATTGGGTTTTAGCATTCTATTCGCTCTCCCTTGAGGAGATTCCGCTGTCCTTTGCTTCGGGGGAAAGAATGAGGATTCCTTTTTTACAGGCCAAGGTTCAAAAAGTCTAAGGTTGTGTCTCAATGGGGTCTTTTATCGTGGGAACCCCAATCTTGATATCTGGGGCGAAACAAATTTGGGTGTCAAGGTGTCGATTTCGGGCTGAACTTCCATATTATTCCATAAGGCACGCGTGACAATGATGATTTGAAAACAACGTGCAAAATTAGTCATGGCTACAGCTAGGTGGGCACTCAAGCATCCCGTTTATGGCATTGTGATACTACGGTTGGGAATTTACACAAACAGACCCAATGTTTCCAAATTATGTTCTTTCATCAGTTCAATGAATTCATCCATTCTTATCTCGGTTTATTCCGGAAAATAAACTCTTAGCATCAGTCCCTTGTTTCCAGAAGATACGTTTGCTCTTTACGAATGATTTATACTTCTTAACTATAACATGTCGACCTTCACGGTCTTTCTTTCTTTTTCCTTTTTGTTTCATTTTTATATATTCACAAAATTATACACCTGTGGTCCTTTATGAGGAAAACTTTCCTTTGTACATCTACATTCTTATACATGACAAACTTTTTCTGTATACACATTGGAACTCTCTGTCTTTACGTCACACGGTCAAACCCTATTTATATTCAAAGATCTTTTTCGTTTTTCTCCAACGCACACCTATGGTTCATACAAAAGTTTCTTTATATACACTCGTTGTTCACACACACAAGAATTTCTCTACACGTATCTTTTTTTTATAAAAACCCTTCTATGCACATTTTCCTTTTTCTTTATATACACAGACATTTATTCACTACACTTCTCTCCCTTTTTTTATCATGATTTTGGTTCATTTTATTTTTAGGACGACGTTCCTAAAATAATAAGAAATTCTACACGATTCAGGAATTTCTACAAACATTATTGACAACAACGAAACAAGTACCGACGTAACAACTCAAACGATATGTATGTACAAAACAAAAGTCAATCAACATGAAACAAACGTTAGTCCCTTAGTCAAACAAAAATAAGATGATATGTAACATGAAAAAACGGAAACAAAAAGAAATATGGATCAAGGGATCTCCCAATCATGTGGCGCCACTCCCTCCTAAGAAATCAAGTAAATCGGTCATCTCCTCGTCCTCGTGGGCCTCATCTGCCTCGTCGGGAGCCTCTGCTGGTGCCTCTACTGGCGCCTCAGGCCAATCTCCAGACCATGCAACCTCTGCCCTGAACTGGTCCGGAGTAGGGCACGGAAAAGAAGTAAAACCCTGGCTCTGCAGGCTGAGGCTCAACTGGTAAAGACAATCATGGGTCTGTACATGCGCCCGGTGGTTGGCCGCCTGCTGGCAAACCAAATGCTGCAAATACTGCTCCGTATCAAACGATCCAGCTGGGCCAGCCTGATGAGGTGGCGACGCGTCTGCGGCCTGCGGAGCATCCCCCTGAGCCTGTCTCTGTGTGCAATACTTCTCAATAAAAGCTCAGGTGATGGGCGGCTGAATCACCTTGCTAGGTGCGACGGGGACTCCGAATGACTGGCAGAGTCCTGTGATCAAGGCGGGAAATCCCAGGGCCCTGTTGGACTTATCCGGGTCCAGAGGGTGCCTGGTAGGTGCCATACCTGCAAATAGATAGATGGCATCAGCGATTAACTGAGCCACGTGAATGCTCATCCGTGTCAGGATGACGTACACCAGCTGACACTTCGGCAGGGGGAGGTCGGAATTATGATCGCTGGGCTGGATGTTGCTGAGCAGCAAAGTCATCCAGATCTGAGTCAGGGTGGTCATGTTGGTGCGCATGATCCGCACCCGTCTCCCAGCAGCAGTCCGGGCAAAATCCTGCCCCGGTATACATAGCAACTGGGCGATGGCCTCCTCATCGAACCCATCGGACCGGTTCCTCCTCTGGCCATACTCGCATTCCTGGCCCTCCTCCAGCACTAAAGGGTATCCCAGGAACTGGCTGAGAGCATCTGCATCGAACGGGATCCACTGACCCCTCACCCAGGATCGCATATCTCGCACGCCCTCCTCTGTAGGCCAAGCATTAGCATAAAATTCGAGGACTATGTCTGGGTCGAACTTGGCCATGGGGGTAACCAGTGATGCCCAACGCCGGTGAACTATCTCCTCCTGAAAGTGGGTATACTCGTCGTCCCTGAGCTGGACGCGTCGCTCCCGGAGAAATGACCATCCCTTGATGGCCTCGAAGCGCTGCTGGTGCTCAGCGCTCCTAAAACGGAGGCTGTCATATTCGGGAGCGGAACTGGTTCCTTCAGCCGCTTTATCCTTCCTAGATCTCTTTGAGGCAAGCTTCCTTGGGGCCATTTCCTGTGAGACCAAACATTTAGAAGTTAGCTTTACAAGATAATGCTTATCTTAATGCAAAAAATGTCATGCTAATCTCTCTGATTTTAGAATGAACTGACCCCTCACCCAGAAACAGCTGAAACACGTATGTGTGGAATATCCTACTATTTATATCAACATAGAGGCCATCCAACACATTTTAATTGTCATACATATATGCATTTGAAAAGAACATACATTCTCATGCCTAAGGCATTGCGTCAAAACTCACACTTAATTTATATCCTAAACATTTTCTATTTACAAACTACCTACATATGTTTGAAATATATATCATACAAATTTTTATTGTTTCATTCACATTTATTTATTATGGCAAGCTATTTACATTATGCACACACTTGCATTCAAAAGGGAATCCCCCGCTATCATACATTCATTTAGGAAGCGACCTCAATATTCCTTCACCCTTTGCAAAGAATTTCATGCCCCTTATACTTACCTATGTATACACACTATTGCAAGGTGTTTTCCACGCTACCTCTATGCAAAGTATCAAACATGGGGCGGCCCAAATTCGAGCCAAAACTCTCACAAGCAAGTCCTAATTTTCATGTTTTCCTACTTCTAAAACCAAATTTTGGATTCCTAGCCATAAGCATGTTTCCTTGCATTGAAGCTACAAGTTTGGGTTCCTAATCTTGGAATTGCATTTGGGCACCTATTTTGAATCTCCTATGCTGTACCTACATATAAGAAACAGTCCCACTCTCCCAATTTTTACAAAATCATATCCATATATCATTGGGGCATTTCACCGAGCACTTGGTGGGCGCACGTTTGGACATAAATTGCAAGAGAATGGGGACAATGTGGCATGCCCCATTCCTTCAGAATACAACATAGGCCTAAGGCCTCCTCATTCAAATCCTCAACTCAAGAAATCAAGCATAAAAAACAGACCAAAACTGCCCCACAAATATAAGAACGTTCTCACAATTTAGAGCACCAAAAGATGAAGACAATACTCCAGTGGGAAGCAAAAAACTCAAGGATTGAATACTTACTTGCTGGAGTGAATTAAAGCGTGAAAAGGGAAGCAAAAAACTCAACAATGGAAGCTCGGGGGCTGTTGTTCTCGTAGTTTCCGTGAGCTTGGGAAGTTTTGAAATGAGGGGGGAAGAGTTTTGGGTGAAGAAAACGTTCCCCCTCCACCCCTCTATAATTTCGTACAGGGTTTGCTCGCCCAGGCGAGCTAACCTGTACCCCTTTTTTTTTTTTTTGAGAAACATTAACCATGCCCGCCTCCTCTTATGGGTTAGCGTTTTGCCTACTTGAATCTACTTAAGCTAGAATTAGGCGTCGATTACTTTATTTAAAACAAATAATAATAATAAAATACTGTGAATTCAAAGGATACTGGGCTGCCATGCAGCGACGTTCTCTGCTTATCTTGTGCCGGGAAGGGACAACGGTTGGTCGTGACCCTATCCCCCATTTGCCTCCATCCTTAAGTACCTACAAGTAGGAGACAAACAATGTGCGGCCAATCGTGACCGGTCATCATCTTACCTTGGTTGACTTCCGCTGTCAACTTGTCTCGACATCTGACCGTGGTCTAAGATGATTCTGCTCCTTGCTATCACAAGATATGCATGTGCATGTGCATGTACGAATGTTTCTAATGTGATGATTTTATTTTAGTGAAGGCTGGTTAGGTTCAATTTTAAATAAGCATTTGGGGCACCCCATACACCGAGCGAAGAGGGCTCAAGTTATAACAAATCTAAAACACAAGGTTTGAAACCAAAGGGAGGATTGAAACCTCGCCCATCTTTTCTTTTTGAAGAAACGAGACAAATACAGTGAATGGGAATCCCTAGAGGAAACCAAGAAGAACGAGAAAAACTCAGAAATAAAAACATGCAACGGTCCTCTCGATTGCCCCAGACTTCAAGCGTAATATCGTTTAATTACATCAGAGTTCACGGGCGAGGGCAGCTCCTCGCCATCCATGTGGGTGAGTATCAGAGCACCCCCAGAAAAAGCTCTTTTCACCATGAAAGGTCCTTCATAATTCGGGGCCCACTTGCCTCGATTATCCTTAACAGCGTGGGACATCTTCTTTAGCACGAGGTCCCCCTCGTTGAACTTGCGCGGGCGTACCTTTTTGTCGAATGCGTTCTTTATCCTTCGTTGATATAGACGCCCATGGCTCATGGCTGCCAAACGCTTACCTTCAATAAGATTGAGTTGGTCGTAGTGTGCTTGGGCCCACTCTGATTCTTCTAAGCCTGACTCCGCTATTATCCTCTGAGAAGGAACCTCTACCTCAAATGGGAGTACTGCTTCCATCCCATAAACTAAGGAATACGGCGTTGCCCCAGTAGAAGTTCGTACCGAGGTTCTATATCCGTGTAGGGCGAAAGGCAACATCTCATGCCAATCTTTGTATGACACTGTCATCTTCTAAACAATCTTCTTAATATTTTTATTCGCAGCCTCTACGGTCCCATTCATCTTTGGCCGATAAGGGGTGGAGTTATGATGCTGGATCTTGAAATCCTCGCACATTTCCTGCATCATCTTGTTGTTCAGATTGGTGCCATTGTCAGTGATGATCTTCCTTGGTAGTCCGTATCGACAAATCAGCTCCTTCTTTATGAATCTGACTACCACACTTCTCGTGACATTAGTATAAGAAGCCGCTTCGACCCACTTGGTGAAGTAATCTATCGCCACAAGAATGAAGCGGTGACCATTCGACGCTTTGGGTTCGATGGCCCCAATGACATCTATTCCCCACATGGAAAAAGGCCAAGGAGCGGACATAACGTTCAGAGAATGTGGTGGAACATTGACATTGTCCGCGTATGCCTGACATTTATGACACTTCCTTACATGAGCGCATCAATCACTTTCCATAGTGAGCTAGTAATAACCGGCCCTAAGGATTTTTCTGGCCATTGCATGCCCATTAGCATGTGTCCCAAAGGAACCCTCATGGATCTCCTCAATCATGAAGTTCGCCTCTTTGGCATCTACGCATCGTAGGAGGGTCATGTCGTGGTTTCATTTGTAAAAGATGGTACCACTTACAAAGAAACCAGTAGCCAATCTCCTCAACGTCCTTTTGTCATTGTCAGAAATCCCTGGTGGGTATTCTTTTTTCTCGACATACTGTTTGATGTCGAAATACCACGGTTTCCCATCCCGCTCTTCCTCTATTGCATGACAATATGCCGGCCTGCCTTGAGATTTGAATTCGATGTACGGCAGATCCCCGTGTGGGGCAAGTTGAAACATGGATGCCAAGGTGGCTAATGCATCAGCCATTTGATTCTCTTCCCGAGGTATGTGGTGGAAGGAAATGTTGTCAAAGTACTTGGCTAACCTCAAGATATGAGTTTGATAGGGTATCAACTTCGGATCCCTAGTTTCCCATTCTCCTTTCAACTGGCGTATCACCAAAGCTGAGTCTCCATACACCTTGAGTAGTTTTACATCAAAATCAATGGCCGCCTGAACCCCGAGGGCGCATGCTTCGTACTCGGCCATATTGTTGGTGCAATCAAAACCTAGCCTAGCCGTGAAAGGAATACACTGATCATCCGGGGATACAAGGACTGCCCCTACTCCGTGACCAAAAGCATTAGATGCCCCATCGAAGCAAACAATCAATTTGTCTATGTCCTCGTGCGCCCGCTTCTCTTCAAGCAGGGCCATGATATCTTCATATGGGAACTCGGGGTGCATCGGCCGATAATCCTGGAGGGGTTGCTGGGCCAAATAATCTGCTAAGGCACTTCCCTTTACCGCCTTTTGGGTGTCGTAAACGATATCGAATTCAGATAATAGTACCTGCCACCTAGCGATTCGTCTCGTGAGGGCCGGTTTCTCAAAGATGTATTTCACGGGATCCATTTTGGAAATAAGCCACGTGGTATGGCTGAGCATCTACTGCCTAAACCAATGTGATGCCCATCCCAGAGCACAACACGTCCTTTCCAGCATTGAGTAATTCATCTCACATGCGGTAAACTTCTTGCTCAGATAGTAGATGGCTTGCTCCTTTTTCCCAGAATCATCATGCTGACCCAACACGCACCCCATAGACTCGTCCAACACGGTCATGTACAGGAAAAGAGGTCTTCCTGTTACAGGTGGCATGAGCACCGGGGGATTTGCGAGACTCTGTTTGATCTTCTCGAAGGCCTCTTGGCAGTCACTGTTCCACAGGACCACCTGGTTCTTATGTAATAGCTTAAAAATGGGCTCACAGGTAAGGGTGAGTTGCGAGATAAATCTCACGATATAATTCAACCTGCCCAAAAACCCCAAACCTGCTTCTCCGTGCGTGGTTCCGGCATTTCAAGGATGGCCTTCACTTTCTCGGGATCTATCTCTATCCCTTTCTAACTTACGATAAATCCTAGCAACTTCCCCGACTTTACCCCGAAGGTGCATTTGGTTGGGTTTAGTTTTAATTGATATTTCCGCAACCTTCCAAACATCTTATGCAGATTGACAAGGTGTTCGTCCTCAGTCCGAGACTTGGCAATCATGTCATCTACGTAGACCTCTATTTCCTTATGCATCAGATCATGGAACAACACCACCATGGCACGCTGATAGGTTGCCCCAGCATTTTTCAGCCCGAAGGCCATCACTTTATAGCAGAACGTCCCCCATAGGGTGATGAAAGTGGTCTTCTCTACATCTTCCGGTGCCATCTTTATTTGATTATACCCCGAGAAACCATCCATAAATGATAAAAGGGCGAACTTGGCTGTATTATCTACCAATATATCAATGTGTGGCAGGGGAAAATTGTCTTTAGGACTGGCTCGGTTCAAGTCCCGGTAGTCTACACACATTCGAACCTTGCCGTCCTTTTTCGGGATTGGGACAATGTTGGCCACCCACTCTGGGTACCGAGCTATAGCTAAGAACCCTGCATCAAATTGCTTCCTTACTTCTTCTTTAATCTTTAAAGACATCTCGGGTCTCATTCTTCGTAACTTTTTCTTAACCGGGGAAGACCCAAGATTCAAAGGCAACTTACGCTGCACAATGTCAGAATCCAGACCGGGCATGTCTTGATATGACCACGCAAAGACATCTTGATACTCTTCAAGAAGGCTTATCAAGCCTTGGCGGATAGGCGCGGTCATACCGGTTCCTACCTTTACTTCTTTCTTTTCCTCCGTGGTCCCCAAGTTTACCAATTCGGTTTCTTCTTGGTGAGGCTTCATTTCACGTTCTTCCTGAGCGACCAACCTCTCCAACTCTAGTGAAAGGACGTCCTCTTCCTCATCCTCATTTATCGTTTGGCTTATATCTTGATCGAAATCGATTGTCAAACCCTCGTTGTTAGGATCCTCAAAGAATCGACCCTCATATCTATACCAAACAAGACAAAAGAAACAAAAACATGCAAAATGATATGAGAAAAGGTGGAACTGCAAGAACAGATGAAACAAGATCTCTTTGTTTATTTAATAAGGTAGGTTTCACAAAACAAAAGAGAAAGGAAATCTATAGACTCTAATTACATTGAATCAGTGATATAGACTTCTGACTGGCTTATCACGCGCCAGTTCCCCACTTGGGAATTGGGGTGGCATGGTTGCACAAAACTTGGTGGGTCTTGAGGGAACTCCTCTTCTATCGCAGCCACCTCCTCCTCGACACCGTTCCGGCACTAGTGAAACACTGACTAATACGGCCGGGCCATACCCTATCCGCCCGAAGTCTTGACGGCACATTCCTCCTCCCCGGCATCCCGGGTTCATACCCTAAGCCATATTTGTATGGATTTCCCTTGATATTGACCACGTCGGCATTTCCGAGGCCGTCCTTGCCTAGACCCATTCCGGGCTCAAATCCATTCCTGAGCATAACACGCGCCACCATTATGGCCGCGCTGGAGAGAGAAGGTAGCAACAGAGTTGGCTCGACAAAGGCGCAACTCACCACCTCGAAGGATTGGAAAGCCATTTCCAATGATTCTTCCGCCGCTTCTACGTATGGGGCAGAGGAAGGGAAGCTCACTAACATATCCTCTTCACCCGACACTATCACTAAAAGTCCACCCACTGCGAACTTCAATTTCTGGTGAAGCGTTGAAGGGACTACTCCCAGCGCATGAATCCAAGGTCTTCCCAAGAGGCAGCTATAGGCGGGATTTATATCCACTACCTGAAACACCACGTTGCAAGTGTGGGGGCCTATCTGAATGGGAATGTCGATTTCCCCCATCACTTCTTGCCGAGTACCATCAAAGGCTCGCACCACCATCGAGCTCGGTTTTAAGCGTGACACACTAAAAGGAAGCTTTTCCAAAGTGGTCTTCGGCATTACATTCAAACTCGATCCATTGTCGATAAGCACCTTTGCGACAACACGGTCCATACATCTTACCGACACATGTAGAGCCCTGTTGTGTCCTCTCCCCTCAACGGGAATCTCTTCTTCCGCAAACGCAATATAATTGTTGGTGGTTATATGATTAACGATGCCTTCGAAACCCTCCACTGAGATATCATGTGCTACATGGGTATCGTTAAGGACCTTTATCAACAACGCACGATGAGGCTCAGAGTTTATGAGTAGTTCAAGCAAAGAGATCCTTGCTGGAGTTTTATTCAGTTGCTCGACTACCTTGAACTCGCTTTGTTGGATGAGGCGAAGGAACTCATGGGCCTCTTCCAAAGTCACCGTCTTTCCTTGAAGACCTTCTTTCTTTTCAGCCCCTCTTACCACTGGAGGATCTACTTCTTTCAAGGGGGTGGCTATGTCTGTGGGCTCTTGGACCATGGGCGCTTTCCCCTTGGAGGGAAACTCCGCCGGGTGAGGGGAAGCGAACACCCGACCACTGTGGGTTACGCCACTGAGGCCGGTAATGTTGGTTACCTTAGTTGACAGGGAGTCAACTTTGGTTGCAACTCTTTCGCTGGATGCGGGAGGGGTATACTTCCACGGAACGACCTTATTACTTTGATATGCAAATGGCGTTGGCTTGGGCGCCGTCCGGGGGTATATGGGTGTGGAGCCGGTCCCTTTCCTAGTAAAACATATCACTAGGGCCTTGGGGGTTAGAGGAACCTTCTTCTCTTCCGACTGCATGCAAATTTGTGGTTCTTCCCTCCCTCCTATGGACACTTCAAGTTGCCCACAATCCATGAGCCGCTGAAGCAATTCTTCCACCGCGGGGCAGGTTTCCATGTCATGCGACTCCCCGAGGTGAAACAAACATTCATCCCTTTCATCTCCACCACGGGAGACCATGCACGCCGCTTGCAGTGATTGATAGATGAAGCGTCTAGAAGTAGTCACCTCTCCTAATCTCTTTGGCCCGCGATGGCCCATCCTCTTCGACGGCGTTCACGCTAGCCCCTCCATGACTAGCTAGCGGGTTGGTTTTAACATTTGGGTCTTCCTCCTGAAACGATAGCCAGCCGGCACTAAATCAGGTGCTGCACCTTATACTTGAACGGGATGCAGGAGTCAATATTGTGTCCGGGAGCTCCACTATGGTACGCACACTTGGCACCCGGGTCGTACCACTTGGGTAGGGTGGCTGGAAGACCTTCCCGGGTATGGCCACCACCAAATGATTCTCCAATAATGAAGGCCATAACTCGGAGTATGCCATGGAAAAGGAGAGAAATTATCCTTCGGGTACGGGCGCTGTGTATTATTATAGCTCGTGCCGGGGCTGTATTATTGACTGGTCGGGGCGTGGCTGGAGCTGTGCGTTGGGCCGGCGTTCTTTCTGTCGTGGGTGGTCCTTTTACTTGAGTCGGGAGGGAATTCCCGGCTCAGATTGAAAAGTTCGAGGGGTTAGCCTGGTATGAGCTTTGGATATTTTGACCACTTCACTTACATGAGCGCATCAATCACTTTCCATAGTGAGCTAGTAATACACGGCCCCTAAGGATTTTTCTGGCCATTGCATGCCCATTAGCATGTGTCCCAAAGGAACCCTCATGGATCTCCTCAATCATGAAGTTCGCCTCTTTGGCATCTACGCATCGTAGGAGGGTCATGTCGTGGTTTCATTGTAAAAGATGGTACCACTTACAAAAGAAACCAGTAGCCAATCTCCTCAACGTCCTTTTGTCATTGTCAGAAATCCTGGTGGGTATTCTTTTTCTCGACATACTGTTTGATGTCGAAATACCACGTTTTCCATCGCTCTTCCTCTATTGCATGACAATATGCCGGCCTGCCTTAGATTTGAATTCGATGTACGGCAGATCCCCGTGTGGGGCAAGTTGAAACATGGATGCCAAGGTGGCTAATGCATCAGCCATTTGATTCTCTTCCCGAGGTATGTGGTGGAAGGAAATGTTGTCAATAGTACTTGCTAACCTCAAGATATGAGTTTGATAGGTATCAACTTCGGATCCCTAGTTTCCCATTCTCCTTTCAACTGGCGTATCACCAAAGCTGAGTCTCCATACACCTTGAGTAGTTTTACATCAAAATCAATGGCCCCTGAACCCCGAGGGCGCATGCTTCGTACTCGGCCATATTGTTGGTGCAATCAAAACCTAGCCTAGCCGTGAAAGGAATACACTGATCATCCGGGGATACAAGGACTGCCCCTACTCCGTGACCAAAAGCATTAGATGCCCCATCGAAGCAACAATCAATTTGTCTATGTCCTCGTGCGCCGCTTTCTCTTCAAGCAGGGCCATGATATCTTCATATGGAACTCGGGTGCATCGGGCGATAATCCTGGAGGCTGTGATTGCTGGGCCAAATATCTGCTAAGGCATTTCCCTTTACCGCCTTTTGGGTGTCGTAAACGATATCGAATTCAGATAATAGTACCTGCCACCTAGCGATTCGTCTTCGTGAGGGCGGTTTCTCAAAGATGTATTTCACGGGATCCCATTTTGGAAATAAGCCACGTGGTATGGCTGAGCATTACTGCCTAAACCAATGTGATGCCCATCCCAGAGACAACACGTCCTTTCCAGCATTGAGTAATTCATCTCACATGCGGTAAACTTCTTGCTCAGATAGTAGATGGCTTGTCCTTTTTCCCAGAATCATCATGCTGACCCAACACGCACCCCATAGACTCGTCCAACACGGTACATGTACAGGAAGAAGGTCTTCCTGTACAGGTGGCATGAGCACGGGGGATTTGCGAGACTCTGTTTGATCTTCTCGAAGGCCTCTTGGCAGTCACTGTTCCACAGGACCACCTGGTTCTTATGTAATAGCTTAAAAATGGGCTCACAGGTAAGGGTGAGTTGCGAGATAAAATCTCACGATATAATTCAACCTGGCCCAAAAAACCCCCAACCTGCTTCTCCGTGCGTGGTTCCGCATTTCAAGGATGGCCTTCACTTTCTCGGGATCTATCTCTATCCCTTTCTAACTTACGATAAATCTAGCAACTTCCCCGACTTACCCGAAGGTGCATTTGGTTGGTTTAGTTTTAATTGATATTTCCGCAACCTTTCCAAACATCTTATGCAGATTGACAAGGTGTTCGTCCTCAGTCCGAGACTTGGCAATCATGTCATCTACGTAGACCTCTATTCTTATGCATCAGATCATGGAACAACACCACCATGGCACGCTGATAGGTTGCCCCAGCATTTTTCAGCCCGAAGGCATCACTTTATAGCAGAACGTCCCCATAGGGTGATGAAAGTGGTCTTCTCTACATCTTCCGGTGCCATCTTTATTTGATTATACCCGAGAAACCATCCATAAATGATAAAAGGGCGAACTTGGCTGTATTATCTACCAATATATCAATGTGTGGCAGGGGAAATTGTCTTTAGGACTGGCTCGGTTCAAGTCCCGGTAGTCTACACACATTCGAACTTGTCATCCTTTTTCGGATTGGGACAATGTTGGCCACCCACTGCGGTACCGAGCTATAGTAAGAACCTGCATTCAAATTGCTTCCTTACTTCTCTTTAATCTTAAAGACATCTCGGGTCTCATTCTTCGTAACTTTTTCTTAACCGGGAAGACCAAGATTCAAAGGCAACTTACGCTGCACAATGTCAGAATCCAGACCGGGCATGTCTTGATATGACCACGCAAAGACATCTTGATACTCTTCAAAAGGCTTATCAAGCCTTGGCGATAGGCGCGGTCATACCCGGTTCCTACCTTTACTTTTTCTTTTCCTCGTGGTCCCAAGTTACCAATCTCGGTTTCTTTTGTGAGGCTTCATTTCACGTTCTTCCTGAGCGACCAACCTCTCCAACTCTAGTGAAAGGACGTCCTCTTTCCTCATCCTCATTTATCATTTGGCTTATTATTCTTGATCGAAACGATTGTCAACCCTCGTCACATTTATTTATTATGGGCAAGCTATTTCATTATGCACACACTTGCATTCAAAAGGGAATCCCCGCTATCATACATTCATTTAGGAAGCGACCTCAATATTCCTTCACCCTTTGCAAAGAATTTCATGCCCTTATACTTACCTATGTATACACACTATTGCAAGGTGTTTTCCACGCTACTCTATGCAAAGTATCAAACATGGGCGGCCCAAATTCGAGCCAAAACTCTCACAAGCAAGTCCTAATTTTCATGTTTTCCTACTTCTAAAACCAAATTTTGGATTCCTAGCCATAAGCATGTTCCTTGCATTGAAGCTACAAGTTTGGGTTCCTAATCTTGGAATTGCATTTGGGCACCATTTTGAATCTCCTATGCTGTACCTACATATAAGAAACAGTCCCACTCTCCCAATTTTACAAAATCATATCCATATATCATGGGCATTTCACCGAGCACTTGGTGGCGCACGTTTGGACATAAATTGCAAGAGAATGGGGACAATGTGGCATGCCCATTCCTTCAGAATACAACATAGGCCTAAGGCCTCCTCATTCAAATCCTCAACTCAAGAAATCAAGCATAAAAACAGACCAAAACTGCCCCCACAAATATAAGAACGTTCTCACAATTTAGAGCACCAAAAGATGAAGACAATACTCCAGTGGGAAGCAAAAAACTCAAGATTGAATACTTACTTGCTGGAGTGAATTAAAGCGTGAAAAGGGAAGCAAAAACTCAACAATGGAAGCTCGGGGGCTGTTGTTCTCGTAGTTTCCGTGAGCTTGGGAAGTTTGAAATGAGGGGGGAAGAGTTTTGGGTGAAGAAAATGTTCCCCTCCACCCCTTTATAATTTCGTACAGGGTTTGCTCGCCCAGGCGAGCTAACCTGTACCCCTTTTTTTTTTTTTGAGAAACATTAACCATGCCCGCCTCCTCTTATGGGTTAGCGTTTTGCCTACTTGAATCTACTTAAGCTAGAATTAGGCGTCGATTACTTTATTTAAAACAAATAATAATAATAAAATACTGTGAATTCAAAGGATACTGGGCTGCCATGCAGCGACGTTCTCTGCTTATCTTGTGCCGGGGAAGGGACAACGGTTGGTCGTGACCCTATCCCCCATTTGCCTCCATCCTTAAGTACCTACAAGTAGGAGACAAACAATGTGCGGCCAATCGTGACCGGTCATCATCTTACCTTGGTTGACTTCCGCTGTCAACTTGTCTCGACATCTGACCGTGGTCTAAGATGATTCTGCTCCTTGCTATCACAAGATATGCATGTGCATGTGCATGTACGAATGTTTCTAATGTGATGATTTTATTTTAGTGAAGGCTGGTTAGGTTCAATTTTAAATAAGCATTTGGGGCACCCCATACACCGAGCGAAGAGGGCTCAAGTTATAACAAATCTAAAACACAAGGTTTGAAACCAAAGGGAGGATTGAAACCTCGCCCATCTTTTCTTTTTGAAGAAACGAGACAAATACAGTGAATGGGAATCCCTAGAGGAAACCAAGAAGAACGAGAAAAACTCAGAAATAAAAACATGCAACGGTCCTCTCGATTGCCCCAGACTTCAAGCGTAATATCGTTTAATTACATCAGAGTTCACGGGCGAGGGCAGCTCCTCGCCATCCATGTGGGTGAGTATCAGAGCACCCCCAGAAAAAGCTCTTTTCACCACGAAAGGTCCTTCATAATTCGGGGCCCACTTGCCTCGATTATCCTTAACAGCGTGGGACATCTTCTTTAGCACGAGGTCCCCCTCGTTGAACTTGCGCGGGCGTACCTTTTTGTCGAATGCGTTCTTTATCCTTCGTTGATATAGACGCCCATGGCTCATGGCTGCCAAACGCTTACCTTCAATAAGATTGAGTTGGTCGTAGTGTGCTTGGGCCCACTCTGATTCTTCTAAGCCTGACTCCGCTATTATCCTCTGAGAAGGAACCTCTACCTCAAATGGGAGTACTGCTTCCATCCCATAAACTAAGGAATACGGCGTTGCCCCAGTAGAAGTTCGTACCGAGGTTCTATATCCGTGTAGGGCGAAAGGCAACATCTCATGCCAATCTTTGTATGACACTGTCATCTTCTAAACAATCTTCTTAATATTTTTATTCGCAGCCTCTACGGTCCCATTCATCTTTGGCCGATAAGGGGTGGAGTTATGATGCTGGATCTTGAAATCCTCGCACATTTCCTGCATCATCTTGTTGTTCAGATTGGTGCCATTGTCAGTGATGATCTTCCTTGGTAGTCCGTATCGACAAATCAGCTCCTTCTTTATGAATCTGACTACCACACTTCTCGTGACATTAGTATAAGAAGCCGCTTCGACCCACTTGGTGAAGTAATCTATCGCCACAAGAATGAAGCGGTGACCATTCGACGCTTTGGGTTCGATGGCCCCAATGACATCTATTCCCCACATGGAAAAAGGCCAAGGAGCGGACATAACGTTCAGAGAATGTGGTGGAACATTGACATTGTCCGCGTATGCCTGACATTTATGACACTTCCTTACATGAGCGCATCAATCACTTTCCATAGTGAGCTAGTAATAACCGGCCCTAAGGATTTTTCTGGCCATTGCATGCCCATTAGCATGTGTCCCAAAGGAACCCTCATGGATCTCCTCAATCATGAAGTTCGCCTCTTTGGCATCTACGCATCGTAGGAGGGTCATGTCGTGGTTTCATTTGTAAAAGATGGTACCACTTACAAAGAAACCAGTAGCCAATCTCCTCAACGTCCTTTTGTCATTGTCAGAAATCCCTGGTGGGTATTCTTTTTTCTCGACATACTGTTTGATGTCGAAATACCACGGTTTCCCATCCCGCTCTTCCTCTATTGCATGACAATATGCCGGCCTGCCTTGAGATTTGAATTCGATGTACAGCAGATCCCCGTGTGGGGCAAGTTGAAACATGGATGCCAAGGTGGCTAATGCATCAGCCATTTGATTCTCTTCCCGAGGTATGTGGTGGAAGGAAATGTCGTCAAAGTACTTGGCTAACCTCAAGATATGAGTTTGATAGGGTATCAACTTCGGATCCCTAGTTTCCCATTCTCCTTTCAACTGGCGTATCACCAAAGCTGAGTCTCCATACACCTTGAGTAGTTTTACATCAAAATCAATGGCCGCCTGAACCCCGAGGGCGCATGCTTCGTACTCGGCCATATTGTTGGTGCAATCAAAACCTAGCCTAGCCGTGAAAGGAATACACTGATCATCCGGGGATACAAGGACTGCCCCTACTCCATGACCAAAAGCATTAGATGCCCCATCGAAGCAAACAATCAATTTGTCTATGTCCTCGTGCGCCCGCTTCTCTTCAAGCAGGGCCATGATATCTTCATATGGGAACTCGGGGTGCATCGGCCGATAATCCTGGAGGGGTTGCTGGGCCAAATAATCTGCTAAGGCACTTCCCTTTACCGCCTTTTGGGTGACGTAAACGATATCGAATTCAGATAATAGTACCTGCCACCTAGCGATTCGTCTCGTGAGGGCCGGTTTCTCAAAGATGTATTTCACGGGATCCATTTTGGAAATAAGCCACGTGGTATGGCTGAGCATCTACTGCCTAAACCAATGTGATGCCCATCCCAGAGCACAACACGTCCTTTCCAGCATTGAGTAATTCATCTCACATGCGGTAAACTTCTTGCTCAGATAGTAGATGGCTTGCTCCTTTTTCCCAGAATCATCATGCTGACCCAACACGCACCCCATAGACTCGTCCAACACGGTCATGTACAGGAAAAGAGGTCTTCCTGTTACAGGTGGCATGAGCACCGGGGGATTTGCGAGACTCTGTTTGATCTTCTCGAAGGCCTCTTGGCAGTCACTGTTCCACAGGACCACCTGGTTCTTATGTAATAGCTTAAAAATGGGCTCACAGGTAAGGGTGAGTTGCGAGATAAATCTCACGATATAATTCAACCTGCCCAAAAACCCCCAAACCTGCTTCTCCGTGCGTGGTTCCGGCATTTCAAGGATGGCCTTCACTTTCTCGGGATCTATCTCTATCCCTTTCTAACTTACGATAAATCCTAGCAACTTCCCCGACTTTACCCCGAAGGTGCATTTGGTTGGGTTTAGTTTTAATTGATATTTCCGCAACCTTCCAAACATCTTACGCAGATTGACAAGGTGTTCGTCCTCAGTCCGAGACTTGGCAATCATGTCATCTACGTAGACCTCTATTAACTTATGCATCAGATCATGGAACAACACCACCATGGCACGCTGATAGGTTGCCCCAGCATTTTTCAGCCCGAAGGCCATCACTTTATAGCAGAACGTCCCCCATAGGGTGATGAAAGTGGTCTTCTCTACATCTTCCGGTGCCATCTTTATTTGATTATACCCCGAGAAACCATCCATAAATGATAAAAGGGCGAACTTGGCTGTATTATCTACCAATATATCAATGTGTGGCAGGGGAAAATTGTCTTTAGGACTGGCTCGGTTCAAGTCCCGGTAGTCTACACACATTCGAACCTTGTCATCCTTTTTCGGGATTGGGACAATGTTGGCCACCCACTCTGGGTACCGAGCTATAGCTAAGAACCCTGCATCAAATTGCTTCCTTACTTCTTCTTTAATCTTTAAAGACATCTCGGGTCTCATTCTTCGTAACTTTTTCTTAACCGGGGAAGACCCAAGATTCAAAGGCAACTTACGCTGCACAATGTCAGAATCCAGACCGGGCATGTCTTGATATGACCACGCAAAGACATCTTGATACTCTTCAAGAAGGCTTATCAAGCCTTGGCGGATAGGCGCGGTCATACCGGTTCCTACCTTTACTTCTTTCTTTTCCTCCGTGGTCCCCAAGTTTACCAATTCGGTTTCTTCTTGGTGAGGCTTCATTTCACGTTCTTCCTGAGCGACCAACCTCTCCAACTCTAGTGAAAGGACGTCCTCTTCCTCATCCTCATTTATCATTTGGCTTATATCTTGATCGAAATCGATTGTCAAACCCTCGTTGTTAGGATCCTCAAAGAATCGACCCTCATATCTATACCAAATAAGACAAAAGAAACAAAAACATGCAAAATGATATGAGAAAAGGTGGAACTGCAAGAACAGATGAAACAAGATCTCTTTGTTTATTTAATAAGGTAGGTTTCACAAAACAAAAGAGAAAGGAAATCTATAGACTCTAATTACATTGAATCAGTGGTATAGACTTCTGACTGGCTTATCACGCGCCAGTTCCCCACTTGGGAATTGGGGTGGCATGGTTGCACAAAACTTGGTGGGTCTTGAGGGAACTCCTCTTCTATCGCAGCCACCTCCTCCTCGGACACCGTTCCGGCACTAGTGAAACACTGACTAATACGGCCGGGCCATACCCTATCCGCCCGAAGTCTTGACGGCACATTCCTCCTCCCCGGCATCCCGGGTTCATACCCTAAGCCATATTTGTATGGATTTCCCTTGATATTGACCACGTCGGCATTTCCGAGGCCGTCCTTGCCTAGACCCATTCCGGGCTCAAATCCATTCCTGAGCATAACACGCGCCACCATTATGGCCGCGCTGGAGAGAGAAGGTAGCAACAGAACAGAGTTGGCTCGACAAAGGCGCAACTCACCACCTCGAAGGATTGGAAAGCCATTTCCAATGATTCTTCCGCCGCTTCTACGTATGGGGCAGAGGAAGGGCAGCTCACTAACATATCCTCTTCACCCGACACTATCACTAAAAGTCCACCCACTGCGAACTTCAATTTCTGGTGAAGCGTTGAAGGGACTACTCCCAGCGCATGAATCCAAGGTCTTCCCAAGAGGCAGCTATAGGCGGGATTTATATCCACTACCTGAAACACCACGTTGCAAGTGTGGGGGCCTATCTGAATGGGAATGTCGATTTCCCCCATCACTTCTTGCCGAGTACCATCAAAGGCTCGCACCACCATCGAGCTCGGTTTTAAGCGTGACACACTAAAAGGAAGCTTTTCCAAAGTGGTCTTCGGCATTACATTCAAACTCGATCCATTGTCGATAAGCACCTTTGCGACAACACGGTCCATACATCTTACCGACACATGTAGAGCCCTGTTGTGTCCTCTCCCCTCAACGGGAATCTCTTCTTCCGCAAACGCAATATAATTGTTGGTGGTTATATGATTAACGATGCCTTCGAAACCCTCCACTGAGATATCATGTGCTACATGGGTATCGTTAAGGACCTTTATCAACAACGCACGATGAGGCTCAGAGTTTATGAGTAGTTCAAGCAAAGAGATCCTTGCTGGAGTTTTATTCAGTTGCTCGACTACCTTGAACTCGCTTTGTTGGATGAGGCGAAGGAACTCATGGGCCTCTTCCAAAGTCACCGTCTTTCCTTGAAGACCTTCTTTCTTTTCAGCCCCTCTTACCACTGGAGGATCTACTTCTTTCAAGGGGGTGGCTATGTCTGTGGGCTCTTGGACCATGGGCGCTTTCCCCTTGGAGGGAAACTCCGCCGGGTGAGGGGAAGCGAACACCCGACCACTGTGGGTTACGCCACTGAGGCCGGTAATGTTGGTTACCTTAGTTGACAGGGAGTCAACTTCGGTTGCAACTCTTTCGCTGGATGCGGGAGGGGTATACTTCCACGGAACGACCTTATTACTTTGATATGCAAATGGCGTTGGCTTGGGCGCCGTCCGGGGGTATATGGGTGTGGAGCCGGTCCCTTTCCTAGTAAAACATATCACTAGGGCCTTGGGGGTTAGAGGAACCTTCTTCTCTTCCGACTGCATGCAAATTTGTGGTTCTTCCCTCCCTCCTATGGACACTTCAAGTTGCCCACAATCCATGAGCCGCTGAAGCAATTCTTCCACCGCGGGGCAGGTTTCCATGTCATGCGACTCCCCGAGGTGAAACAAACATTCATCCCTTTCATCTCCACCACGGGAGACCATGCACGCCGCTTGCAGTGATTGATAGATGAAGCGTCTAGAAGTAGTCACCTCTCCTAATCTCTTTGCCCGCGATGGCCCATCCTCTTCGACGGCGTTCACGCTAGCCCCTCCATGACTAGCTAGCGGGTTGGTTTTAACATTTGGGTCTTCCTCCTGAAACGATAGCCAGCCGGC
The DNA here is from genome assembly GCF_004193775.1 of Glycine soja. NCBI lineage: Eukaryota > Viridiplantae > Streptophyta > Magnoliopsida > Fabales > Fabaceae > Glycine > Glycine soja. Next base: position 33,486,196 of record NC_041013.1, read on the forward strand.
ACTAATCAGGTGCTGCACCTTATACTTGAACGGGATGCAGGAGTCAATATTGTGTCCGGGAGCTCCACTATGGTACGCACACTTGGCACCCGGGTCGTACCACTTGGGGTAGGGTGGCTGGAAGACCTTCCCGGGTATGGCCACCACCAAATGATTCTCCAATAATGAAGGCCATAACTCGGAGTATGCCATGGGAAAAGGAGAGAAATTATCCTTCGGGTACGGGCGCTGTGTATTATTATAGCTCGTGCCGGGGGCTGTATTATTGACTGGTCGGGGCGTGGCTGGAGCTGTGCGTTGGGCCGGCGTTCTTTCTGTCGTGGGTGGTCCTTTTACTTGAGTCGGGAGGGAATTCCCGGCTCAGATTGAAAAGTTCGAGGGGTTAGCCTGGTATGAGCTTTGGATATTTTGGGGCGCTTTCATCCAAGTTGGGGCGGTGGTGACCGCGTGGGTATCTCCTTCCTTTTTCCTCGCGCCCACTACTGGGGCTCTTCTGTTGTTGTTGGGGGCCACATTGGAAGCATATTCGAACTTGCCTTTTCGTAGTCCAGACTCAATCCTTTCTCCGGCGAAGACGAGATCCGCAAAGTTAGCTGGCATGTAGCCTATCAGCTTTTCATAGTAGAACGTGGGTAACGTATCTACCATAATTGTGATCATCTCCCTTTCCGTCATGGGCGGTACGACTTGGGCTGCGAGATCTCTCCATCTTTGGGCATATTCCTTAATGGACTCATGCTCTCGCTTAGTCATACACTGAAGCTGGTTCCGATCGGGATCCATATCCGTATTGTACTGGTACTGCCTAATGAAGGCAGTTGCCAAGTCCTTCCATGATTGGATCTGGGAAGCTTCCAGATTGGTATACCATGCTACAGCTGCTCCGGCCAAGCTGTCTTGAAAGAAATGGACCAACAAATTTTCATCCGCAGAATACGCCCCCATCTTTCGGCAATACATCCGGAGATGCCCTTTTGGACATGTCGTCCCTTTGTACTTATCAAAGTTTGGTACTTTGAACTTGGGAGGGATGACGATGTTGGGCACAAGACATAAATCCGCTAAATCCGAGAATGGGTAATTGCCAAGGCCCTCGACTGCTCTTAACCTCTCTTCAAGCGCCTTAATCTTTCCCTTATCTTCCGCGAAGGGAACAGATTCTTTTACGGGTGTGGGTGAAGCCGGGATATGGCGGACTATGTTCGGTTGGGGTAGTTCATGGGGAGACAAATCTTTGAGGTGGAGCAGAGGGCCAAGATGGGTATCTCCTTCCTCATCGTCTTGCCTGGGATAGTCTTTATAAGGTGGGAGTTGACCCTCGAAAGTAGGGGCTTGGCTTAAATCTTCCGGGGTGGCACGGGGAGTGAAGTCCGGAGGCAAGCCATAGGGGTAAGCTTGCGGACTATACCTTCGGCCAAACACTGCCGTGTTTCTGTCTCGGCCCGGATTTAAGGCGGGTTGCAGCACCGGCTCCGCTTCCCTAACTGTACTGGAGGCGGTTGTCGTGGCTTTATCCTCTATAGTTTTCTGGAGTTTTAACATGACCTCCGAGATGGAAGCCATTTGATCTTTTAAGGCCGATAGATCGGCCTTCATCTGTTCCTGCACGCCCTCTTCATCATCCATTTTTCTGGATCGAGTGTTATAGGGGTGCCTTGGTGTTTTCTTAGTTATGATGAAATTCCTAAAGAAATAAACAAAGGTGAGTATGCCACCAAAACATGAATATGCAAATGAATGATCGGAGCACTTGGATCCACCCCAAGGGTTTTTTAGATAACGTGATGAGTTCAGAACTTCTAATTTTATAAAAAGAACAAAGCTTTCATCTAGCCAAGATTATACAAAGGTGTTACAAGAGAACCTAACGGTTTCTAATTATGTGGGCCATCAAATCTGTCATGTGTTGACAGTAATTGATTAGCCCATGAATCTCCTCGGGGGCCCTACACACTTCGGCCATGGCTTTTGCTTTGGCTAATAGACGCGGGAGGTCTTGACTTCCATTCAAGGTCAAGGCGAACCTATCCATCCACATAGTCGCTTCTTGATGCAATGCATCAATCACCCTCCCTCTTGCTTCTTTTTCGGCGTACACTTAGGCAAAATCCTCCACTAGCTTTTGTTCATGGGCCACAGACTGGTTCAACTCTTCCTTGTATTGCCCTATGATAGCTAGCATGCTTTGCTTCGTGGCTTCCAAGTGTTGAGCCAAACTCCTCTTGGATCTTGCGCACGCAGCTAACTCTTCTTTTAAGATCATGCCATGCACCCGTGACCAGTCTCTTTCCTCTCTTCGGAGCTTGAGCTCATTGTTGCTACCCCATAATGCTCCTCGGAATTTCTCTCGGCCATATTCCTCCTTGCGAGCCCTTTTAGTTTCTTGTTCAAGGGCTCTTGCAGTGGCCGCGTTTTCCTCTTGTAACTCGGTGCACTCTTTCCGGATGTGTGTAGTAGCTGATTTGAACTTCTCCTTGGCGAGTCTTGCCTTCCCTAGCTTTAATTTTAGAGCTCGGACTTCTTCATCTTCCTCCGGAGCTTCGAAGTTCTCCTCATCGATAACTTTCAACTTGGAGAGCCAATCTAATCCTCGCGTGTGAATTCTTAGCCATCCATGATAACCTCCGATGACGCCGTTACGGATGCCCCTAAGCTCCTTGTCTTTCCTCAACGGACTCCTCTTTGCCTTGTGGATTCTTTGTATAACCTTGAGACCTTGCGTGCCTAAATCTTTCACAAGGAAAGGTAAGAGACTCCCTTCCGTTGGCGCTCCCCTCATGGGGTACCCTAGCTGTCTTATGGCGAGTGCGGGATTATAATTAATACAACCCCTAGTCCCTATCAATGGAACATTAGGGTAGTCCCCACACGAGAAAAGAACTCCTTCCTTGCCTTCCTTCCAACGAGGAAACCAATTGATTGCGCTGCCCCCTATCCCCGCCAAATGTTGGTCCCAATCGACTCTTCCTTTTCCGGCGCATGAGCGATAACTTAGAAGCGGACACGGGTGTCTTGTGTCTTGTTGGAATAGGTGTGAAACCAACCACACACAGAGAGCGGGTAAACAACAGACAATCCGTGCACTGTTTTTCTCACACCTCTGGTCAAAGGTGTCAAACAAATCTGCCAAGATAGCCACCATTGGACTTTCCTTGCTATGGTGATATGCGAGGAAAGCATCAATGGCGGCTAAGTCTACCAAACCGTCAACGTTCGGAAAGAGGACAACCCCAAAAATCAACAAAGCTAAAATATCCGCAAACGGGCCCCACTTCTCTTGGCTCACCATATCCCTTGCCTTGCCTTCCAAGTATTTCCGAGGCAGGCCCACTACGCCGTTCCGAGTTTGCTTCATGCGATCCAACTCTTTTGCCGAATCTCCAACCACAGCTGCAATCTTGCTCAAAGAAGGAAGAAAGCCGGAGAAAAGATACAGTTTTCTCCCCCCAAAAGGGCATCCTAATATCTCCTCAAACTCTTCAATAGTTGGTACCATTTGGAAGTCCCCAAACGTGAAACACCTCAACGGCTGGTCATAGTATTGGGCGAGGGATACGACAGCTTCAGTAAATACCTCCGCTGCGGTTAAATCTAGAATCTTCCCGTACACTTTGCGGAAGGCTTGCCTTTGGAGAGGTCCCATCAATCGTCCCAATTCCTTGAGGCTAGTGACATCTAGACTTTTAACCTTCACTTGATAAAACCTTTTGCCGTTTTGATTTGTCCCCATCATTTACTAAAAAGAAGGGTGGATCAAGACTCCGACATGAATGATGCAATGCGTATGCATGAAACAGAAAGAAAACAACACAAAGGGGTAATTCACACATACGAGACCGCAGAGATCCAATTTTAATGCTACGTTTGGGCATGATGGCACCTTGACGTAGCATTAAAAAGGTTACGTATTACTTTAAAGAAACCAAACACCACTAGCAAGAACTATAAACTAGTGCTATTTATCAAAGGATGCATGAGAACGAATGGCACGGAGCGTGTTTGCTCTTTGCCCCTATTTGGGAACCTATAGGACAATATCTAGGGGTCTCTAATAACTACTCCCCAACAATTCATAACTCACACGTCTGTTTTCTAGAGGTATCATCACTCAAGATAATAATATTGTGGCGGTATGGAATACCAGCGACAACACATTATAAAGAGAGAAAGCTCTAGACGAGGTTTCACTATTATCAAGCAAGTCGGAGACCTAGCATGATGATAGATTCACCTCCACTCCTTAAATTCCCATGAACCCGGGTATAGGGCCCCTTTTTTACTCAAACCCGTGGGTGCTTAGAATGCAGTGTAAAGAATGCGAAATAGACAACAATTATTTACATTTTACACAGTTCAACAAATGCACACACGAAGTTTCACAAATCCACAATTCCTTAAAATAGGCCTAACTCACAAAAAAAAAAAAAGTCCCCAGTGGAGTTGCCAACTGTCGCAACGTGCCCTTTTGCGAGCGAGCGAGGGCGAGGCTCATGGGTGCGCTTTCCAAAGGAGGAAAGATGCGTGGAGTCGCCACCAACGTTTATTTGTGGAAAACCGAAGGAAATCGGTCAAAATGAAAATTCTAAGTTCGGGATTTGTATTTACGCTTGAGGAAGGTATTAGCACCTCTCGCGTTTGTCTCAAAGGACAACAGCCTATTTTTTAGAATTGTGGAAATTGTGTTACCTTAACTTTTATTTCTTTTTATTTTTTGAGGTCGACAAAAGCAGGGCTTTTGCTCCTACGTACCCTCCATCAAAGAGGAAATCAGACCTACGTAGTTCTTTCTTAAGAGTGAATCAAGCGATTCTTTTTACTTGAAAGGTGATCATTTTAAGGCATTGGACCTTAAAAATGAGTCATTTTACTTGATAAGAAACTGAAATGATAAACTTTCAAAAATCCTATTTTTGTGGACGAGCTTGACTAGGCGAGTTGATTTTATCCTTAGTTTCACTTTAGTTATTAGTCAATTCAATTAAGAATGAGAAATCCCAAAGAAAAAAACGTCTGATTTATTTTTCGCTTTATTTTACTAAAAGGTATTTTTTGATTATTATATTATTATTTTACCTCCTTTTTTTATTTCCAACGTGGTTACGGCAGGACCGAACGGTCGGAATTCATTTTAACAGAAATTAACGGATGATACAATTCAAATAATCGGTGGAAATTTATTTTATTTTTAGATTAGGCGAGAAATGACTTAAATAAATGACTGAAGCACGTCAAAAGGGGGTATAGAAAGCGAATGAAAATGAGAATAAAAATACATGAAACAAAATGTGGACCACCACGGGTACATAGAATGAATTGAAAAGCTCGGTTTGAGGTACTTACCCGTTGAAGACTGAAGAAAACGAAGAATACTGAAGAACGGTCGAGAATCTTCGCGTAATTACTCACAGAAACGTTACGGAAGCGCCTCGGCTTGAATTTTCTTCACGGAAGTAATTTTCCTCAGCCATTTCGAGAGAATAAGAAGTGTCAAGAAGGCTGAACCCCTTCTCCCTTCACTCCCCCCCCCTATTTATAGCAAAATAGGGGAGGAGCTTGCCACCCAGCTCGCCCAGGCGAGCAAGGTTGCTTCCTCTAGAAGCAAAAGCCTGCTGGAGGAAGAATCTAGGAGGCCCAAGTGGGCTTGATTGCTATTTGTACCCCCATTTTTACTAAATGCACCCCCCTTCTACTTTTTTTGATAATTCTTTTTCCGTAACGTTACGAAACTTTACGAATTTTGTAACGATACTTATTTTCCTTCCGCAAGGTTATGAATCCTTACGGATTATGTATTTATTCTTTTTTAGCTTTCGAAGAAGTTACGGAAACTCACGGATTGCGCAAAAACACCTCTTTTCGATTTCCGCCACATTACGGAATTTCACGGATCGCGCAAGCCTGTTTCCTTTTGATTTCTGACACGTCTCGGGACTTCATTTATTGTGCAACAAAGGAAGCGGCTAACCAAAGGTTGCATGTCATCAAGTAATAATGCCTGGACGAAATTAGGGTATGACACGAGGCAAGGCTCAAAGTCCGCTAGATTGTGGTGGGGCATTTCATGTGTCTCCCCCATGGTTTAAGAGACATGTGCATGATGAGGTTGTCAGCTTTCAATGAGTATGGGAGCGGAGTTATTGACATCCTCATTGGGAATGTATGCCACATTGGGTGGTGTATAGTTGGGAGGCAAGCCATATGGTGGGAAGGCATGCTTGTTTTGAATTTGCGCATAATGGGGGGCCACCCGTACTTCCCAAATCTTTGCCTACCATATCTGAGGTTGGATGATTCATTTGGTTAAGGCCAGATGGGGGCATCGGGTTCACCTTAGCAATAGCGTTGGTAGCGGCAACTGTAACCGCATTGGCTTCCATTATCTTCTTCATGCTCATCATGGCCTCCATCATTGTGGCCATTTGCTCTTTCATGGCCTCCATGTCGGCCTTCATCTGCTCTTGCGCCTCCTCTACTTTAACCATTACTCTAGCTCTAGCACGAGTTCAGTAAGGGCACCGTAAAGCATGTTCTTTTCTTTTTTCTAACAATGATTAAGTTCGTTTTTCTTTTTTCAAAGAAAGAATGTAATGAACAATGCAACCAGTGAAAAGCATGGATGTATGTGAATGATTCACAGTTGAAGTATTGCGAATTTTTATGCAGGACATGAGGTTGAATCAATTTAGATTTTCAACATGGTCCATGACATCTTTGTCAAGGTGAAACTGGAAGTAACAAGGACATCAACAGTCCTAAATGTGTTTGGCAGTAGACGAAGCAGTGATGTAACTCGATTCATCTTTTGCCCCAATTTTTGCAAGATGGTTACTTCCATACTTCAACTTGACTTGATGAACTTTTTTCGAAAAAGCATGAGCTTAGTTCAACCCTATAATCCAAGGAATGGAAATTCTGATCGCCAATACTTCAACAACCTTTCATAGGGATGAATGACTCGGGCATACTTTAAGCTATGCATGGAAAATGTAATTATGAAATTGAGAAGCCTGAAGAAACATCATTTCCTAGTTAACCATGCATTAGGTACCATGTTCAATCATTTTTTTTTTAAGTGAAACGGGTTTATGATCTCAACATGGTTGGCTCATGGTACCGAATATATGCAACTAAGAATGCATCGTGAATTTTTATGCTTCCCCTTTTTTTTGTTTTTGTTTTACAGAGGAAAATGCAAGGATCATGCATGAGCGAACATGAAAACAAAAGGTATGCAGTTTGTAGAACAAAAAGTATGTTGAACGCATATGCATGATGATGCAATGACTCATGCAAAATGTGATGTTGGAATATGATAACAGACAAATGCAGGAATAATATGTTCATTATGATGCCATGAAGAGATGCTTATGCGATGCATGATATGAATGCATGCTAGAGATAAAATGTGGGAGTGATTTGATTCGCACTGATCTTTGGAGTAAAAACGCGGGATAAACTCATTTTATTCAGAAAGTTTAACTAGTCAAGATCTGAGTGATAATTGTAACACCCTGATATATATATATCTATATATTATTAGTAATTATGTTTGATGTTTGATTATTTGTTGCGTTATTTTCATCCGTAATTATTTTTAAGGAAGTTAATTTAGTTAATAGAGGGGTGGATAGATAAGGATGTAGCTTCTCAAAGAAGCCACGAGGAAGCTTCTAGAGGAAGCCTCTTAATGAAGCTTCTAGAGAAAGCTACATGAAGCTGCCTCGGTAACAACGCTGCCCAGCCTTCATTAACCGTTGGATCTTCTCGAATTTGGTCTGCAACTTCACAAAACACTTTTCCATGATTTAACCGTTGGGATCTTTGAGAAAATATCTGGAGTGTGCTAGAAGCTTCCGTTTCCGAGAGCATCTCTTATTTAAGCATTTCAGCCTTTGCTTTCTTGTAGCTTAGGAAAAATGCTATTTCTTCTTCTTTCTTTCTTCCAAATCCATTTCTAAAGTTCCAAATACTTTCTCCATCACCCACATCCACCATTAGCCACCACAAACCATCATTGTTCTCCATTGAAAACCCACACCGAGAGGAACCCTTCAATCGAAGCAGAATTTCCAACTTGGCTTGCGATTTCGGTAGAGAACGAAAACCCTAATCTGATCTTTCATTTTCTTTCGAGGTAACCATGGTTCTATGCTTGTTTCTTGTTAGTTTCATCTTGTCTTTGCATCTTTTCTAACTTTGCAACCGCCATTGCATGTCTTATGCTTCCTTTGAAAAACCTTAGAGAAAGAGACTTTGTAAACATTATCCTTTCATGAAATGCATGTTATTTTTGTAACCTACACTGAACCCCGGTCACATTGGCGTGGTCAGAATTTCCAAATTACGTTCCTTTGTAAAACCCGAAATACTCTCAGCTCTTTTATGTAGTGATGTGGGTGTTTGACCCAAAGCACTGTTACTAGCTTTGTTTTTTGAAATCCATACTAAGTCTCCTTCGTTTTGGCATAGTAGAGGCTTGCGTGGAATCGACGAGAAGGGACGAAAAGGAATCTTCAAGTGACGCGATGAGGAATCCGCGGGGTAGCTCATGATAGGTGAGGGGAGTTTATTATAAAATTTACCGTTTTAACACCATAGTTAGGGTCAGGGAACCTAGCTATGAGGATATCTGCCTGTCCCTGTTGCATGCTGATTTTTCTTCAAAGAAAATTATGTTTTTACTAATGGGATGCGATATATATATGTATTGTGATGAATGATATTGTTTTGGTTGTTTGAAATGTGTTGTTTGAAGACCGTGCGTGTGGAAATGATATTGTTGTGTTTGTTTGAATTGTTGTTGATGTTGCTATTGAGGATTTTGATTGATATGTGATGATAATGATAATTATGATGATATTGATTTGAGATGATGTTGTTAATAAAGACCATGTCAACATGAATTGTTATTATTGATGAATATGTGAATATGAAATGAGGTTATTGTTGTTGTTGATAACGTCATTGAGATGAGATGATATTTATGTTGTGAATGACATGGAAATACGATTTGTTCATTGATGTTGGAAATGCATTGGCATGTGCATGTTGTGTATGTTCGTGGGGGGCACTGTGCACTGACCTTTCAGGGTCTTTGGCACTAGCTTTTGGCCACGTTCATACGTTGGATGTTGTGTATGATCGTGGGGGGCACTGTGCACTGACCTTCCAGGGTCTTTGGCACTAGCTTTTGGCCACGATCATACGTCGTATGAAGTGTATGTCATGGGGGGGTAGAGTGCACTGACCTTGTTGGATGGCCCAGACGTGGGTAACTAGCGTGGTTAGAGAATCTAAGCATTCCTGAGGGGATGCTTAGGTGCTTTAATTGGTCCATGGTCTTTGGCACTTACTTTTGGCCGTGATCATAGCTCATACGACACAGGAAATAGAGTAATTGTGGCCAAGTGTACTTTGTACTAGGGGGCTGTCACCAGGTAGGGAACACCTTTGGGCTCCCAGGCTGATCACCTATGGGAGGGGGGCTGTTACGTGCACAACCGGGTGGTCTCGACAAACTCAGCACAGTTCCCTAAGTGAGAGTGTCGTGTGGACACGCTTAGGCTATTTCTTGATATTTGGTTGTTGTTGGTACGTACCACATTGCATCTGAGTGTTGAGTTAGATCATTCTGTGCATTCTTGATTGGGTACATGGATGGATGATGAGTAATTGTTGGATGTGAATGATGAATATTTGTTGGATATGAGTGTTGAATAATGATTGTTGTGTATGCTTATCATGTTTGCCTATGTTCCTTGCTAATTGTGGTTATTTGGAATTGATATTGGTTCTTTTATAATAAACTCACCCTTGCAATTTTGTATCGTGTGGTTGATACCTGTGATGATCACAAACCTTGTTCGTGTGAGCAGAATGACAGTGGCAGGGTGTAGGGAGTAAGATTCTGGTGAGGAGCCGCCGAGCCGACGTGATGACGTTGGCGTTATTTTGGGAGAGAGTTGTGTTTTGTAATCAACTCCTCCGTAGTTGGTTTTTAAGTTTTATTTTGTTGAGTTAAAGATGTAAAACTGGAATTTTAATTATATATATATATATATATATATATATATGAACATATTTAATTTTCGTTATATGTGTATGACATGTACCGAATTATTGTTTCTATGTAATTATGCATATTCACTTAAGCAATGGCTTGTTGTTGGATGAATTTATGTTGTGACAAAATCACTTCTATTTTCATAATAAAAAAAATTAAGGGAGTTCTTTTTATAAAAATTGAAATTATCGAATATTAGAGTGTGGATACCGTAGCGACGAGGCGGGTCGTTACAATAATACAAACTTCCTAGCGGTTTCTAATTATATGGGCCATTAAGTCTATCATATGCTGAAAATAGCTGAGAAGTCCATGGATCTCCTCGGGGGCGGAGTAGGTGTCCGCCATTGCTTTGGCCTTGGCTAGCAATCGGGGAAGTTCTTGACTCCTGTTCAAGGTAAGAGCAAATCGGTCCATCCACATTGTTGCCTCTTAATGTAACGAGTCGATCACCCTTCCTCTAGCCTCCTTTTCCGCGTACACTCGGGCATACTCGTCCGCCACTTTATGCTCGTGGGACGTGGCTAGATTTAGCTCTTCTTGGTATTTGCTGACGATAGCTAACATGTTGGTCTCTGTCTCGCATAACCGCTGAGACAGGTTTCTTTGGCCCTTGAGCAAACCTTCAACTCATCCTTCAAGATCAAACTGTCTACTCGTGATTGATCCCTTTCGTCTCTTTGGAGTTTAAGCTCGCTATTGCTACCCCACAGAGCGCCTCGGAACTTGTTCCGACCGTGCTCTTCCCTACGAGCCCTCTTGGTTTCTTGTTCCAAGGCTTTGGTGGTAGCTATATTTATATCTCTCAGTTCGGCATTCTCCTTTCGGATTTTCAAAGCTGCTGATTTGAACCTTTCTTTAACTGTTTGGGCTTGCTCGAGTTCTGCCCTAAAGGCCTGCACCTCTTTGTCTCCCTCCGGTGCCTCAACTTCCTCCCCTTTAGCGGTTCTCAAACATGGAAGCCAATCCAAACCTTGCATGTGGACTTTTAACCACTTACGATAGCCACCGATGGGCCCATTATTACTGCCCCTGTGTTCCTTGTCCTTCTCTTGCAACACCTCCCATGACTTGCGGACCTTCTGAAGTGTCTCCACGTTGGTCTTATTGAAACCTCATGAAATGACAGGCGTGAGCTCATCCTCTAGTGGCGCCCATCTTATAGGGTAGCCAAGTTGTCTTATAGCAAGAACGGGATTGTAGCTGATGCAACTCCTCGTCCCCATCAAGGGAACATTCGGAAATCCTCCACACGAAATAAGAACTCTGGTTCTTCCTTCTTTCCATCAAGGGAACCAGTTGACAGACGCTCCTTCTTTGTTTGCTAAGAGTTGGTCCCGATTTGCCCCTCCTTTCTCTGTGCATGAGCGGTGACTTTCTAGCGGGCAAGCATGCCTTACCTCTTGGTGAAAAAGGTGCAAAACCAACCATACATAAAGAGTTGGAGTACAGCAAACAATCCTCGTATTGTTCTTCTCACATCTTCGGTCAAAGGTGCCATATAGGTCGGCTAGCATAGCGACAACCGGGCTTTCCTTGTGGTTATGATAGGCGAGAAAAGCGTCAATCGTTGCCAGGTCCACCAACCCATCCACATTCAGAAAGAGGACTCCTCCGAAAATCAACAGTGCGAGAACATCTATGAACGGGGCCCACTCGCCTTTACCTGCCAAGATTCTTGCTTTTTCCTCCAAATATTTTCTCGGTATTCCAACCACCCCATTTTCGACTTGCTTCCTGTGGTCTAATTCCTGCGCCGAGATTTGGACTATCTTGGAAATTCTAGCTAATGAGGGATAGAACCCTGAGAAGAGGTATGGTCTCCTTCCCCCTAGAAGACATCCTAGGATCTCTTCAAATTCTTCCACCATGGGTGATAGCTGGAAGTCCCCAAAGATGAAGCACCTCAACGGCTAATCATAATACTGGGCGAGGGAGGCAATGGCCTCTGTGGAGACTTCTACCATGGCTAGGTCCCTGATTTCACCGTAAGCTTTACGAAAAGCTTTCCGCTGGAGCTGACCCATCAACTTCCCTAGTTCTTTTAAATTGGTGATTCCTAGGCTCTTGACCTTGACTTGATAGAACCTCTTTTTAAGCGAAGGCATTTGACTTGATCCCATGTTTTACTAAAGTGAACAAAAATCTAGTGTGAATCAAAACTTCGACATCTATCATGGGTGGAAAGGATGAATGCATGAAGAAATGCATATGACACAGATGCAATTTATGAATACGGGAGCCCGAGAAATTGTCTCCTTCTTAGATACAACGTCTTGGGGGTAGCAAAGTGCCCGACGTATGTATTTAAGAAGGTGACACGGACCCTCCGTTGGTTTGCTAAAGAGAGGGGATCAAGACAGAACCCGTGCGTGATGCATGTGCAAAAGGCGCAACACGGGAATGTACATAGTATGACAATATTCACAAAATATAAGCAAAAGGGTACATGACACTTATGCATGGCAGTGTGAAAAAATGGCACGCAGCGTGTCCGCTCCGTGCCCCTATTCAAGGGACCTACAAGGGAGGGAGCTAACAAGGCCTTTAGTGATAATCCCCAAGGTGGTCATATCTCTCTTGATGGTCTCTAGAGGTATCATCATCTTCGAAGAACATATTGCAGCAGTAGGGACTACTAGCAACAATATGTTATCAAAGATAAAAACTCTAGATGAGGGTTCACTGTAATCAAGCAAGTCGGAGACCTAGCATGATCACAGATTCATCTCCACTCCTTATGTTCCCACGAACCCGGGTATAGGGCCCTTTTTCAAATCACCGTGTGTGCAAATTGTGTTGGTGTTTGTGTGCATCAAAATGAAAATATTTACCTCATGCATACATTTTAAAACACACTAAAAGCATAAAAGAGTTATATACACAAGAACATAAGGAAAATAAAGGGAAACCAACAAATGAGGATGTCATGATAAAACTTGGCACAAGATTAAATGGCCTAACTCTCAAAAAATGGTCCCCAGTGGAGTCGCCAACTGTCGCAACCTACCCTTCAGCGGGAGAAAAACGCCGGAAAGGAATATGCACGGAGTCGCCACCAACGTTTATTTGAGGAAAACGTCGGAAAAAATGGAAAAGACGTGATCTACACAAACTTTAAGTGAAAGGTTTGAGAGTTGTATTTACGCAAGGCGAAGGTATTAGCACCCCACATGTCTGTCACAAGAGACGGCAGCCTTTAATCAAATGTGCAAATATGACTTCAATTTATGTTATCTTCCCTTTTTATGTTCTTATGTCTTTTTTATGCCTTTTTATATTTTTATCTTTTTGTGGTCGACAAGGGCATTTCCCTTTGCTCCTACGTATTCCTCAATTGTGATGAGAAAATAAGACCTACGTAGTTCTTTTGTGAACAAAGTGTTTTGGTTAAGTTATTTTTTATCCTTTTTTGCAAGATATGTTTTTATTGAATGAAAGGTCATTTAAGGCGTTGGACCATTAGACAATCTTTCGATTCTTTTTGAAAAGTGAGAAAACATTAAGGCATTGGACCATTAATGATTTCTTTATTTTTGAAAGAGGTAACAAAGTTACATATTGATTTTAGGCTTTTTAGAAATCTACACTCAACCAATAAAAGCGGAAAAGACCATTTAAAGGTGCTGGACCTTTAAAAATGGCTTTTTTAGGCGTTGACAAAAAGTTTGGTTTATGAATTGATTTTAGCCTTAGTTTCACTTTGGTTATTAGTCAATTCAATTAAGAAAGAAAAAATCCCAAAGAGAAACGTCCGATTGATTTTTTTGTTTTATTTTACTAAACAATATTTTTTTATTATTATATTATTATTTTACCTCTTTTTGGTTTCCAACGTGGTTACGGCATGACTGAACGGTCGGATTTCATTTTAACAAAAATTAACGGATATTACAATTCAAATGATTGGTGGAAATTTATTTTATTTTTTATTAGGCAAGAAAATGACTTAAGTAAATGACTAAAGCACGTCAAAAGGGGGTACGGAAAGTAAATGAAATGAAAATAAACGCACGTGAAAACAAATGAGGACCACTAAGGGTACATAGAATGAATTGAAAAGTTCGATTTCGGGAACTTACCGGTTGAAGACCGAAGAACGAACGAAGAACGGTTGAAAATCTTCGCGAAATCACCCACGGAAACGTTACGGAAGTGCTATTTGCACCCAAGTGGGCCTGGTTGCTATTTGCACCCCCATTTTTACTAAGTACACCCCCTTACCTTTTTTTGTGATTCTTTTTTCGTAACGTTACAAAAATTTATGAATTTCGTAACGATACTTGTTTTCTTTCCGTAAGGTTATGGAACCTTACGGGCCATGTAATTACTCCTTTTTTAGCTTTCGGAATGTTACGGAAACTCACAGATTGTGTAACATTACTTCCTTTTGATTTCCGACATGTTACGGAATTTCACAGATTGCGTAACAATGCTTCCTTTTGATTTCCGGCATGTCTCGGAACTTCACGATTTGCCTAACGATGGGTGCCAAGTACCTCAAAGTGGTCAAATGAAAGTTGCATGCCACCGAACAATGGTCCCCAAACGAAATTAGGGTATGACACTCGCATTTGAAAAGTCTCATTTCGAAACCCATCAAACACTAAAACCCCCTCGTCCCACAACTTTGTCAGGTCTTCAATCAACGGACTTAGACAACATCATGTATTTTCGCTTCATCCACAACCAAGGAGGCAAATTGTAAATGACTAGTACAACTGGTCATGAACTGTGTTGGGTGCTTAAATTTCCATATGGATTCATTCCATCACTGGCTAGTCCAAGCCTAAGATTTCTTGCCTCTTTGCCAAAATTTGGAAACAAACGATCTATCTTCTTCCACTGCAAGCATTCAACTGGATGATGGACCATTCCATCACAGTTTCTCGCATTTTCATGCCATCTAAGGTCTTTAGCGTCGTCTCCATTAGCAAAAAGACGCTTAAACCTTGGAACGATCCGCAGATACCGCAACACCTTCACTGGGGGGCTCTTCTTTGAGTTTTCATCACTACTACAATCCTCATCATCCTTGACTTTGTATCGTGATACCCCACACCTAGGGCATTTGGACAATTCTTCAAATTCATGTCTGTACAAAATGCAATCATTTGGGCAAGCATGAATTATCTAATACTCCATACCCATCGGACACAGTATCTTCTTCGCCTAATAGTAACTTTTAGGCAACGTGTTTTCCTCTAGAAGCATTTGTGCACTACTTGAAGCAATGAGCTAAAGCTTTTGTCACTCCACCCATATCTGGCTTGCACATTAACCAGACTTAACATCACCAACAACAGCGTCAAGGAATTCTTGCACCCCGGATACAAAGGCTTCTTTGAATTAATTTTGCAATGTATCATACATAGGGGCATGTGCTTGCTGAAAAGACTCTTGTCCAAGGTCATAAATCATATCCTCCAAGCGATCTCCCATTTCTACATCAAACGGTTCAAATTGGGACCCACTCTGCATGTCTGTCAATTCACCATGCCATATCCACGTGGTGTAATTCTTCTTAATCCCATCACACAGTAGATGCTTCTGTATGTCGTCCAGTATTTGTCGTCTTCTATTCAAACAATTGATGCAAGGACAATAATATTTTTCGTCCTCATTCGGTCAACTTCGTTCGAAGGCAAATTGCAAGAACTCTTCGACGCCTTTCTCATACGCAGGGCTCATGCGACTTTCATTCATCCAACTTTGATTCATCTAAATAGTAACTCTGTGGTACTCATAAAGTTATTTGATGCATGAAAATATCACTTTTTTATTATATGTGTGGCCCTATCCCATTCAGGAAGACCTTTTTATGGTAGCTTCATACGTCAAGGTTAACTCTAGTTTGTTAAATTTGGCAAAGTTTCGGCAGCATTTCGCATTGGTCTCCAAGTACACGACATGAAATTGGTGAAATTAATTTCCCGGTAATCAAGTATGCACTCAGAGAACAACTAGAAATGCATTGTACCGAAATTTCATCAAATTAAACAAAATAATGTACCTTAACGCATGAATCTACCATAAAAATATCAATCTCCCCAAACTGTCCAAACGGAGAATTCAAGATTGAATACAATGATTAATGCAAACTGTCCGCAAGAATAATTACATTCAGTCTCAAATGGGAATCTAAGGTTCACTCATTATGAACAAAAGTTGTATCTAAATCAAAGTACATTAATGACATACAACAACATACGAAAAAAATCATAACAAAATTAAGCATCAAAAGTTTATCAAAAACTTTCGTACCTGTGATGATGATCAGTATAGTGTCCAAGAATGAATGTCATGATGACAATGCAAACAACTAGTTAAATATTGCCTACAATTTAAATATTTCATTGCTAAGTGACATATAACACAAACTTTGATATATCAAGTAAAATTACATCATATATATATAACTATGACCTTTGAAATACTACCAATTGTACACCAAGAGCAGTAGAGAAAGCCAAGTGCTTTGGTTCAGCTCCTTTGAAAAATAAGTAGGTAAATCATCATGTAACACTAATGGGTTTAGGTAATGTATTTCTGAGCAACTTGGTTAAGGTAATGTATTTCTCATGATTTTCAGTCCTTAAGGTATTGGGGTTAGGATACACTAGTAGCTTTAAGTTGTTGTTATCATACATTTAGACTATCGATTTTTCTAAGATGATGTGATCATGATACATTTAGAATATCAATTAGGGTATTTGTCTAGGTTTTTATCTTTTGGCAGAATGTGCTAATGACTTGACAAAACTATAGAAAAGACGCGTGTCCCTATAATTAACTTTAGCTATCATCCAGTATAGACACTATCCTGGATTATAGATAGCTATCCTGCACTTGGAGTAGCTACATCATCTTGGACTTGGACTTCTATTTATTTGTTACCTAATTATAGACAGCTATGACTAGCCTACTCTCTTGGTACACAATACAACTTGTTATCAAAAGAAAAAGAAAAATGGTTGCTGGGGAGTATAATTGTTTTGTATTGGTAGTCATTATATGCCCTTTCAATGCCAATACTAAAAGCAAAGTAATGACATTGGGTTTATACTTTTTACAGAGGGCTGGAGTGCAGTTTGCTAAATGGGAGTAGTGATCCTTGGTTTTAGCAGTTTGATTGTATCTAGAGTTGTCAATGTAATTAGCTTGAACTAGTATAAATGACAAAGCAGTCAAAGAATTCTTGCTTGAGCTTCTTACCTTTATAATTTTCCTCTTTATGTGTTTTTTCTTAATTCCATAACATCACATGAACTAAAGATCCTGATATAGAGGGCAACCATATAGAATAGACCTATTGTCTTGAATTGTCTATGTCGAATCATAGAAAAATAACTAACAACTTTTAACAAAAACAAAAAGCTTTGGGACATTATACAAATCATATTAATACTTAATGGTGCAAGTGATTGTTTAGTGCTTCAGCTTGTCCATTAGCTAGTGGTTGAGCTTGTCCATTAGCTGTTGATGCATGAGAACTAAGGGGGGCTAAAGTCAACAACCACTTTAGGAGGATTCTGCAAACCATAGAATTGGTTTGAGAGTTTGTGGAGTTGATATGTGGAGAATAAATAGAACTAACTCAATTGCTATTACAAATGAAGGAAACAAGAATGAGTCAAGTATATATAGGGAGATAAATTGGTGAAATGGGTTTATCAGTCCTTGAACCAGAGATTTCTTTTTCCTCTTTGTCTAATTCACTTGTTTCTTGGGCAGAAACAACATGGGCAATGAACATGACATGTTTCGCAGAAGACAAATTTGACATTCTTAAGCACAACAATCTAAATTCTGCCAAAGAAGGAAGGGGAGTTTTGGTCATTCAAATTGGGGTCAATGAACAAGTTATGTACATGCATTGGAGTGGAGCTGCATCCACAATATTGGATAATTGTGCACTATACTATGATATTATAGGGGAATTCCATGCCACGGAAAATCAGAAGATCAAATTTGGGCAGGTGATTCAAGAGATGGGGGATGCTAGCCTTAAACTAATTGCTTTTGCTTATAGACAAACAGATGGAGAACAACTTCAACAAGAAGAACTGATAGGTCTCAAATGCACTAATAGTCTTGAATCCATAAAATCAGCTTTGGAAAATGTCAGAAATGATGCAAATATATATATATATATATATATATATATATATATATATATATATATGAAACTGGTCTCGGAGGATGACATCATGGAAGTGAAAGCCATAGCTTCTGGACTAAGACTAGAACATGGTATTGTGCTCGAAGGAAGAAAAGTTAAAGATTTGAATGAGGAAGCTATTAGAAGAAGTGGATCAGCCCATGTAATGGCAAACTTGCATCCTGAAGACAAACTTCTATGATACAGTGCTTGCAAGACAAAGGAAAGGTAGTGAAATTCGTTGGAATAAGGTTGATGACTAATCATACTTTCAGTTCTAAAGGTAGCTAATGTAGTTGATGTAGTTTACATTCACTGGTCAGATTATGGAATGGTGGTTGCATTGAACAATAAATATACATGTCTGCCTCGCATTAATAATACCATGTTCTATTCATAGGTTCTATGTAGAAGGGGTGTGTGTAGAAAAAGCTTATGTCTGCCTCGCATTGAACAATAAATGTACATGTACATACCAACTTCAATCACACTACGCTACCCAAACGGGAGTTGCTATCATAGCAATTGCATCAAAACATTCAAACAATGCAGCAACACCATCAATCAATGCATTGCAGTTCACACACCTAAACTAGTATGAACGATTCAAAAATTGAAGAAATGGGATACCTAAAAATTGGCCAAGAAACTAGAAAAAGCAAGGCAGACAATATATGGACCAGCTTTCTGCTCAAACCCTGCCCAATCAATTTTCACTAACCCAATCAATCACATCATAGCCAAGCACCAACACACAAATCAAAAGTGTACTAGTTAATTTTAGTTCACCAACTCAAATCAATTCATTTTATCTTATAAATATTTACAAACAATACATTTTATCTTATCAAAAGTGTACTAGTTAATTTATGTGAACTATGTGCATGCAAGCATCAAATAAACTAATGGCATGTTTCTTTTATACCACCAACAACAAAATCGATTAATTTAGTGAGGGTGAGAGATTTGTTATCTTAATTTAGTGTTGGAAAAAAGTTTCTGTGATATAATCTGAAACTTTTTGTCACTTGCAGTTCCTCAGCTGGATGCAAAATAAACTTCGTGGAAAACAACATAACAGACTCCCATTGGTGATTTGATTGACTACCTTGGAGCTGACCAACCCACCTTCACCCTCAATTTCTCTAAGAGTCCGTTTGGATTAGGAAATTTAAAATTTTAAGGAATTTTAAATTCTAAGAATTTAAAATACTTCAATTGAAATTCTTTTACTTTCAAAATTTTGTGTTTGGATAAAAAAAATTAAAATTGTGAAGATGAAAAAAAATGAATGTAAAGAGAAGGGAAGATATGGTTGGTGAGCTAGTTATACATTTTCCTTTATGCCCACATCTGATCGATGTTCCACGAGCTCAGACAGTGTTTCTTGAAGAAGAGGATCATCGGCGTGAGGGACGAGTTCCAAGTTCAAGAAAGAGATTTTGGGAACTATCCGATAGAAGAGAGGATAAAGATTATTTAGGAGATACACAGATGTTTTAGAAGATTCTTCTATAAGAAAAAAATTTTAATTTCTCACCTTTTAGAAGGAAATTGAAATTACACATTTTTAGTTGTTTAAAATTTTGTTTTTAAATTCCAAAAATTTAAATTTCTTCTAAAAACATCCAAATAATAAATTCTATATTACAGAAATTTAAATTCCCTGATAAATTACTTTCCTCAGTTAAAATTCTCTATCCAAACACACTCTAAAGGTGATTTGATTCATTACAAAGTATGTACATTTCTTGATCCTTGATTACATACCTTATCCTATAAGCCTAACTACAAATTTCATTGGCACTTACAGGTTCTAGTCAAATCATTGCTCAATATTATTCTTAGTTACAAGATAGCAATGCCTACATCAAATTCAAGTTAGGTTTCTATAAACAGAAAGGAAAAAGAAATATGAACATCCACTTAATAAATGAAATAACACTATGCACAAACCAAATAACTTAACATGCCAAAACTTGTGTAGGTGAGTACCTTATGAAGAGGCCAACTAGCTTGTGATAGCTAATAAGGCAGATCGAATTGAAGAAATTTCTGCATATATAATTCAAGAAATTTTGTGTCAATAGTGTATGTTGTGTGAATAAAGCTTCAAATAAGGTAATGAGGTTGACAATGAAGCTTCATATGGTTCTAGTCACATCATTGCTCAATATTATTCTTATTTACAAGATAGCAATGCCTACTTCAATTTCAAGTTAGGTTGCTATAAACAGGAAGGAAAAAGAAATATGCACATCCACTTAATAAATGAAATAACACTATCCACAAACCAAATAACTTAACATGCCAAAACTTGTGTAGGTGAGTACCTTATGTATTAAGCCTACCTTACTTTTTACCAAAAAAACCTACCTTACTCAATAAGGCCATCGAGCCTTTCTTAATTCTTATGGGTAGCATCGCTTTCACGTCACAATAATAGATTTTATAAAAAAAAAAATTCACACTTTTTTTATAAAAAAATAGAAAATGATAAGGAACTGTTGATAGATTAAAGTTGATTTAGTTATAGTTTACACATTTTAAATTCTACTTTGAAGTGTGCAAATCGAACTTCATTCAAAATTATAGTATTTGAGATTTTTTTTGGTAATGAGAAAATTATTATTGATTATGTTTACATGTAACTTAACATGATTTTAGAACTTAAATCATATTTGAAGTGGAAAAATACCCATCCTATGTAATTAAGCCATGATGTACAAACTATATTCTAAAGATATTGCAGTTGCATGACAGGATAACTCTAGAAAAACCCAAGAAAACATGTGAGTTTTCAAATAGAGTACTAAGTTTATATATTAAGAAAATTTAAGGACATTGCAAGTTGTTCACTACTCATTATTGTCTTGCCATGCACCATGGTTCATGCACTTCTTGGTTCATTCCTTGCAATGGCCACAAAAGCAAACCATAAGCTGCCATCGGGACCATCCCGTGTTCCCATCATAAGTAACCTCCTTGAATTGGGTGAAAAGCCTCAAAATTCATTGGCAAAGCTTGCTAAGATACATGGCCCAATAATGAGCCTAAAGTTAGGACAAATAACCATTGTTGTTATGTCTTTAGCACAAATGGCCAAAGAGGTGCTTTTAACCAATGACCAATTCTTGTCAAACCAAACCATTCCCCAATCTGTGTCAGTTCTAAACCATGAACAATACAACCTTGCTTTCATGCCCATTTCACCTCTTTGGAGGGAACTCATAAAAATATGCAACACTCAATTATTTGCCCACAAGTCTCTTGATGCTAACCAAGACGTTAGGCGTAAGATAGTGCAGCAACTAGTCTCTAATATCCATCAAAGCAGATAGATTGGTGAAGCAGTGGATATTGGCACAGCAGCATTCAAGACTACCATAAATCTTCTATCAAACACTATTTTCTCTGTGGATTTGATTCATTCTACATGTAAATCAGAAAAGTTGAAGGACTTGGTGACCAATATCACAAAGCTGGTTGGAACACCAAACTTGGCAAATTTTTTTCCAGTGTTGAAGATGGTTGATCCACAGAGCATCAAAAGACGACAGAGTAAGAACTCGAAGAAGGTGTTGGACATGTTTAACCACTTGGTTAGCCAAAGGTTGAAGCAGAGGGAGGATGGGAAAGTCCACAATGACATGTTAGATGCCATGCTCAACATTTCAAATGATAACAAGTACATGGACAAGAATAAGATTGAACATCTCTCACATGTAATTAATCTCTTCTCCTATCCTACGTATATATTGTCATTTATTTTAAATTATGTTATTTTATGAATCACTATCTAACTTGGTAATTGAAATTTATGGTTGAATTGAATAGGATATATTTGTTGCTGGAACAGATACAATAGCATCCACCCTTGAATGGGCAATGACTGAATTAGTCCGCAACCCAGATGTAATGTCAAAAGCAAAGCAAGAGCTTTAGCAAATGATTAGTAAAGGCAATAATCCTATAGAGGAAGTAGATATTCGTAAACTCCCATACTTGCAAGCAATAGTAAAAGAGACATTAAGGTTGCACCAACCAGTTCCATTTTTACTACCACCAAAAGCTGGTAAGGATATGGACATAGGCGGCTACACCATCTCAAAAGATGCAAAAGTGCTGGTTAATATGTGGACTATTTGTAGGGACCCCACATTATGGGACTCATCTAACTATACATCCCATGTGCTGGCATCAAAGTCTCTGCAACTGGCAGAAACAATCATCTTCTTCTAACACTTAGTAGCAGTCACAGAACAAATTTCCAGGCTTTCTTTTAAATACAACAAAAAACATTTAAAAAAAGGATATCTATATATGTATTTTCAAGTGTATTCAAACCACTCATTTTCACGATTAGGTTGGCATACAAAACAGAATCGACCAATATTTCATTCAAAACCAGTATTTTAAAGAAATAATAAGAGACAAGGAAAGGAGAATAAAGATCGAATGCATCCCTTCGAAGTAAAATCTGAGAATTGTTACAACTATCAAAAGTTAAAGAGAAAACTTATAGAATCAAAAGTTCCAAAGAGAGCAACCTACAAAACAACGAACTCACTAACCCA
Source organism: Glycine soja (assembly GCF_004193775.1). NCBI lineage: Eukaryota > Viridiplantae > Streptophyta > Magnoliopsida > Fabales > Fabaceae > Glycine > Glycine soja. The sequence continues at coordinate 33,508,997 of NC_041013.1, forward strand.
CGAACCCACCAACTCACAAACTCATGAACCCACCAACTCAGGAACTCGCGAACCCACCAACTCACGAACCCAGTAACCAGGAGCCAAGACTATGTCTAAAACCTACGTAACAATGAACTCACCAACCCGAAGTTAACATTCTATAGGGATAAAGGTTAAAGCAACATGAAGGTTTGCCCACGTACCTAAATCACGGCAGTCATGAACAGGAACTCGTGGAGCTTGTGTGAACCCGAACACGAACCTCAAAGGGAGAAAGGTTTTTGGTAACTGGTCACGTGGGGGGAAAAAGGATTTTGGGGTTTTAACTTATCAATAAGACAACATCGGTTTCTTAAAAAACTGATGTTAACTTTACAATGTTAACATCGGTTTTTTCAAAAACCGATGTTAAGTTTCTAAAGTTAACATTGGTTTTTCAATAACCGATTTTAACATATTAATGTTAACATCGGGTTTTGGAAAAACCGATGTTAACATCAACTAGTTAACACCGGTTTTTTCAAAACCGATGTTAGTTAAGTCAACTTATTTACGAAAATGCCACCGTGCTTTTCTTAACATCGGTTTTTCAAAAAACCGATGTTAAGCTTGCGATGTTAAATCAATAAATTGTAGTAGTGATTATTATTTTTTAATGTTTTTTACCTATCATTTTTGTTTTTTTTATAAATGACTTAATTATCAATTTAGTTCCCAAATTATATTAAAACTTTTAATTTGGTCCCCAAATTTTTAAAAAGATTCAATTTAATTCTCAAATTATTTTAAAATAAACCAATTTGATATGTCAACTTAATTTGATCACCACTATTTGTAAACAAAATCCACTAAAATTCACTATTTTACTGGCGTCAGCTTAATTTGATGAAAAGGATCAAGTTGGTCAATTTTAAAATAATTTGGAAACTAAATTAAACCTTTTAAAATCTTGGGAACAGTTTTTAATATAATTTGGGGAAAAATGATACTTAAGCCTTTTTAAATAGATATGGTCAGTTATAACATTAATGAAACTAAGCGTGTATTGACTGTTGCACCCTTGAATTAATTATTTGTTGCTATGAAACCTAAATCGGACTACACCGGTGTACTTTCGTCTCAAACTAGAAAAGCGCATGATTTGTCTCTTTGGATCTTCATTGTTCACTGCATTGTACCATGGACAGAGACCAACAGTGTTTGGTCATTCTACCCCATCACTTGCACTGATTGTACCTCTCACCAAATCAAAAGATTTGGGTATTTGTATATCAAATCCTCTATCTTTCTCTCGGTCCAGTAACAACATAACAAGAAAAGCAAAGAAATTTCCCAGCGAATAACAATTCCATACCATGTTTATAGAGAATTTTGTAATAAAACTCAAACAATCCATTAGATATGTCTTGAAGGCTTCTCATTTTTCTTGGTCTTTCACTTTAACTCCCTTCAGAAGATGATGCTTCATGAATTGAATGAGTTTGTAAAGGAGGTGGAGTAGAAAACTCATTTGGTGCTGCAACTTATTCATCATTTTCTTCAAAATAAGGAAATAAATCATAGGTGGCTTCTTTTTTCTCCCAATTCCATGTCTCTTCTTCATCAAATTTTGCATCTATGCTTACAACAATCTTCCATTGTTTGGATTGTACAACTTGTAGCCTTTTGAACTTGCATCATAACCAATGAACACATGCTTCACACTCCTATCATAAAGCTTTTATCTTCCGTGGTCAAGCACGTGAGCATGCATATGCAATGCTCCCAAAGACTTTAAAATGATTAACTCTTGGCTTCACTCCACTCCATGCTTCCTCAGGTGTTTGGCCTTTGACATTCTTTGTAGGAGAGCGATTAAACAAATAAACTGCACATGAAATAGCTTCGGCCCAAAACTCCTTGGGCATAGACTTAGGTTTCAACATGCATCTAGCCATATCAAGAATAGTTCTATTTTTTCTCTTAGCCACCCCATTTTGTTGTGGGATTCTAGTAACTATTAGAGGGTGGCGAATCTCATTATCTTCAAAACAACTCATTGAATTCTTTTTATGTGAATTCACCACCTTTATCGAATCTTAGAGCCTTGATTACATAGCCACTCTCATTCTCAACAAGAGCCTTAAAAATTCCAAAATCCTTAGATATTTGCTTCAAGAAATACACTCAAGTCTTCCTAATAAAATCATCAATAAAGAGAAAAAATATTTTTTTTTACCAAATAAAAGAGGTCAATTGGTCCACACACATCGATGTGCATAGGTTGGAATGTTACCTTTGCTCTTGATTCAACTTCTTTGGGAAAACTTCTTCTTGCATGCTTTGGACAATTGATTAGGATGGTTGATGTGAGGCATCCCTTCACCATCTTCTTATCTCCCAAGGTCTTGAGTGCTCCAAAATTCAAGTGGTCAAACCTCTTATGCCATCACCATGCTTCATCTTTATGATAGCCTTTAAGCATTTTGCGTCATTGGTCTTTTGTGCCAAGATCAGATTTTACTCACAAAATATGAGTTTCTTGTATGAAAGAGAATAAGCAAAAATGCATAAAAAGGATGAACAAAAGCACTTCACAGAAATGTGATTTTCTAGAGAGTAAAAAAACAACTCTTAGCAACTACTCTTATTTGAATTCTGCAGATTCCTCTTGTTGTACCCAATCTCTCTATTGATCTAGGTTATACAAAAAAAAATAGAAGCATTATATCAAGCCTAACTAACTTAACCAACTTAAAACTACCTAACTGTTAAATGTTATAACAGAATAACAGAAAAAAATAGAAAAATAACTAAGTTGCTAAAGTTTAAGAGAAACTAACTAATGGTTGTTAATGAACCAACATACAACAATTCTCCACCTTGGTTCAATAACAACACCTTAACAAGAATAGAAACAGTGGTTGCAGAAATAGGATTCAATCACCCTTCAGCTGAATTAAGTCCAAACAATGGAAAAAAAAATTGCTTGGAAGAGCCTTTGTGATCATATCAGAAGGATTCTGATAAGTTGAAATCTTCTTGACTATAACTGATCCTTGACCAATAACTTCTCTGACAAAATGCAGCTTAATATCAACGTGCTTTGTCCTTCCATGATGCACAAAATTTTTGGATAAATCAATGGCACTTTAGTTGTCACAGTGTACTGTGATCACTTTGTTTTGTATCTTCAGCTCTTTTGCAATGCCTTCAAGCCACAGGGATTCTTTCACAACTTCTGTGAGAGCAATATACTCAGCTTCAGTGGTTGATAAAGCCACTACATTTTGAAGGCTAGCTTTCCAACTAATTGCAATGCCAAAAGCAGTGAACACAAATCCGGTGAGGGATTTCCTTGAATCTAAACAGCCAACATAATCAGAATCTACAAAACCTTCAATAGCAGTTGTTCTTCTGCTATTCCTAGCTCCACCATAAACCAAAACTCTTTCAAGTGATCCTCTGATATATCTGAGTATCCATTTCAGGGCTTGCCAATGTGCTTTGCCTGGATTTGCCATGAACCTACTTACTAGGCTCACTGCAGTGCTATGTCAGGGTGAGTACATACCATAGCATACTTCACTGACTCTACAGCATTAGCATATAGAATACCTTCCATGTAGATTATATCATCATGTGTCTTAGATGCTTGACTTGTACTGAGCTTAAACTGCTGAGACATAGGAGCGGTTACAGGTTTGGATTTTGACATTCCAAACCTTTCAAGAACTTTTTTGAGATATAACTCATGGGACAAATACAATAATTCCTTTTTTCTATCCCGTTTGATTTCTATTCCCAATATTCTCTTGGCTGCCCCCAAATCCTTAATTTAAAATTCCATGCTCAACTCAGATTTCAATTTTTCAACCTCACTCTTGCTATTACTTGCCATCAAAATGTCATCAACATATAATAGCAATATCACAAACTCAGGTTTAGAAGGAAATTTGAAGTAAACACAGTTATCATAGTGACTTCTATGAAACTTTATGTGAGCCATAAATTCAGCAAATCTCCTATTCCATTGCCTAGGGGATTGCTTTAAACTATACACGGATTTGTTTAATTTGCAAACATAATCCTCTTTACCTCTGACATCAAACCCCTTGGGTTTTTTCATCAATATCACCTCATCAAGTTTTCCATACAAAAATGTTGTCTTCACATCCATTTGTTCTAACACAAGATCAAATTCTACTACCATAGCCATAAGTATTTTGATTGACCTGTGTTTCACTACAGGAGAGAAAACTTCATTGAAGTCAATTCCCTCCTTTTGAATGAATCCTCGAGCAACAAGTCTTGCTTTAAATCTATCTAGTTCAACTCCTAGGATTCCTTCTTTCTTCTTGAAGATCCATTTGCAGCTGACCACTCTAGAACCAGGGGGTTTTTTAAACAATTCCCATGTATGGTTGTCATGGAGAGACTTAATCTCTTCATTCATGGCACTTAGCCATTTTTCTTTCTCCTTACTAGCTAAGAAAGCTTTAATAGTTTTTGGATCTTCCTCCAAAACTTCACTAGCAGCTACCAGAGCAAATGCTATTATATCATCATATTCATACCTCTTAGGTTGTTCGATTTCCATTCTAGTTCTATCTCGAGCTAGCACATAGCCAACTTCTTCTTGTTCTTCTTCTTCTGATTTCTCTTCACCAAAAGGCCAATTAACAACTTGTGTTTCAGCATGTTTGTCCTCAGTCTCCACCTCAAAATTTAATTTTTCAGAACCAGTTTCCTTACTTTGATCAGTGCTGGACTGAACCATGTTGGGCTTGGTGGAGTTTGATTTTGATTACCGGTGCAAAAAGGCTTTTGATTGCCTCAAGCATGCGGTGACTACCACCCCTATCATTCAGGAACCTGATTGGACAGCCCCATTTGAGCTAATGTGCGATACATCTAATTACGCATTGGGGGTTGTCCTTGCTCAAAAGATTGATAAGCTGCCTCGAGTGATCTACTACGCTTCCAGAACTTTGGATGCTGCTCAAGCAAATTACACTACCACAGAGAAGGAGCTATTAGCGATAGTGTTTGCTCTTGAAAAATTTCGTTCATATTTGCTAGGTACTCGTGTTATTGTTTATATTGACCATGCAGCTCTAAAGTACCTATTGAAGAAGGTTGAATCAAAGCCTAGATTGATCAGGTGGATGCTTTGGCTCCAAGAGTTTGATTTGGAGATCTGTGATCATAGTGGTGCACAGAACCTCATGGTTGACCATCTGAGTAGGATTGAGTGTGTGTCTGGGGACTCACCCATTCGAGATGATTTTCCAAATGACCATTTGTACATTCTGTATAGTATTTCTGATTCCTTCCCCACTCCTTGGTTTGCTAATATTGTGAATTATTTGGTTGCTTCTGTTTTTCCTCCCTTAGCATCTAAATCTCAAAATGATAAAATTAAGAGCGATGGTAAGCATTATATTTGGGATGACCCCTATTTGTGGAAGTTGTGTAGTGACCAGGTTATTAGGAGATGCATTCCAGACCATGTGATCGACTCGGTCCTGCAATTCTATCATTCTTCCGCACCAGGTGGCCATCTTGGCATACAGAGGAAAGCTCGCAAGGTGCTTGACTGCAGTTTCTATTGGCCCACCATCTTCAAGGATGCGTGGAGAATCTGTAGCACTTGTGAGCCTTGTCAGAGAGCAGGCGGCTCACCTTCATGGTGACAACAAATGCCTCAACAACCCATGTTATTCTGTTTGATGTCTGGGGCATAGATTTTATGGGGCCTTTCCCTGTCTCTTTTGGTTTTGTTTATATTCTCCTTGTTGTTGATTATGTTTCAAAATGGGTGGAAGCCAAACCCACCAGAACTAACGATGCTAAGGTTGTTGTAGATTTTGTTAGATCTAAGCTGTTTTGCAGGTTTGGAGTCCCTAGAGCCATCGTTAGTGATCAAGGCACCCATTTTTGTAACAGATTCATGTATGCCTTGCTCAACAAGTATGGGGTCGTGCACAGAATTTCCACACCTTACTACCCCCAAACTAATGGGCAGGCTGAGATTTCAAATAGGGAGATAAAAAGGATCTTGGAGAAGATTGTGTAGCCGAACAGGAAGGATTGGAGCACCAAGCTAGATGATGCTCTTTGGGCGCATTGGACTGCCTACAAAGCACCCATAGGAATGTCTCCTTATCGGGTTGTCTTTGGCAAGGCATGTCATCTTCTTGTAGAGATAGAGCACAAAGCCAACTGGGTTGTAAAGACCTGCAACTTCTCTATTGATCAGGCTGGAGAGGAAAGGAAGTTGCAACTAAGTGAGCTAGATGAGATCCGTTTAGAAGCCTATGAGAATTCCAAATTCTACAAGGAGAAGACCAAGAAGTTCCATGACAGCTTGACAGCTAAGAAGGACTTCGTGGTTGGACAGAAAGTTTTATTGTATAACTCTAGGCTCAGACTCATGAGTGCTAAGTTGGGGTCAAAGTGGATTGGTCCTTTTGTGGTGACTAATGTTTTTCCTTATGGTATAGTTGAGATCAAAAGTGAATCCACATATAAGAGCTTCAAGGTCAATGGACACTGGCTGAAACTATTCCTCACAAATCCCTCCTTAGTGGATGTAGTGGTGGAGGAGACCTCCTTACTTCACCCTACTTCTCTTCCGCCATGACTTAGGGAGTTTTCTTTTTCTTCTGTGTCCTTCTTTACTTTTATTGCACTTGTCCAATTTTATTGATCGTTTTGATTGCTCTTGATCTTGTGATTGAGCTACATTGAGGACAATGTATTGTTTAAGTGTGGGGGGGGGGGAGATTGTTCTTTAATCTTGTTGATTTTGTTGGGTATTCTAGATTAATTTTGTTGGGTTTTCTAGTTTAATTTTTTTTATGTTTTCTAGGTTAATTTTGTTATTTTGATTTTAGGTTTTGTGTAAAGCATTGCATGTTTCTCTTTGAATTATAGGTTATGTACAGGTAATGGGTAATTGTTTTTGAAATAGGAGTTTCTTGCCATTTTGTTAATTGAAATCCTTGTTTTTCTCTACATGTCAAGTTAGTTTTGAAAGTTCAAATTGAAAGTGATAGATTTACCCTTTGTGAGAATTTGAGCCATCATCATCTATTTTATTCAGTGTGTTTTGCCCTATTGATTACTTGCACAATAACCTTGGCTTGACTCTTGTTGATACTTCTTGCTTCACATGCATGTTGGGAGATGATTTAGGCATTTTGTTCTTATAAGCCTCTAGCCAAATGAGCCTACCTTGAATTAATTCCTTTGATAGCCCCTTTGAGCCTATGTTCCCCTTTCTTTGTTTTGAGCTCATTACAAGCCTTAGGTGAAAAACCATGATTTCACCCTACCCTTATGGAATTTTGGAGCTTTGGAATTGTTTTGGGAATAAGTGTGGGGGGGGGGGGTATGTTTCATTGGATGATATGTCTTTGTTGGCCATGCTTGATGATGTATTTTGGCCATGCTTGATGTATATACATATATTGCCTAATTATTGTTTTATTTTTCAAATGCTTTCAATTGCTACTGTTCACGTTCAAAAAAAATGCAAAAAAAAAATGAAAAAAAAAAACAGAAAAAGAATGAAGTTGAATAAATGAGGTCTTGGTTTGAAGACTTGGATTGGTTTGAGGACTTGGTTGATTTTGTTATGGGTTTACTTTTTAAAGCTTAATTTGTAATTTTGGTTTTGGGGCTTACTTCTTTTTCTTACTTCCCACTTATTCCCCATTGCTTCTCTATTCCTTTGGGTTTTAGCTACTATCCCATACTTTCCTCTACCTTGTCCTTGGCCCCATTACAACCTTAAAAAGACCTTCTGATCCTCATGTGCATGTGTTTGTGATGTGGTTGTCAATTTTAGAGTTTTCCCAAGTCTATGTGGTGTTTGTTTTCATGGGTGCTCTAAGAGTAAACAGTAGCCTAGACACTTGAGAGATAGAGTGCATATCTTGTGAGGCTTTATCACTTTTCATTCTTGAGCTGATTGACTATCTTGCCATGTTTGAGATGCTTGGATGATTTTCATGACAGTCTTGATTCTTTAACTCTTTTCGTGTTGGATGTTACCCATTCTTTTCATTCCTTGAGATTCATTGAGAAATATGTAATTGTTTTTGTGTGTTTGTTTGTTTCTCTTTAATGTCTCTGGATTTGTTCCTTGCTTTGCTTTTTGATTTTGCCCAAGAGTGCAAAAGGCTAAGTGCGAGGGGATTTGATGTGTGTCATCATTTTCTCCTATTTCTTAATCCTTGTTGTCACCATTTTAATTACTAATTAGCCTTAATTGTCAAATTAATTATCCAGTTTTATCATTTGGGCCTACTGGACTAATTTTGTGTTTTTGATTTAATTTCAGGAGAATTGTAAGCAATTGGGCTTGGACTTGAAGAGAGCAGACAATTTTATAAAATCTTATCTTATCCAGATTTTATCTCATCTAGATATTATTTCATCTAGATTTTATCTTATCTTATCTTATCTAGATTTTATTTTATCAAATCTTATCTTATCTTGCCCAGATTTTATTTTATTTATGGGCTTGGACTTAAAACAGATTTGTAAGCTTTGGGGCTAAGAACCTATATAACAACACCAAGGTTTTAGTTTTGGCTCTCTTTTCGTTTTGGGGAGAAAGAATAATTTTAGGTTTTGCAATTCCAGTTTTTACTATTCACGTAGCAATAAAATTTCATTTTCTACTTCAATCTGCAATTTGGTTTTCTACTGATTAATGGAATGCTAAGTCTCCAGCATTGTTTCTTCTTGAGGATCAAGCACAACTCTCTATGAGGTTTTGTTATTACTATTGTATTCTGATCAGTTTTTCCTCTTCATCAATTACTCTATATTTGTCGCTATTAATCCATGCATGCTTCGTGCTTGATTAATTGTCTCTGCGCTTCATTTACGTTCATGCTTAATGATCAGTTTCGTTCATGATTAATTGGTGTATGTGTTTCTTAATCACATAATGACTGCCTTATGTTAAATTTCGCTTAGTAATATAATTTAGGGTTGGATTAAGTGGTTGAACTGATAAAGGATAAATTCTCGTAACCTAGGATAAGAGACTTGCTTGTGAATCAAGGGGAAACAACGTATTTTTAATTCTGATATTTTCTAATTAAAATTTGCTCGTTGTTTAATTTACAAAAACAAACCCCCCCCCCCCAATTTGTTACTATTTTATTACTATCTGTTATGAACATTTGGTTGACCATTGCTCGTTGGGAGACGACCTAGGATCACTTCCTAGATACTGCATTTTTAATGTTTATTTGATTCGGGTAAGGCCTCGATCACAGTGATAACATCTGATTTTGAAGATGTTTCCTTCACCATTTTTCTAGTTTTCTAGCTTTTGCTTCTTCTTATCAGATTTACTATCTTTCTTGAAGGTCTTCCCTCTTGCTGTCAGCCCTTCACCTCTTGTAGAGGACTTCTTTTCCTTTCTTTCATTTGATTCCTTTGAATTCAGAGCAGCCTGCACTTCATCAAGAGAAACAGAGTCTCTTCCAAACAGTAAAGTCTCTTTGAAATGAGAGTAACTCTTAGGCAAAGAGCACAGCAATAGCAAAGCCTAATCCTCATCATCAATGGTGACATCGATATTTTCAAGATCTAGAATGAGTTTATTAAACAAATCCAATTGTTCTCCTACTGATTTATCTTCATGCATTTTAAACAAATACAAAGACTGCTTTAGGTAAAGACGATTAACTAAAGATTTGGTCATGTACAAACCTTCAAGCTTTGACCAAACCCCAGCAGCAGTTGTTTCCTTAGAGACTTGCCTCAACAACTTGTCTCCAAGACTGAGGATAATTGCACTGTGTGCCTTCTGCAGTAGTGCTTTCTTTTCCTCCATCAGCCATCATCTTTTCGAGTTTGTCTTCTCCATCAAGTGCTTCCACTAGGCCCTGCTGAACAATAAGAGCTCTCATCTTCAATCGCCATAGCCCAAAATCATTTTTCCCTGTGAATTTTTCAACCTCATACTTGGCCGATTTCTCTTGCTATACCCAATCTCTCTATTGATCTAGGCTATACAGAAAAAGAAATAGAATCACTATCTCAAGCCTAACTAACTTAACCAACTTAAAACTACCTAATTGTTAAATGTTATAACAGAATAACAAAAAAAAAATAGAAAAATAACTAAGTTGGTTGTTAATGAACCAACATACAACAGGTCTTAATGCTCATAGTGAACATTCTATTTCTTAACATAATGAATAACATCTTGGCAATCAAATTAGAGTTTTGATCTTTAAGCCACAAACAATTATCTTTCATAAGAACTTCATGCCTTTTCTCGACTAGTTGTTTCAAACTCAAAATATTACTTTTTAGTTTAGGAATATAATAAACATCCTTGATCATTTTGTGAGCACCTTCTTTTAAGGAAATTAAAATAGTACCTTTCCCTTGGATTTTCCCCTTGGAAGAATCACCAAAGGAAACATTTCCCTTCACCTTTTCTTCAAGCTCCACGACATTTCTCCTTATAACCACACATGTGATTACTTGCTCCATTTTCAAGATACCTGTCATACCCTAATTTCGTCCGGGAATTATAATTTGATGATATACAACCATTGATTGGCTGCTTCGAGATGTTTGGCACCCTTTGTTGCACAATATGTGAAGTCCCGAGACGTGCCGAAAATCAAAAGGAAGCAGGCTTACGCGATCCGTGAAAATTCCGTGATGTGACAGAAATCAAAAGGAGGTATTTTTCGCAATCCGTGAGTTTTCGTAACTTCTTCGAAAGCTATAAAAGAGTAAATAAATAATCCGTAAGGACTCGTAACCTTGCGGAAGGAAAATAAGTATTGTTACGAAATTCATAAATTTTCGTAACGTTACGGAAAAAGAATTACCAAAAAAGGTAGAGGGGGTGCATTTAGTAAAAAGGGAGGTACAAATAGCAATCAGGTCCACTTGGGCCTTCCAGATTCTTCCTCCAGAAGGCTGTTGCTTCTGGAGGAAGCAACCTTGCTCGCCTGGGCGAGCTAGGTGGCAAGCTCCTCCCCTACTTCGCTATAAATAGGGGGAGGAGTGAAGGGAGAAGGGGTTCAGCCTTCTTGGCACTTCTTATTCTCTCGAAATTGCTGAGGAAAATTATTTCCGTGAAGAAAATCCAAGCCGAGGTACTTCCGTAACGTTTCCGTGAGTAATTACGCGAAGATTCTCGACTGTTCTTCAACATTCATCGTTCGTTCTTCGTTTTCTTCAATCTTCAATGGGTAAGTACCTCAAACCGAGCTTTTCAATTCATTCTATGTACCCGTGGTGGTCCACATTTTGTTTCATGTATTTTTATTCTCGTTCTCATTCGCTTTCTGTACCCCCTTTTGACGTGCTTAAGTCATTTATTTAAATCATTTCTCGCCTAATTTAAAAATAAAATAAATTTCCACCGATCGTTTGAATTGTATCATCCGTTAATTTCGGTTAAAATGAATTCCGACCGTTCGGTCGTGCCGTAACCACGTTGGAAATCAAAAAAGAGGTAAAATAATAATATAATAATAAAAAAAAATACCTTTTAGTAAAATAAAGTGAAAAAATCAATCGGACGTTTTCTCTTTGGGATTTCTCATTCATAATTGAATTGACTAATAACTAAAGTGAAACTAAGGCTAAAATCAACTCGCCTAGTCAAGCTCATCCACAAAAAATAGGGTTTTGAAAGTTTATCATTTCAGTTTCTTACCAAGTAAAATGGATCATTTATAAGGTCCAACGCCTTAAAATGATCACCTTTCAAGTAAAAAGAATCGCTTAATTCACTCTTAACAAAGAACTACGTAGGTCTGATTTCCTCTTCGATGGAGGGTACGTAGGAGCAAAAGCCCCACTTTTGTCGACCTCAAAAAATAAAAAGAAATAAAAGTTAAGGTAATACAATTTCCACGATTCTAAAAAATAGGCTATTGTCCTTTGAGACAAATGTGAGAGGTGCTAATACCTTCCTCAAGCGTAAATATAACTCCCAAACTTAGAATTTTCATTTTGACCGGTTTCCTTCGGTTTTTCCGACGTTTTCCACAAATAAACATTGGTGGCGACTCCGCGCATCTTTCCTCCTTTGAAAAGCGCACCCGTGAGCCTCGCCTTCACTCACCCGCAAAAGGGCATGTTGCGACAGTTGGCGACTCCACTAGGGACTATTTTTGTGAGTTAGGCCTATTTTAAGGAATTGTGGATTTGTGAAACTTCGTGTGTGCTTTTGTTGAACTGTATAAAATATAAATAATTGTTGTCTATTTCGCATTCTTTACACTGCATTCTAAGCACCCACGGGTTTGAGTAAAAAAGGGGCCCTATACCCGGGTTCATGGGAATTTAAGGAGTGGAGGTGAATCTATCATCATGCTAGGTCTTCGACTTGCTTGATAATAGTGAAACCTCGTCTAGAGCTTTCTCTCTTTATAATGTGTTGTCGCTGGTATTCCATACCGCCACAATATTATTATCTTGAGTGATGATACCTCTAGAGAACGGCCGTGTGAGTTATAAATTGTTGGGAAGTAGTTATTAGAGACCCCTAGATATTATCCTATAGGTTCCCAAATAGGGGCAAAGAGCAAACACGCTCCGTGCCATTTGTTCTCATGCATCTTTTGATAAATAGCACTAGTTTATAGTTTTTTGCTAGTGGTGTTTGGTTTCTTTAGAGTAATACGTAACCTTTTTAATGCTACGTCGAGGCGCCATTATGCCCAAACATAGCATTAAAATTGGATCTATGCGGTCTCGTATGTGTGAATTACCCCTTTGTGTTGTTTTCTTTCTGTTTCATGCATACGCATTGCATCATTCATGTCGGAGTCTTGATCCACCCCTTTTTTAGGTAAATGATGGGGACAAATCAAAACGGCAAAAGGTTTTATCAAGTCAAGGTTAAAAGTCTAGATGTCACTAGCCTCAAGGAATTGGGACGACTAATGGGACCTCTCCAAAGGCAAGCCTTCCGCAAAGTGTACGGGAAGATTCTAGATTTGACCGCAGCGGAGGTATTTACGGAAGCTGTCGTATCCCTCGCCCAATACTATGACCAGCCGTTGAGGTGTTTCACGTTTGGGGACTTCCAAATGGTACCAACTATTGAAGAGTTTGAGGAGATATTAGGATGCCCTTTTGGGGGGAGAAAACTGTATTTTTTCTCCGGCTTTCTTCCTTCTTTGAGCAAGATTGCAGCTGTGGTTGGAGATTCGGCAAAATAGTTGGATCGCATGAAGCAAACTCGGAACGGCGTAGTGGGCCTGCCTCAGAAATACTTGAAAGGCAAGGCAAGGGATATGGCGAGCCAAGAGAAGTGGGGCCCGTTTGCAGATATTTTAGCTTTGCTGATTTTTGGGGTTGTCCTCTTTCCGAACGTTGACGGTTTGGTAAACTTAGCCGCCATTGATGCTTTCCTCGCATATCACCATAGCAAGGAAAGTCCAGTGGTGGCTATCTTGGCAGATTTGTTTGACACCTTTGACCAGAGGTGTGAGAAAAACAGTGCACGGATTGTCTGTTGTTTACCCGCTCTCTTTGTATGGTTGATTTCACACCTATTCCAACAAGACACGAGACACCCGTGTCCGCTTCAAAGCTATCGCTCATGCGCCGAAAAAGGAAGAGTCGATTGGGACCAACATTTGGCTGGGATAGGGGGCAGCGCGATCAATTGGTTTCCTCGTTGGAAGGAAGGCAAGGAAGGAGTTCTTTTGTCGTGTGGGGACTAGGGAAGGCAAGACTCGCCAAGGAGAAGTTCAAAGCAGCTGCTACACACATCCGGAAAGAGTGCACCGAGTTACAAGAGAAAAACGCGGCCACTGCAAGAGCCCTTGAACAAGAAACCAAAAGGGTCCGCAAGGAGGAATACGGCCGAGAGAAATTCTGACGAGCATTGTGGGGTAGCAACAATGAGCTCAAGCTCCGAAGAGAGGAAAGAGATCGGTCACGGGTGCATGGCATGATCTTAAAAGAAGAGTTGGTTGCCTGCGCGAGGTCCAAAAGGAGTTTGGCTCAACACTTGGAAGCCACGGAGCAAAGCATGCTAGCTATCATAGGGCAATACAAGGAAGAATTGAACCAGTCTATGGCCCATGAACAAAAGCTAGTGGAGGATTTTGCACAAGTGTACGCCGAAAAAGAAGTAAGAGGGAGGGTGATTGATGCATTGCATCAAGAAGCGACTATGTGGATGGATAGGTTCGCCTTGACCTTGAATGGAAGTCAAGACCTCCCGCGTCTATTAGCCAAAGCAAAAGCCATGGCCGAAGTGTGTACGACCCCCGAGGAGATTCATGGGCTAATCAATTACTGTCAACACGTGATAGATTTGATGGCCCACATAATTAGAAACCGTTAGGTTCTCTTGTAATACCTTTGTATAATCTTGGCTAGATGAAAGCTTTGTTCTTTTTATAAAATGAGAAGTTCTGAACTCATCATGTTATCTAAAAACCTTGGGGTGGATCCAAGTGCTCCGATCATCCATTTGCATATTCATGTTTTGGTGGCATACTCACCGTTGTTTATTTCTTTGGGAATTTCATCATAACTAAGAAAACACCAAGGCACCCCTATAACACTTGATCCAGAAAAATGGATAATGAATAGGGCGTGTAGGAACAGATGAAGGCCGATCTATCGGCTTTAAAAGATCAAATGGCTTCCATCTCGGAGGTCATGTTAAAACTCCAGAAAACTATAGAGGATAAAGCCACGGCAACCGCCTCCAGTATAGTTAGGGAAGCGGAGCCGGTGCTGCAACCCGCCTTAAATCCGGGCCGAGACAGAAACACGGCCGTGTTTGGTCGAAGGTATAGTCCGCAAGCTTATCCTTATGGCTTGCCTTCGGACTTCACCCCCCGTGCCACCCCGGAAGATTAAAGCCAAGCCCCTACTTTCGAGGGGCAACTCCCACCTTATGACGACTATCCCGGGCAAGACGATGAGGAAGGAGATACCCATCTTGGCCCCCTGCTCCACCTCAAATATCCGTCCCCACATGAACTACCCCAACCGAACATAGTCCGCCATATCCCGGCCTCACCCACACCCGTAAAAGAATCTGTTCCCTTCGCGGAAGATAAGGGAAAGATTGAGGCGCTTGAAGAGAGGTTAAGAGCAGTCGAGGGCCTTGGCAATTACCCATTCTCGGATTTGGCGGATTTGTGTCTCGTGCCCAACATCGTCATCCCTCCCAAGTTCAAAGTACCAGACTTTGATAAGTACAAAGGGACGACATGTCCAAAAGGGCATCTCCGGATGTATTGCCGAAAGATGGGGGCGTATTCTGCGGACGAAAAGTTGTTGGTCCATTTCTTTCAAGACAGCTTAGCCGGTGCAGCTGTAGCATGGTATACCAATCTGGAAGCTTCCCAGATCCGATCATGGAAGGACTTGGCAACTGCCTTCATTAGGCAGTACCAGTACAATACGGACATGGCTCCCGACCGGAACCAGCTTCAGGGTATGACTAAGCGAGAGCATGAGTCCATTAAGGAATATGCCCAAAGATGGAGAGATCTCGCAGCCCAAGTCGTACCGCTCATGATGGAGAGGGAGATGATCACAATTATGGTAGATACGTTACCCACGTTCTACTATAAAAAGCTGATAGGCTATATGCCAGCTAACTTTGCGGATCTCGTCTTCGCCGGAGAAAGGATTGAATCCGGACTACGAAAAGGCAAATTCGAATATGCTGCCAATATGGCCCCCAACAACAACAGAAGAGCCCCAGTAGGGGGCGCGAGGAAAAAGGAAGGAGACGCCCACGCGGTCACCACCGCCCCGACGTGGATGAAAGCACCCCAAAATATCCAAAGCTCATACCAGCCCAATCCCCCAAATTTTTTAATCCGAGCCGGGAATTCCCTCCCGACTCAAGTAAAAGGACCACCCGCAGCAGAAAGAGCGTCGGCCCAACGCACAACTCTAGCCGCACCCCGGCCAGTTAATAATACAGCCCCCGGCGCGACCTATAGATATGCACAGCACCCGCCCCCGAAAGACAACTTCCCTCCTATTCCTATGGCATACTCCGAGTTATGGCCTTCATTATTGGAGAATCATTTGGTGGTGGCCATACCCGGGAAGGTCCTCCAGCCACCCTACCCCAAGTGGTTTGACCCGGGTGCCAAGTGTGCGTACCATAGTGGAGTTCTCGGACACAACATTGACTCCTGCCTCCCGTTCAAATATAAGGTACGGCATCTAATCAGTGCCGGTTGGCTATCGTTTCAAGAGGAAGGCCCAAATGTTAGAACCAACCTGCTAGCTAGTCATGGAGGGGCTAGCGTGAACGCTGTCGAAGAGGATGGGCCATCGCGGGCAAAGAGGTTAGGAGAGGTAGCTACTTCTAGACACTTCATCTATCAATCACTGCAAGTGGCATGCATGGTCTCCCGTGGCGGAGGCGAAAGGGACGAATGTTTGTTTCACCTCGGGGAGTCGCACGACATGGAAACCTGTCCCGCGGTAGAAGAATTGCTTCAGCGGCTCATGGACTGGGGGCAGCTTGAAGTGTCCATAGGAGGGAGGGATGAACCACAAATTTGCATGCAGTCGGAAGAGAAGAGGGTTCCTCTAACCCCCAAGGCCCTAGTGATATGTTTTACTAGAAAAGGGACCGGCTCCACACCCATATACCCCCGGGCGGTGCCCAAGCCAACGCCATTTGCATATCAAAGTAATAAGGCTGTTCCGTGGAAGTATACCCCTCCCGCGTCTAGCGAAAGAGTTGCAACCGAAGTTGACTCCCTATCAGCTAAGGTAACCAACATCACCGGCCTTAGTGGCGTAACCCGCAGTGGTCGGGTGTTCACTTCCCCTCACCCGGCGGAATTTCCCTCCAAAGGGAAAGCGCCCATGATCCAAGAGCCCACAGACATAGCCACCCCCTCGAAAGAAGTAGATCCTCCAGTAGTAAGAGGGGCCGAAAAGAAAGAAGGACTTCAAGGAAAAACAGTGTCTTTGGAAGAAGCCCATGAGTTCCTCTGCCTCATCCAACAAAGCGAGTTTAAGGTAGTCGAGCAACTGAATAAAACTCCGGCAAGGATCTCTTTGCTTGAACTACTCATAAACTCCGAGCCTCATCGTGTGCTGTTGATGAAGGTCCTTAACAATGCCGATGTAGCATATGATATCTCGGTGGAGGGTTTCGAAGGCATCGTTAATCATATAACCACCAACAATTATATCGCGTTTGCGGAAGAAGAGATTCCCGTTGAGGGGAGAGGACACAACAAGGCTCTACATGTGTCGGTGAGATGTATGGACCACGTTGTCGCAAAGGTACTTATCGACAATGGATCGAGTTTAAATGTAATGCCGAAGACCACTTTGGAAAAGCTTCCTTTTAGTGCGTCACGTTTAAAACCGAGCTCGATGGTGGTGCGAGCCTTTGATGGTACTCGGCGGGAAGTGATGGGGGAAATCGACATTCCCATTCAGATAGGCCCCGACACTTGCAATGTGGTGTTTCAAGTAATGGATATAAATCCCGCCTAAAGCTGCCTCTTGGGAAGACCTTGGATTCATGCCCTGGGAGTGGTCCCTTCAACGCTTCACCAGAAATTGAAGTTCGCAGTGGGTGGACTTTTAGTGATAGTGTCGGGTGAAGAGGATATGTTAGTGAGCTGCCCCTCCTCCGCACCGTACGTAGAAGCGGCGGAAGAATCATTGGAAACGGCTTTCCAATCCTTTGAGGTGGTGAGCTGCGCCTCTGTGGAACCAAGTTCGTCGCTACCTTCTCTCTCCAAAGCGGCCATAATGGTGGCGCGTGTTATGCTCAGGAACGGATTTGTGCCCGGAATGGGTCTAGGCAAGGACTGCCTCGGGAATGCCGACGTGGTCGATATCAAGGGAAATCCATACAAGTATGGATTAGGGTATGAGCCCGGGATGCTGGGGAGGAGGAACGTGCCGTCAAGATTTCGGGCGGATAGGGTATGGCCCGGCCGTATTAGCCAGTGTTTCACCAGCGCTGGAATGGTGTCCGAGGAGGAGGTGGCCGCAATAGAAGAGGAGTTCCCTCAAGACCCACCAAGTTTTGTGCAACCATGCCACCCCGATTCCCAAGTGGAGAACTGGTGCGTGATAAGCCAGTCAGAAGTCTATACCGCTGATTCAATGTAATTAGAGCCTATAGATTTCCTTTCTCTTTTGTTTTGTGAAACCTACCTTATTAAATAAACAAAGAGATATTGTTTCATCTGTTCTTGCGGCTCCACCTTTTCTCATATCATTTTGCGTGTTTTTGTTTCTTTTGTCTTGTTTGGTATAGATATGAGGGTCGATTCTTTGAGGATCCTAACAACGAGGGTGTGACAATCGATTTCGATCGAGATATAAGCCAAACGATAAACGAGGAAGAAGAAGAGGACGTCCTGTCACCTGAGTTGGAGAGGTTGGTCGCTCAGGAAGAACATGAAATGAAGCCTCACCAAGAAGAAACCGAATTGGTAAACTTGGGGACCACGGAGGAAAAGAAAGAAGTAAAGGTAGGAACCGATATGACCGCGCCTATCCGCCAAGGCTTGATAACCCTTCTTAAAGAGTATCAAGATGTCTTTGCGTGGTCATATCAAGACATGCCCGGTCTGGATGCCGACATTGTGCAGCATAAGTTGCTTTTGAATCCTGGGTCTTCCCCGGTTAAGCAAAAGTTACGAAGAATGAAACCCGAGATGTCTGTAAAAATTAAAGAAGTAAGGAAGCAGTTTGATGAAGGTTTCTTAGCTGTGGTGCGGTACCCGGAGTGGGTGGCCAACATTGTCCCTGTCCCGAAAAAGGACGGCAAGGTTCGAATGTGTGTAGACTACCGAGACTTGAACCGAGCCAGTCCTAAAGACAATTTTCCCCTGCCACACATTGATATATTGGTAGATAATACAGCCAAATTCGCCCTTTTCTCATTTATGGATGGTTTCTCGGGGTATAATCAAATAAAGATGGCGCCCGAAGATGTAGAGAAGACCACTTTCGTCACCCTATGGGGAACATTCTGCTATAAAGTGATGGCCTTCGGGCTGAAAAATGTTGGGGCAACCTATCAGCGTGCCATGGTGGCGTTGTTCCATGATATGATGCATAAGGAAATAGAGGTCTACGTAGATGACATGATTGCCAAGTCTCGGACTGAGGACGAACACCTTGTCAATCTGCGTAAGCTGTTTGGAAGGTTGCGGAAATACCAATTAAAACTAAACCCAACCAAGTGCACCTTTGGGGTGAAGTCGGGGAAGTTGCTAGGATTTATCGTAAGTCAGAAAGGGATAGAGATAGATCCCGAGAAAGTGAAGGCCATCCTTGAAATGCTGGAACCACGCACGGAGAAGCAGGTTCGGGGGTTTTTGGGTAGGTTGAATTATATCGCGAGATTTATCTCGCAACTCACCCCTACCTGTGAGCCCATTTTTAAGCTATTACGAAAGAACCATGCGGTTCTATGGAACAGTGACTGCCAAGAGGCCTTCGAGAAGATCAAACAGAGTCTCGCGAATCCCTCGGTGCTCATGCCACCTGTAACATGAAGACCTCTTTTCCTGTACATGACCGTGTTGGACGAGTCTATGGGGTGCGTGTTGGGTCAGCATGATGATTCTGGGAAAAAGGAGCAAGCCATCTACTATCTGAGCAAGAAGTTTACCGCATGTGGATGAATTACTCAATGCTGGAAAGGACGTGTTGTGCTCTGGTATGGGCATCACATCGGCTTAGGCAGTATATGCTCAGCCATACCACGTGGCTTATTTCCAAAATGGATCCCGTGAAATACATCTTTGAAAAACCGGCCCTCACGGGACGAATCGCTAGGTGGCAAGTATTATTATCTGAATTCGATATCGTTTACGTCACCCAAAAAGCGGTAAAGGGAAGTGCCTTAGCAGATTATTTGGCCCAGCAACCCCTCCAGGATTATCGGCCGATGCACCCCGAGTTCCCAGATGAAGATATCATGGCCCTGTTTGAAGAGAAGCGGACGCACGAGGACATAGACAAATGGATTGTTTGCTTCGATGGGGCATCTAATGCTTTGGGCCACGGAGTAAGGGCAGTCCTTGTATCCCCGGATGATCAGTGTATTCCTTTCACGGCTAGGCTAGGTTTTGATTGTACAACAATATGGCCGAGTACGAAGCATGCGCCCTCGGGGTTCAGGCGGCCATTGATTTTGATGTAAAACTACTCAAGGTGTATGGAGACTCAGCTTTGGTGATATGCCAGTTGAAAGGAGAATGGGAAACTAGGGATCCAAAGTTGATACCCTATCAAACTCACATCTTGAGGTTAGCCAAGTACTTTGATGACATTTCCTTCCACCACATACCTCGGGAAGAGAATCAAATGGCTGATGCATTAGCCACCCTGGCATCCATGTTTCAACTTGCCCCACACAGGGATCTGCCGTACATCGAATTCAAATCTCAAGGCAAGCCGGCATATTGTTATGCAATAGAGGAAGAGCGGGATGGGAAACCGTGGTATTTCGACATCAAGCAGTATGTCGAGAACAAAGAATACCCACCAGGGATTTCTGACAATGACAAAAGGACGTTGAGGAGATTGGCTACTGGTTTCTTTGTAAGTGGTACCGTCCTGTACAAACGAAACCACGACATGACCCTCCTACGATGCGTAGATGCCAAAGAGGCGAACTTCATGATTGAGGAGATCCACGAGGTTTCCTTTGGGACACATGCCAATGGGCATGCTATGGCCAGAAAAATCCTTAGGGCCGGTTATTATTGGCTCACCATGGAAAGCGATTGCTGCGCTCATGTCAGGAAATGTCATAAATGTCAGGCATACGCGGACAATGTCAATGTTCCGCCACATCCTCTGAATGTTATGTCCACCCCTTGGCCTTTTTCCATGTGGGGAATAGATGTCATTGGGGCCATCGAACCCAAAGCGTCGAATGGTCACCGCTTCATTCTTGTGGCGATAGATTACTTCACCAAATGGGTCGAAGCAGCTTCTTATACTAATGTCACAAGGAATGTGGTAGTTAGATTCATAAAGAAGGAGTTGATTTGTCGATACGGACTCCCCAGGAAGATCATTACTAACAATGGCACCAATCTGAACAATAAGATGATGCAGGAGATGTGCGAGGACTTCAAGATCCAGCATCATAACTCTACCCCTTATAGGCCAAAGATGAATGGGGCTGTAGAGGCTACGAATAAGAATATTAAGATTGTTCAAAAGATGACAGTGTCATACAAAGATTGGCATGAGATGTTGCCTTTCGCCCTACACGGATACAGAACCTCGGTGCGAACTTCTAATCGGGCAACGCCGTATTCCTTGGTTTATGGGATAGAGGCAGTACTCCCATTTGAGGTAGAAGTTCCTTCTCAGAGGATAATAGCAGAATCCGGCCTAGAAGAGTCGGAATGGGCTCAAGCACGCTACGACCAACTCAACCTCATTGAAGGTAAGCGTTTGACAGCCATGAGCCATGGGCGTCTGTATCAACGAAGAGTAAAGAACGCATTCGACAAGAAGGTACGTCCGCGCAAGTTCAACGAAGGGGACCTCGTGCTGAAAAAGATGTCCCATGCTGTTAAGGATAGTCGAGGCAAGTGGGCCCCGAATTATGAAGGACCTTTCGTGGTGAAAAGAGCTTTTTCTGGGGGTGCTCTGATACTCACCAACATGAATGGCGAGGAGCTGCCCTCGCCCGTGAACTCTGATGTAGTTAAACGATATTACGCTTGAAGTCTGGGGCAATCAAGAGGACCGCTGCATGTTTTTATTTCCGAGTTTTTCTCGTTCTTCTTGGTTTCCTCTAGGGATTCCCATTCACTGTATTTGTCTCGCTTCTTTGAAAAGAAAAGATGGGCGAGGTTTCAGTCCTCCCTTTGGTTTCAAACCTTGTGTTTTAGATTTGTTATAACTTGAGCCCTCTTCACTCGGTGTATGGGGTGCCCCAAACGCTTATCTAAAATTGAATCTAACCAGCCTTCACTAAGAAAGTTATCGCATAAGGAACATACATGCACATACTCATGCATATTTTGTGGTAACAGGGGCAGCGCCTTCTTAGGTCACGGTTAGAAGTCGAGACAAGTTGACTGCGGAAATCAACCAAGGTAAGACGATAGCTGGACACGATTGGCCATTGGATTTTTTGTTTCCTACTTACAGGTACATAGGGACGGATGCAAGTGGGGATAAGGTCACGACCGACCGATCGTTGCCCCTTCCCGGCACTAAACAAGCAGAGAACGTCGCTGCAAGGCAGCCCAGTATCCTTTGCATTCGCAGTTTCTTTTACTATTGTTTGTTTTAAATAAGTAATCGACACCTAATTCTAATTTAAGTAGGTTCAAGTGGGCAAACGCTAACCCATAAGGAAGGAGGAGACATGGTTAATGTTCCCCTCAAAAAAAAAAAAAAAGGGTACAGGTTAGCTCGCCTAGGCGAGCAACCCCTGTACGAAAATATAAAGAGGTGGAGGGGGAACGTTTTCTTCACCCAAAAATCTTCCCCCTCACTTCAAAAACTCCCAAGCTCACGGGAACTACAAGAACAGCAGCCCCCAAGCTTCCATTGTTGAGTTTTTGCTTCCCTTTTCACGCTTTAATTCACTCCCCACAAGTAAGTGCAATTTCCCTTGGTTATTTGGCTCTCCATTGATGTGTTTTGGTGCTTTAGTTGTTCATTTTTTGCAAAATTCGTGAAGCAATTTGCATATGAATCCATGCTTGTTTTGTGGAGTTGAGGATTTGAATGAGAAGGCCTTAGGCCTATGTTGTATTCTGAAGCAATGGGGCATGCCACATTGCCCCCATTCTCTTGCAATTTATGTCCAAACATGTGCCCATCAAGTGCTCGGTGAAATGCCCCAATGATATATGAATATGATTTTGCAAAATTGGGATGGTGGGGCTGTTTTATGTATGTAGAGACAGCATAGGAAAGTCGAAATAGACGCCCAAATGCAATCCCAAGCTTAGGAACCCAAACTTTTTAGCTTCAATGCAAGAAAACATACTCATGACTAGGAACCCAAAATTTGGTTTTAAAATTAGAAAAGCATGAAAATAGGGACTTGCTTGTAAGAATTCGGGCTGCCCCATGATTGGTACTTTGCACCTAAGTAACGTGGGAAATGGTTTTCAATGGTATGTAGATATATGTGTAAATATAAGCGGCATAAAATTCCTCGCCAAGTATGAATAATTGTTTTCTTAAATGAATGTATGATAGCGTGGAATGCCTTTTTGAATGCAAATATGTGCAGGATGTAATTAGCTTTCCAATATGCATATAAATAAATATGAGTGAAACAGTAAAAATTTGTATGGTGTACTTCAAATGTATGTAAGTAGTTTGTGATAGCAAATGTTTAGGATATAAATTAGGTGTAAAGTTTGACGCAACACTTTGAGCATGAAAGTGTGTTTTCTTTTTCAAAATGTATATAGGTGTATGGCAATTAGAATATATTAGATGTTCTTGTATGTTGACATGAGTAATAGGATATTTTCTACACATGCGCGTGTGCATAAATGGATTACATGAGTTTGGTCTAAATCAGAGGGGTTAGTACGACGTTTTTGCGTTAAGATAAGCATTATCTTGTAAAACTAACTTCCAAATGTTTGTTTTCGCAGGAGATGGCCTCGAGGAAACTTGCCTCAAAGAGATCCAAGAAGGATAAAGCGGCCGAAGGAACCAGTTCCGCTCCCGAGTATGACAGTCACCGCTTTAGGAGCGTTGAACACCAGCAGCGTTTCGAGGCCATCAAGGGATGGTCATTTCTCCGGGAGCGACACGTCCAGCTCAGGGACGACGAGTATATCGATTTCCAGGAGGAGATAGTTCGCCGGCAGTGGGCATCACTGGTTACCCCCATGGCCAAGTTCGATCCAGACATAGTCCTCGAATTTTATGCCAATGCTTGGCCTACAGAGGAGGGTGTGCGAGATATGAGGTCCTGGGTGAGGGGTCAGTGGATCCCGTCTGATGCAGATGCTATCAGCCAGTTCCTGGGATACCCTTTAGTGCTGGAAGAGGGTCAGGAGTGCGAGTATGGCCAGAGGAGGAACCGGTCCGATGGGTTTGATGAGGAGGCCATCGCCCATTTGCTATGTATACCGGGGCAGGATTTTGCCCGGACTGCTGCCGGGAGACGGGTGCGGATCATGCGCACCAACATGACCACCCTGACTCAAATCTGGATGACTTTGCTGCTCAAGACATCCAGCCCAGCGATCATAATTCCGACCTCCCCCTACCGAAGTGTCAGCTGGTGTATGCCATCCTGACACAGATGAGCATTCACGTGGCTCAGTTAATCGCTGATGCCATCTATCTATTTGCAGGTATGGCGCCTACCAGGCACCCTCTGGACCCGGATAAGTCCAACAAGGCCCTGGGATTTCCCGCCTTGATCACAGGACTCGGCCAGACGTTCGGAGTCCCCGTCGCACCTAACAAGGTGATTCGGCCGCCCATCACCCGAGCTTTTATTGAGAAGTATTGCACACAGAGACAGGCCCAGGGGGATGCTCCGCAGGCTGCAGACGCGCCGCCACCTCATCAGGTTGGTCCAGCCGGATCGTTTGATACGGAGCAGTATTTGCGGCATTTGGTTCGCCAGCAGGCGGCCAACTACCGGGCTCATGTACAAACTCATGATTGTCTTTACCATATGAGCCTCAGCCTGTAGAGCCAGGGTTTTACTTCTTTTTCGTGCCCTACTCCGGACCAGTTCAGGGCAGAGGTCGCATGGCCTGGAGATTGGCCTGAGGCCCGGGCAGGAGAGGCGCTAGCAGAGGCACCAGCAGAGGCTCCCGACGAGGCAGATGAGGCCCGCGAGGACGAGGAGATGACCGATTTACTTGATTTCTTAGGAGGAAGCGGGGCCACATGATTGGGAGATCCCTTGATCCATATTTCTTTTTGTTTCCATTTTTCCTGTTATATATTTTTGTTTGACTAAGGGACTAACGTTTGTTTCATGTTGATTGACTTTTGTTTTGTACATACATATCGTTTGAGTTGTTACGTCAGTACTTGTTTCATTGTTGTCAATAATGTTTGTTGAAATTCCGGGACCGTGTAGAGTTTTTCATTTAGGAACGTTGTCCTAAAAAATAAATGAACCAAAAATCCTAATAAAAAGAAAGAAGCATTGTGAATAAAATGTCTGTGTATACAAAGAAAAAGGAAAGTGTGTATAAAAGGATTTTTTTTGTGTGTGTAAATGATGCGTGGAAAGGAATCCTTGTGTGTGTGAGCAACGAGCGTATATGAAGAAACTTTTGTGTGAACCATAAGTGTGTGTTGGGAAAAATGAAAAAATCTTTGAACGTAAATAGGGTTTGTATATAGACCATGTGACGTAAAGAGAAAGAGCTCTAATGCGTGTACATAAAAAGTTTGTCATGTATAAGAATGTAGATGTACAAAGAAAAGTTTTCCTCATAAAGGACCACAGGTGTATAATTTTAGTGAATATATATAAAAATAAAACAAAAAGGAAAAAGAAAGAAAGACCGCGAAGGTCGACATGTTATAGTTAAGAAGTATAAATCATTCGTAAAGAGCAAACGTATCTTCTGGAAACAAGGGACTGATGCTAAGAGTTTATTTTCCGGAATGAACAGAGATAAGGATGGATGAATTCATTGAACTGATGAAAGAACATAACTTGGAAACGTTGGGTTTGTCTATGTAAATTCCCAGCCGTAGTATCACAATGCCATAAACGGGATGCTTGAGTGCCCACCTGGCTGTAGCCATGACTAATTTTGCACGTTGTTTTCAAATCATCATTGTCACGCGTGCCTTATGGAATAATATGGAAGTTCGGCCCGAAATCGACACCTTGACACCCAAATTTGTTTCGCCCCTGATATCAAGATTGGGGTTCCCACGATAAAAGACCCCATTGAAACACGACCTTAGACCTTTTTGAACCTTGGCCTGTAAAAAAGGAATCCTCATTCTTTCCCCCGAAGCAAAGGACAGCGGAATCTCCTCAAGGGAGAGCGAATAGAATGCTAAAACCCGATTTCCCAAAGAAAGGGATAGGAGAAGAAAAAAAAAGAAGGAAGAAATGGAAAGAAAGAAAAAGAAAAAGATGAAAATAAAGAAAAGAACAAAAGAAAGGAAAGAAGGATTCTCGATCAAAGATTGAAAGGAAGTAAAAAGGGAAAACAGGCAATTCTCGATCAATGAAAGAAAGAGAAAGGAAGATCTTCAGGCCAGATAAATTTTTGGCAAGGTAAGTGACTGCCGACAAAGGAAAACCCATTTTTGGTGTTTCTTCCTTTCAAATTGCCATTCAAGGTCGTTCTCGACTGGCGATATCCCACCCCACCTGAACAAAGAGGAAAAGACCGAAACACCCAGCTTCCTCTCCAAAAAACACTACCCTAGAGAAAATCCTATTGGTCCGTGATCGTACGTTTGATCTTTGATTCGATAGGAAGTCGTGTGCAAAATAAAGTCATGGTGCAGTTATGGTTTGGGAATAGGATAAAACACTTGCCTGTGTGAGTTTTATACACTATGAGTGATTTATTTTCAGCTTGGCCTGATGTTTCCCCTGCATGTTCATTTAGAAGCTAAAAGTTGACATCCTGCCCTTCATTCTCGGTTACAAGGAAGATTACCCTTGGCACAAGTATATTGTTTCTCTAAGATATGGTGCTCTCACGAATGATTTATTTTTCTTTACAAAAAGCATGTTTTCCTTTCAAGTGGAAAAGCCCGGTGGACCGTTCGGTCCCACCAACCCCCTTTTTTCGGAGCCCCATGAATGTTATTGCCTAGCGTTGTTCATGTGTCCTCCACCTTTGAGTTTGGAGCTGTGTTTCATGATTGCCTAAGTGCGGACCCTCAAGGCAATCCTCCATTCTCCCCCTTTTTCAGAGCCCCATGAATGTTATTGCCTAGCGCTGTTCATGTGTCCTCCACCTTCGAGTTTGGAGCTGTGTTTCATGATTGCCTAAGTGTGGACCCTCAAGGCAATCCTCCATTCTCCCCCTTTTTTTGGAGCCCCATGAATGTTATTGCCTAGCGTTGTTCATGTATCCTCCACCTTCGAGTTTGGAGCTGTGATTCATGATTGCCTAAGTGCGGACCCTCAAGGCAATCCTCCATTCTCCCCTTTTTTCGGAGCCCCATGAATGTTATTGCCTAGCGCTGTTCATGTGTCCTCCACCTTCGAGTTTGGAGCTATGTTTCATGATTGCCTAAGTGCGGACCCTCAACGCAATCCTCCATTCTCCCCCTTTTTTGGAGCCCCATGAATGTTATTGCGTAGCGCTGTTCATATGTCCTCCACCTTCGAGTTTGGAGCTGTGTTTCATGATTGCCTAAGTGCGGACCCTCAAGGCAATCCTCCATTCTCCCCCTTTTTCGGAGCCCCATGAATGTTATTGCCTAGCGCTGTTCATGTGTCCTCCACCTTCGAGTTTGGAGCTGTGTTTCATGATTGCCTAAGTGCGGACCCTCAAGGCAATCCTCCATTCTCCACCTTTTTCGGAGCCCCATGAATGTCATTGCCTAGCGCTGTTCATGTGTCCTCCATTATCAAGCGCGGAGCCTCTGGTGACTGGGAAATATGTTCTTCTGTTGTTTTCCGGATCGGTTCCTTCACCAAACATGTGTATATGTGTATATGTATATTATATTCGTTGCTCTTGTTGTTGTTTGTATTTTGTTTTGTGTTGTACAGAAAAAAAGGAAGGAGTAGAGACGAGAATCGTCATCACGGAAAGGGCAGGATGGACGAAATCAGTGTCTTATCTTTGCTTTCCTCTTATCTCCGATGAGAGGTAAGTAAAGAGGGGCAACTGTCATACCCTAATTTCGTCCGGGGATTATAATTTGATGATATACAACCATTGATTGGCCGCTTCGAGATGTTTGGCACCCTTTGTTGCACAATATGTGAAGTCCCGAGACGTGCCGAAAATCAAAAGGAAGCAGGCTTACGCGATCCGTGAAAATTCCGTGATGTGACGGAAATCGAAAGGAGGTATTTTTTGCAATCCGTGAGTTTTCGTAACTTCTTCGAAAGCTAAAAAAGAGTAAATACATAATCTGTAAGGACTCGTAACCTTGCGGAAGGAAAATAAGTATCGTTATGAAATTCGTAAATTTTCGTAACGTTACGGAAAAAGAATTACCAAAAAAGGTAGAGGGGGTGCATTTAGTAAAAAGGGGGTACAAATAGCAATCAGGCCCACTTGGGCCTTCCAGATTCTTCCTCCAGAAGGTTGTTGCTTCTGGAGGAAGCAACCTTGCTCGCCTGGGCGAGCTAGGTGGCAAGCTCCTCCCCTATTTTGCTATAAATAGGGGGAGGAGTGAAGGGAGAAGGGGTTCAGCCTTCTTGGCACTTCTTATTCTCTCGAAATTGCTGAGGAAAATTATTTCCGTGAAGAAAATCCAAGCCGAGGCGCTTCCGTAACGTTTCCGTGAGTAATTACGGGAAGATTTTCGACCGTTCTTCAACATTCATCGTTCGTTCTTCGTTTTCTTTAGTCTTCAACGGGTAAGTACCTCAAACCGAGCTTTTCAATTCATTCTATGTACCCGTTGTGGTCCACATTTTGTTTCATGTATTTTTATTCTCGTTCTCATTCGCTTTCTGTACCCCCTTTTGACGTGCTTAAGTCATTTATTTAAATCATTTCTCGCCTAATCTAAAAATAAAATAAATTTCCACCGATCGTTTGAATTGTATCATCCGTTAATTTCGGTTAAAATGAATTCCGACCGTTCGGTCATGCCGTAACCACATTGGAAATCAAAAAAGAGGGAAAATAATAATATAATAATAAAAAAAATACCTTTTAGTAAAATAAAGCGAAAAAATCAATCGGACGTTTTCTCTTTGGGATTTCTCATTCTTAATTGAATTGACTAATAACTAAAGTGAAACTAAGGCTAAAATCAACTCGTCTAGTCAAGCTCGTCCACAAAAAATAGG
Organism: Glycine soja; assembly: GCF_004193775.1. Taxonomy (NCBI): domain Eukaryota; kingdom Viridiplantae; phylum Streptophyta; class Magnoliopsida; order Fabales; family Fabaceae; genus Glycine; species Glycine soja. Next base: position 33,537,921 of record NC_041013.1, read on the forward strand.
GTTTTGAAAGTTTACAATTTCAGTTTCTTACCAAGTAAAATGGATCATTTTTAAGGTCCAACGCCTTAAAATGATCACCTTTCAAGTAAAAAGAATCGCTTAATTCACTCTTAACAAAGAACTACGTATGTCTGATTTCCTCTTCGATGGAGGGTACGTAGGAGCAAAAGCCCCACTTTTGCCGACCTCAAAAAATAAAAAGAAATAAAAGTTAAGGTAATACAATTTCCACGATTCTAAAAAATAGGTTGTTGTCCTTTGAGACAAACGTGAGAGGTGCTAATACCTTCCTCAAGCGTAAATACAACTCCCGAACTTAGAATTTTCATTTTGACCGGTTTCCTTCGGTTTTTCCGACGTTTTCCACAAATAAACGTTGGTGGCGACTCCGCGCATCTTTCCTCCTTTGGAAAGCGAACCCGTGAGCCTCGCCTTCGCTCGCCCGCAAAAGGGCATGTTGCGACAATACCACAAGCATTTATCATCATTTTCATCATTATTAAGTGATAACAATATTGTTGGCTCTTCATTTTCTTCTTTGGCACCAACAAGTTTGGCCCTTTCTTCAACATCGGTTCTAACTCCCAAGCAAAATGACCATACTTATGACAATTATAACATTCAACATTTGATTTATTATACATCCTTTTGTTTGTTCTTCCAAAATTACCTCTACCTCTTCCTCTTCCATGACCTCTAATGAGTTGATAACGTCTTTCATTAATATCAACATTGTCATGATCTCCTCTTCCTCCTCTTCCTTGTCCATGCCCACATCTTCTTCCACGATCATGTCCTCTTTGACTTTTTTCTCCTATATTTTCTTTCAAAGAAGTTTTGGCTTTAAGAACTTGCTCCAAAGGCTCATCATTTCTTCTTTTGAACCTTTCTTCATATGATTGAAATGAACCCAATAATTGTTCACAATCACTGATTTGATGTCCTTTGACTCTTCAATTGCACAAACCACAAAATCAAATGTAGTGGTTAGAGGACAAAGGACCTTCTCTACAACACGAACATCTTCCATATTCTCCCATAATGCTTCATTTGGTTCACAACCATTATCACCCTATTGCCAAAATGTGAAATTAACTTGAACTCATTCATACGCAAGGATTCAAACTCTCCCCGAAGAGTTTGTAGACACACCTTTTCCACCTTGTCAACACCTTCAAGGGATGTCTTCAAAATCTCCCAATTCAAAATGTTTCTCTCAATTCAAAATCTATGCTCGCTTTGATGTCACTTTGTTAGAAAAAAGAGGAGAAAAGACTAAAGATAATAGAAAAAATTATCTGCATTTGGCATACTTGGCTACATGGTTTGGTGCTCTATTTATAGTAGAGCAACCATAAGCATTACACAATTCTTCCTTTAACCCAGTTAATGAGCATAATGATCATATCTCTTCTAATTCTTAATGGTTAGATAACACTAACTCACAATCCTTCATTATCTAATTATTATTATTATTATTATTATTATTATTATTATTATTATTATTATTATTATTATTATTATTATTATTATTATTATTATTATTATTATTATTATTATTATTATTATTATTATTATTATTATTATTATTATTATTATTTCTAACAAATACATATTAGAAAATTTCTAGTGGTTTATTTCATCCAAAAATTAAAAACAAAATGGAAAAAGAAAAAAAAAACTCTAAATCAGAACCATAGAATATGTAAAATCAACATCGTAGAGGACCTATGCAATCGAAAGGCCATGGATCTTATGAAGTTATTGTGTGGTGGAGGGTCGGTGTAGTGGCAGTAGAGACGACCCATTAACAGATTGGAGCTTTCACATCCAAACACATAGATGGTGGAGTCGTAGAGGAAAGGAAATCAGTTGATCAATCAGTAAGGAGCCAACCGAAGACAAACTAGTCCTGTACAATACCCACCGCCATTGATCCATCATCGAGCCCTATCACACTTCCATGTAGCCCTTTGTTTTGTAGCAATTAACAACGATGGTCATCCTCAATAGTTGCAAACTCTATGGGTGGTAGCAATTAAAGGTGTCACGGATTTCTTCAACCTTTAATTGCCTCTATAGCCTCCTTCCATCTTCATTACATATGTCAGCTACCACCACCCATAAGCACAATAATGACATTAAACCTAAACCTTAAAAGGATAAGCACGTAAATTACATTTTTTTTTCTCTAAAAATAAATGATAGGACAGGTTACCACTAACTCATCTCAACCCTTTGATAATCATTTATAATATACAAACAAGGCCCTAACAATGCTGACTTGGCATTTCTAAGGCTAGCGTGTCGGCCTGTGGTGCTCCCAAATTCCCGCCCAAAAACGTCGTTATCATGGTGCATTTATTAATTTATTAATTAATTTATTAATTTTTGCCATATTACTTACTTGACGCTACGGTTACCAATGCATTTACCTTTCCAACGACATTTATTTTGTTGTTGAAGTGACTGCTTGCTTTTCGATTTCCAATTGGGTTTCCATTGTATTTGCATTTCCAATGAGCTTTGGGGTCATCGAAGGGTTATGGGGTTAGATAGCCATTTGGTATTCCACCAGTCTTTGACCAGCTTCTGATATTGGTTTCCATTTTTTCTCCTTGTTCTCTCCATTTTTCATTTTCATTTTCCACCGTAGCTGCATACACATAAGACTTCGTAAGTTTTCATTTCCCTCCCCGTCTTCTGCGTTTTTTTTACCTCTATTGTGTATGATTCGTATAGGAACTTTAGCATCGTATTGTCATTGTATGCATTTTCGATGCCGCTCAGATCCAGATGTTTCACTTCAATGTTATTTTGGTTTTTTGTTTTTTCAAAACATTTTGTTGCGCTGTGAATTTTTTGTATAATTGGCTTAATTTTTTTGCATGTTCTACATTTTTTATGAATCGCTTTTGTATGCACAGAAGGTGGAATAACATACTAAAGCTGCGATTTTTATCTCAAAACTCCATGAGTACAAGTTCGTTTTCTTTGTTTCTTTACTTTACGATTTAACTCCATGAGTAGCGGTTCATAAACACACCAAAGCTGCGATTTTTATCTTAAAACTCCATGAGTACAAGTTCATTTTCTTTGTTTATTTACTTTACGGTTTAACTTCATGAGTAGCGGTTCATAAACACACCAAAGCTACGATTTTTATCTCAAAACTCCATGAGTGCAGGTTTGTTTTCTTTGTTTCTTTACTTTACGGTTTAACTCCATGAGTAGTGGTTCATAAACACACCAAAGCTGTGATTTTTATCTCAAACTCAATGAGTACATGTTTTTTTTTCTTTGTTTCTTTACTTTATGGTTTAACTTCATGAGGAGCGGTTCATAAACACACCAAAGCCGCGATTTTTGTCTCAAAACTCCATGAGTACAGGTTCATTTTCTTTGCTTCTTTACTTTACAGTTTAACTCCATGAGTAGCGATTCATAAACACACCAAAACTGTGACTTTTATCTCAAATTCCATGAGTACATGTTTGATCGAGGCCGTACCCGAATCAAATAAACATTAAAATGCAGTAACTAAGAAGTGATCCTAGGTCATTTCCCAACGAGCAATGATAAACCAAATGTTCATAACATATAGTAGGAAAATAGTAACGAATTGGGGGGAGGGGTTGTTTGCTTTTGTAAATTAAACAACGAATAGATGTGAATTATAAAATATCAGAATTAAAACATGTTGCTTCCCCTTGATTCACAAGCAAGTCTCTTATCCTAGGTTACGAGAGTTTATCCTTTATCAGTTCAACCACTTAATCCAACCCTAAATTAAATTACTAAGCGAAATTTAACATAAGACATTCATTATGTGATTAAGCAACACATACACCAATTAATCATAAACGATCATTAAGCATGAACGTAAATTAAGCGCAGAGACAATTAATCAAGCACTAAGCATGCATGAATTAATAGCAACAAATTCAGAGTAATTAGTGAAGAGGAAAAACTAAACAGAATTTAATAGTAATAATAGAACCTCAAAGAGAATTGTGCTTGATCCTCAAGAGAAAACAATGCTGGAGACTTAGCCTTCCATTAATCAATAGAGAACGAAATTATAGATTGAAGAACGAAATTTTATTGCTGAAACGAAAAGTAAAAACTGGAATTGCAAAATGAAAAAGTGTCTAAAAGAAGAAAAGCCTAAAACTAAAAACGAAAACAGGAGAGAGAGGAGAGAGAGAGAGTCTAAACTAGAACCTTGATGTTGTTATATAGTTTTTCAGCCCCAAAGCTTACAAATCTGTTTTAAATCCAAGCCCATAAATAAAATAAAATCAAATATAGATAAGATAAGATAAGATCTAGATGAAATAATATCTAGATGAGATCAAATCTAAATAATATCTAGATAAGATAAGATAAGATCTAATTTTGTAGAATAAAATAGTATGCCATCTTCAAGTCCAAGCTCAATTCTGGATTCAAGCCCAAGCCCAATTCTGGATTCAAACCCAATGCTTCATTAATTCCTGAAATTAGATTAAAAACATCAAATTAGCTTAATGGGCCCAAATAATAAAACTGCCTAATTAATTTGACAATTAAGACTAATCAGTACTTAAAATGGTGCAAAAAGGGTTAAGAAATAGGAGAAAATAATGGCACATCAAAACCCCTCATACTTAGCCTTTTGCACTCCTGGGCAAAATGAAATAAAGAACAAAATCCAAGGATATCAAAGAAAGACAAACAAAAACATTTACATATTTCTCAATGAACATCAAGGAATGAAAGGAATGGGTAACATCTAATATGAAGAGATCCAAAGAGTCAAGACATTCGTGAAAATCATCCAAGCAACCCAATCATGGCAAAATAGTTAATCAGCTCAAGAATGAAAAATGATTAAGCCTCACAAGATATACACTCTATCTCTCAAGTGTCTAGGCTATTGTTTACTCTCAAAGCACCCATGAAAAGACACACCACATAGACTTGGCAAAATTCTAAAATTGACAAACAACTTGACAAACACATGCACATGAGGATCAAAAGGTCTTTAAAGGTTGTAATGGGACCAAGGACAAGGTAGGGAAGAAAAATATGGAATAAGTGGCTAAATCCCAAAGGAATAGAGGAGCAATGGGGAATAAGTGGAAATTAAGCACAAGTAGTAAACCCAAACCCTCTAATATCAACAAAATCAACCAAGGCTCCCAAATCAAGTCCTCATAACAAGACCTCATTTATTCAACTTCACTTCTTTTTCTCTTCTCTTTTTTTTCGAACAGTACAAATTTGCAGCAATTGAATTTTTTTCTTCAATTTTTTTTCATTTTTTTTAGTACGAATTTGAAGATTAAAGCAAGAACTAGGCAATATACAGATACCTCAAGCATGGCCAAAATAAAACAGTAAGCATAGCCAAAAATTATATCTTCCAATGAAACATACCCCCCTCACTTATTCCCAAAACAATTCCAAAGCTCCAAAATTCCTTAAGGGTAAGGTGATATCATGGTTTTTCACTTAAGGCTTGTAATGAGCTTCAAAACAAAGAAAGGGGAACATAGGCTCAAAGGGGCTATCAAAGGAATGAATTCAAGGTAAGTCCATTTGGCTAGAAGTTTATAAGAACAAAATTGCCTAAATCATTTCCAAATATGCATGTGAATTAGGAAGCATCAAGAAGAATCAAGCCAAGGCTATTGTGCAAGCAATCAATGGGGAAAAACACACCAAAAGATTATGATGATGGATGGCTCAAATTCTCACAAAGGTAAACTTATCACTTTCAAATTGAGCTTTCAAAACTATCATGACATGTAGAGGAAAAACAAGGATTTCAAATCACAAAATGTCAAGAGACTTTTATTTTCAAAACAATTACCCATTTCTTGAACATATCCTATAATTCAAAGAAAAATATGCAAAGTTGTACATGCAAACAGAATTTACCTAAAATATTAAACTAGAAACCCAACAAAACTAACAAAACTAACAAATTTAACACAAAAAAAACTAACAAAACTAGCAAAACCAAAACCGAAGAACACTCCCCCCCATACTTAAACAACACATTGTCCTCAATGTAGCACAATTAAAAGATTAAAAGCAATTAAACCATCAAATAGAGTCGGACAAATGTAATAAAAGTAAAGAAGGAGATAGGAAAAGAAAAACTCCCTAAGTCATGGCGGAAAAAAAGTGAGATGAAGTAAGGAGATCTTTTGAGCAAGGACAACCCCCAATGTGTAATTGGATGCATCGCACATTAGCTCAAATGGGGTTGTCCAATCAGGTGCCTCTTTTTGCAACAAGTTGGACATTGGAAGGGCTACTTTGCTAAAATCTCTTATAAAGTGCCTGTAGAATCCTGCATGACCAAGAAAAGATCGCACCTCTCGCACGCAAGAGGGGTAAGGCAATTGTGAAATAACAGAATTTTTTGCAGGATCTACTTCAATGCCCTTATTGGAAATAATGTGGCCTAAAACTATACCTTGCTCAACCATAAAATGACATTTTTCAAAATTTAGAACAAGGTTAGTTTCAGTGCATCTATTCAAAACCTTTTCCAGACTATCCAAACAAACATCAAAAGAGGATTCATATACAGTGAAATCATCCATAAACACCTATATGCAATTTCCTAAAAAATCACTAAAAATACTAATCATGCACCGCTGGAAAGTACCAGGGGCATTGCAAAGGCCGAAGGCATCCTCCTATAGGCAAAAGTGCCGAAGGGGCAGGTGAATGTGGTATTTTCCTGATCCTCAGGAGCAATAGTGATTTGCATATAACCAGAAAAACCATCAAGGAAACAGTAGTGAGATTTACCTGTCAGGCGTTCAAGCATCTGGTCAATGAATGGTAGTGGAAAATGGTCCTTTTTGGTAACCTGGTTCAGCCTCCTATAGTCGATGCAGACTCTCCAACTGTTCTGCACCCGAGTAGGAATCAGCTCCTCCTTCTCATTTTTTATCACGGTGAGGCCGGTTTTCTTCGAGACTACCTGGACGGGACTCACCCATTGGTTGTTGGAGATAGGATAAATGATGCCAGCTTGCAAAAGCTTGGTTACCTCCTTCTTCACTACATCAAGAATCACCGGGTTGAGTCTTCTCTGTGACTGTCTTACTAGTTTAGCCCCATCTTCTAAATTTATTCGATGCATACATGTGGATGGGCTAATACCAGGAATGTCCTCCAGGGTCCAGCCTACAGCCTTCTTATGCTTCTTGAGAACTGATAACAGCCTCTCCCTTGCTCATCAGCAAGGGAGGCAGATATAATTACTGGAAAACTTTTGTTATCATCCAAGTAAGCATATTTTAAATTTGATGGTAGAGGCTTCAATTCTGGTGTGGCCGGCTAGATAGTGGTAGAAAGAGATGGTTTCTCAGCCTGTACCTCATAAAGAAAGTCAGAAGTATGTGTACTTCCTGAAACATGGTTAGTTCTATCTGACTTTATAAAATCAATCTCAAGAGGTAAAACATCATACATGTAATCAATATCAAATTCAGATTCACTCTCAGCATCAAATTCAGTCATATGATCAGGTACAAATTCAGATTCAATGCATGAAGAGTGATAGGCATGCAGATTAGAATGAAGATCAGTCATGTATTCATCAACAATATGGTCAATTATTTCAACACGAAATACAGAAAGATCTTCAGATGGGTGTTTCATAACATCAAGAATATTAAAATGAACAGTTATATCACCAAACTCCATAGATAGTGTTCCTACATATACTTCTCTCCATGTTACTGAGTCCTTCATAAAAATATTGGAGAAGAAGCTACTCTGAAATCTGGTGGTGAGGGCAACTAGCACATAGTTTCTTAAATTTCTCCTAGTATTCATATAAGCTCTCTCCACTGAGTTGTCTAATGCCTGAAATATCCTTTCTGATGGTCGTGGTCTTGGAAGCAGGGAAAATTTTTTCTAAGAATACTTTCTTGAGGTCATCCTAGCTCGTGATAGACCATGGAGCAAGGTAATAAAGCCAGTCCTTTGCCACTCCTTCTAAAGAATGAGGAAAGACCTTCAGAAATATGTGATCCTCCTGGACATCTAGGGGTTTCATGGTGGAGCAGACAATATAGAATTCTTTCAGATGTTTGTGCGGGTCTTCACCTGCAAGGCCATGAAACTTTGGAAGCAAATGGATCAGTCCAGTTTTAAAAACATATGGGACATCTTCATCAGGGTATTGGATGCACAAGCTTTCGTAGGTGAAATCAGGTGCAGCCATTTCCCTTAGAGTCCTCTCACGGGGTGGAGGTTGTGCCATGTTCTCAGAATGTTCAAAATCAGAATGTTCAAAATAATAATGCTCAAAATCACCAATAACAGAATGCTCAGGATGCTCAAAAGGTACTAAATGATGTCTAACTAATCTATGAAATGTCCTATCTATCTCAGGATCAAAGGGTTGTAAGTCAGATGGATTGCCTCTAGTCATACACTATATTCAGCATGCACAGCTAGTTGCCTTCTTATGCAAGTAACAGTGTAGGTTTGAACTACAGCTATCATTAAATGATATCCAAATGACTTAAAATTTTGTGAACAACCTTATAAAATGATGAGAAGATAGCACAAAAAATTTCAAGCAAAAATTCAAAGTCTAACTATAGAAGCTAAAAATGATAAGTTGAGAAAAATAAGAGAATAATACTTGGAAAATAAAAAAAATTTGACAGAATCGCAATTTTTGGAAGAAGGAGACCTTAGCCAGCCTATGGCGGGCTGCCATGGCATAGGAAATTTTTTTCTACCCCAAATACATATATAATAATTGTGATTCTGATAATCAGAGCAAAAGTTATGGTTGTTTGAAGTTTTGACAAAAATCAAATTTGCTACTTTTTTGGAACTTTCAAATCTGACCAAACTAAGGGCTCCAACTATTTTTCTCACAAAATATGGATCAAAAGAAGTGACCACACAAAAATTCAGCCAAAAATAACAACTATATCTACCAAAAAAAAATCCCAATTAATTCAGCAAGTGTGGTCTCTAAAATCCGTCGCTAAGGGATTTCCACTACTACCCTGTTTTCAAGCAATTGTTCTATTCAGCAAAAGTGGTCGCTAAATCCGTCGCAAAACACTATTCACAGCAACACACCAAAACTGAAACAAGGGAAGCGCTGAACAAAAAAACTAAAATAGAACACACAATAAATGAAATAACAAAGTACTAAACAATACTAACACAGCACAAAAGAATTAAACACTAACACAAGAATTAAACACTAACACGACACTAGCTATTATGAACCTTTGGACACTGCTCCCCGGCAACAGCGCCAAATTTGATCGAGGCCGTACCCGAATCAAATAAACATTAAAATGCAGTAACTAGGAAGTGATCCTAGGTCGTTTCCCAACGAGCAATGATAAACCAAATGTTCATAACAGATAGTAGGAAAATAGTAACGAATTGGGGGGGGGGGGGGGGGTTCTTTGCTTTTGTAAATTAAACAACGAATAGATGTGAACTATAAAATATCAAAATTAAAACACGTTGCTTCCCCTTGATTCACAAGCAAGTCTCTTATCCTAGGTTACGAAAGTTTATCCTTTATCAGTTCAACCACTTAATCCAACCCTAAATTAAATTACTAAGAAAAATTTAACATAAGGCATTCATTATGTGATTAAGCAACACATACACCAATTAATCATAAACGATCATTAAGCATGAACGTAAATTAAGCGCAGAGACAATTAATCAAGCACTAAGCATGCATGAATTAATAGCAACAAATTCAAAGTAATTAGTGAAGAGGAAAAACTGAACATAATTTAATAGTAATAATAGAACCTCAAAGAGAACTGTGCTTGATCCTCAAGAGAAAACAACGCTATAGACTTACCCTTCCATTAATCAATAGAGAACGAAATTATAGATTGAAGAACGAAATTTTATTGCTGAAACGAAAAGTAAAAACTGGAATTGCAAAACGAAAAAATGTCTAAAAGAAGAAAAGCCTAAAACTAAAAACGAAAACAGGAGAGAGAGAGAGAGAGAGAGAGAGAGAGTTTAAACTAGAACCTTGGTGCTGTTATATAGTTTTTCAGCCCGAAAGCTTACAAATCTATTTTAAATCCAAGCACATAAATAAAATCAAATCAAATCTTGATATGATAAGATAAGATCTAGATGAAATAATATCTAGATGAGATCAAATCTAAATAATATCTAGATAAGATAAGATAAGATAAGATAAGATAAGATCTAATTTTGTAGAATAAAATAGTCTGCCCTCTTCAAGTCCAAGCCCAATTCTGGATTCAAGTCCAAGCCCAATTTTGGATTCAAGCCCAATGTTTCATTAATTCCTGAAATTTGATTAAAAACATCAAATTAGCTGAATGGGTCCAAATAATAATACTACCTAATTAATTTGACAATTAAGACTAATCAGTACTTAAAATGGTGCCAAAAGGGTTAAGAAATAGGAGAAAATAATGACACATCAATATTCCTTTTCTTTGTTTCTTTAATTTACGGTTTAACTCCATGAGTAGCAGTTCATAAACACATCAAAGCTGCAATTTTCTCTGTAAAAAAAAAAATTTACACTATTCTCAAGTTCCTTCCTCACAAATGTGTCGATATAGGATATCTCTCACGCATTGCAGATTTGTTACTACTATTTCATTTTTTTTTTTAATTTTCTTCATTTTCATTTTTGGGGTATAATGGATTTCTTGATGTTTTTCATTTAAGGAATCAAGATGTTTTCTACAAGCAACAAGAAGCCATGGGTAAGTGTCTATTCTCATTCATCTTTTTTTGTGATTAAAAATCTGCACATATTGTATGATACAAAAAAAAAAGGTCAAAATATATTGAAAATGTGTCTTTTGTTTAATTTAAGAAAAATAAAATTATAAAATTATGAGTGTGCTCTAAATTTCTTACATGATTTATAGCTCTATGAACTAATTAAAAATACACTTCTATTTGCAATTATTCTTTCTCAATGTTGTTCATGCTCGGTTGAGTCTGTTATGAAGGGAAAATTTGAGTAGTGGTGGTGTTGGCTTTATTTGCAATTTGGCATTAAGTGTTTTTCATTATTAAGTTTGTGTAGGAGTAGTTATTGTGTTATTTTGTTAGGACTAAAATGCTTAGCATAAAGTGACATTATGAATGCTCGAAACTTTATTCCAATAGTTACATATATCAAATAAATTTAAGAACATGTGATTTTAAATTTGAAAGTGAACAATGTAGTTGTATGGAATAGAGGCACTTTATACTAATTTATTATGAATTTTCAATCATACATCTGAGTTTGCCAAGATTATACCAAATTATAAGTTACTTATCATAGATAGCAGCTGATAATTCATTAACTAACACATTGAATTTGACTTATTAAATCTTCCCTTTCATTATTTTTTTATTTTCTTCATTTTCGTTTTTCAAGATATAATGGATTTATTGATGTTTTTCATTTAATGAATCAAGATGTTTTCTACGAGTAGCCACAAGTCGTGAGTAAGTGTCTATTCTCATCCATCATACATTGAATTTGACTTATTGAATCTTCCATTTCTACAGTTGAAAGTTTCAGCTTAGAGCCAATGCTATTTTGGCAGTGTCGCTTGTTGTCTACAAGGCTGCTGCTGCATTGAAGAAAATTCCATGGTTGAGAAAAGTTGTTGTTGAAGGTCACCTTGGTCGGACTGTAACTCACAAATTGCAGTTGCACCCTCGGCTATCAAGATGAGATGAACCATTTTTTCTTCTTTCCTTTTTTTGACCATATTTCCTCTACCTTTTGTTATATGAGTTTTCAAACGACATGCAAGCATGAACTATATTGTTATTTGTGAACTCTGTTAGAGTGAGGTTCAATTTGTTAATGACCATTTTAAAGCTTTAAGTTTAAAGCCATTCATTATGTTATCAAGTTAGCTCAACACCATTTATTTCTAAGATTTTGAACCTCTTCCTCTCATTATTTCACACTATTTCGGTGTTTCTTGAAGCAATCACCTTTTCCATTCATATTTCTTTTCATTATGTTTATTCAATTATTCAAAATACATATTATTATGTATCAAATATATATTTTCAGTTACATTTAAATATTAAATATTATATTTTGCCAGACTTTGTACTTTTATTTTTATTAGATTTATATTTCTTTTCATTATGCTTATTCGATTATTCAAAATTCATATTATTATTATGTATCAAATATATCTTTTCAGTTACATTTAAATATTAAATATATTTTTTTTCCAGACTTTGTATTTTTATTTTTATTAGATTTATATTTTTTTCATTATGTTTATTCAATTATTTATTATGTATCAAATATATCTTTTCAGTTACATTTAATATTTAAATATTATATTTAGTCAGACTTTGTACTTTTATTTTTATTAGACGTGACTTGAACACGGACTTTTCCACTCCCCAATAATTGCAGGACAGTTACATCAAGTAATCCATCAAATCATACACATTGGAACAAGCAATTTAGAAATGGCACTAGACCTTTCTTCCTCTGTAGCTCTGCCTAAATTGCAATAATCCACAATAATTATTGCAATAAAATAATTCATTTAATTTTTTATTTTACTCTAATTCTCCATTTATTATTGCCACTATTTTGTATTTTTTTTTCAATTACTCCACTTCACTTTTTTACTCTACAACCTTCACTCTTCCCTATGTTGTCTTTCTCATATTCCCACCCTCTTCTTTTCCCCACGAACCTTCACCCCTCTCATGTTGTCTTTTCCACTTTCCCACCAGAACCTTCACCCTTTCCAATGTTGCCTTTCCCACTTCCCTACCCTCTTCTTCTCCCCACCACAACCTTCCCCCTTCCTAATGTTGTCTTTCCCACTTCCCACACCCCTCTTCTTTTTCCCACAGAACCTTCTCCCTTCCCCCACACTTTCCTTTCCCACTTCCCCATCCAACTCCAGAATCTTCCTTTCCCTTCCCACCGTTCCAGTACTGATTAATTTTTTAAGGCTTAAATATGTTTTTTAAAATTTGTTAATTATTTTTAAAAATTCCTTCAAATAGTATTTTTTTATTAGTCATTCAAATTTTTAAAAAGTTATTTTTAGTATATATATATATATATATATATATATATATATATATATATATATAATAGTAGTAAATATATAAAAAGTATATAAATATATAGAAGAGTAGCCTAGCAAAATCATCATTTTAAACATATAAAAAGTATAGATAGGTTCAATGATCGAAACAAACATTTTATATTATTGACACATGAGAGTTTTGATAAAAAAAAAATGATTTTTCACCTTTTATTTTTTATTTGTATTTCTAAAGCTTTTGAGGCATTAGCTTTTATACTGTCGTATTGAATGTTGTTTTTGTTACCACCCTTCTTTTTTGTCTTCTGCCATAGCCATAGCTTGCACTCCCAGTCCACACGCTTTTTTTCCTTGCAAACACTTTGCACCCTATCAACTTTTTTGATTTTAAAATATATTAAATAAAAATTATCTTAATTTTGTTTTAAAATATAATAATAGGTACATCAATTTTCATCATATAAGAAATTTTATATCAAAGTTTATTTAAAAGTTTAATTTTGGTAAAAGTTTTTATATCATTAATCAATCATAAATTTTTTCATCATAACTTATAAAATTATTATTATAAATTTGAATAATTTTTTTTCAATATACTTACTATAAAAATTAATAAATTTATCATATATGATAATTTTGTGATTAAATAATAATATAATTTATGCACATATTATTCATTTATTAAATTTTAGTTGGAGAGGGTAAAACTATCAAAATTTACAAGTCATTTAATTCACTTTAAAATAATATATATATATATATATATATAAATATATATAATAGTATAGTTTGATGAGACCTTCTGATGGGACCTTCTAATATCATGGGATGATCTCCTTATCCAAACTCATATACCAAACATAATAATAGATACATCAATTTTAGTAGTTTACAAGTCATTTTCATTCATCTTAAAAGAATATATAAATATATTAAAGAGTATAATTTGTTGAGACTTCCTTATCCAAACCTAGAGAAGAAATATATTAATAGATACAACAATTTTTAGTTGTATAAGAAATTTAATGTAATAGATACAACAATTTAAGTAGTATAGGAAATTTTATATGAAAGTGTACTCAAAATTTTGATTTCTTATCAAAGTTTTTCTATTATTAATCAATCATAATTTTTTTTAGTACAACCTATAAAATAATTATTATAAAAATTATTAAATTTATCATATATGATAATTTTATGATTAAATAACAATATAATTTATGCACAATATATTCATTTATTCAATTATACTTGAGGAGAGTAAAATTATCAAAGTTTATAAGTCATTTTCATTCATTTTTTAATAAATAAATTGTTAGTCTAATTATATGACTCCAATAATCCTATATTGTTGACACATCGCTTAAACAAGTACAAAATGAGAATTTTAAAACTTAAAAGAGAAAGATAACCGAAAAATAAACACAAGGAAGAGGACGTAACACTAATCATGTGATATGTAAAGGAAAGAAAGTAGAAATGAAGATGTGTTTTTTCATAATATAATAAATTTTATGTGAAAGTTTATTTAAAAGTTTAATTTCTATAAAAGTATTTATATCATTAATCAATCATAAATTTTGTCAACATAACTTATAAAATAATTATTGTAAAATTTAATAATTTTTTTTTTCAATATACTTACTATAAAAATTAATAAATTTATCATATATGATAATTTTGTAATTAAATAGTAATATAATTTGTGCACATATTATTTATTTATTAAACTATAGTTGGAGAGGGTAAACTATCAAAATTTATAAGTCATTTTCATCCACTTTAAAAGAATACATAGATATATATGTAAAGGAGTATAGTTTGATGAGACTTTCTAAAAGGACCTTCATATACCATGGGATGACCTCCTTATCCAAACCCAAATACCAAATATAATAATTTTATATGATAGATACAACAAGTAGTTTATAAGTCATTTTCATTCATCTTAAAAGAATATATAAATATATTAAAAGTATAGTTTGCTGAAACCTTCTAATTCTCAAGCCCTTTTACCACCACGTGATGACCTCCTTATCTATACAAAATATAATAATAGATACAACATTTTTTAGTAATATAAGAAATTTTATATGAAATTTTATTCAAAAGTTTGATTTCTTATCAAAGTTTTTCTATTATTAATCAATCATAATTTTTTTCGTATAACCTATAAAATAATTATTATAAAAAATAATAAATTTATCATATATGATAATTTTGTTATTAAATAACAATATAATTTGTGCCCAATATATTCATTTATTCAATTATAGTTGAGAAGAATAAAATTATCAAAGTTTATAAGTCATTTCCATTCATTTTTTTAATAAATAAATTGTTGGTCCAAGTATATGACTCCAATAATCCTATATTGTCGACACATCACTTAAATAAGGACAAAATGAGAATTTTAAAAAACTGAAAAGAAAAGGATAATTAGAAATAAATACATGCAAGTGGGATTGTTTTAACAGTGACTTCAAGTGGGATTGCTTCAATATTGCTGCCCAGGGGTAGAACAACACATTCTAAGTTTGCTATCCCAGTGTCTGCAACACAAAATTCTACATGCAACATTTATCATGGGAGTGACTTGGCTGAATTGTTGCACATCACAAAACTATCAATTTGGGATGAAGTTCCAATGTGTCACAGGTACAGTATTGAGGCACTTGAAAATAGCTTAAAAGACATCATGCACAACGATAAACCTTTTGGAGGAAAGGTCATTGTTTTTTGTGGTGATTTCCATCAAATACTACCTGTTGTGGCAAGAGGTAATCGCTATGATATTGTCCATGCAACTCTAAATGCATCATATATTTGGGACCATTGTCAGATTCTTAATGATGCAATCCTACCCCGCAAGGGCATTGGATAGAAGACTCCAAGCAGATTGGGCCAGAGATCCAAGGGAAGACCCTAGGGTTCTCATGATCCTTAGGGTAGATTTTGAGCCCATGGGCTAAGTATGAGCCCGCTTATCTTTGTAAATATTAGAATAGGTTTTTCCTTCGTTTGGGCCTTGTATTTTGGTCATTCTAGTATTATAAGGTTTTTGCCTTGTATTTTGAGGTATTTCGAGTAGTCTTTGTAGTAGGGAATTTTTTGTATTTTCAGGTATTTTGTTATGGGGGTGAGCTTAGCTATTATAGGGTGCGTGTAGCTAAGCTCTAGCTTCTCATCTCAAGGAGGTGAGCTTAGCTATTAAAGATATGTGTAGCTAAGCTCTAGCTTCTTTAGGAATCTTCTTAAGGAAGCTTCTCAAGGAGGTGAGCTTAGTTATGAGAGGGGTGTGTGTAGCTAAGCTCTAGCTTCTCAAGGAAGTTTTCTCAAAGAAGCTTCTCAAGGAAGTTTTCTCAAGAAAGCTTCTCAAGGAAGCTACCTAGTCTTTAAATAGAAGCATGTGTAACACTTGTTGTAACTATGATGAATGAGAGTCTTGTGAGACATACTTCAAAGTTCCACTTCTCTCCCTCTTTTATTCCTTCAATTTCGTGCTCCCCCCTCTCTCTTTCTCTCCCTCTTTCTTTTCCTCCATTGAAGCATCCTTCCAAGCTTCTTATCCAAGGCTCATCTTGGTGGTGAAGCTCCTTCTTCCATGGCTTTTTCCCCAGTGGATGGTGCCTCCTCTCACCTCTTCTCCTTTGTCTTTCGCTGCATCTTCATGGTAGAAAATCACCATTAAAGGACCTCATTGAAGCTCAAAGATCC
This sequence comes from Glycine soja, assembly GCF_004193775.1. NCBI lineage: Eukaryota > Viridiplantae > Streptophyta > Magnoliopsida > Fabales > Fabaceae > Glycine > Glycine soja. The sequence goes on from NC_041013.1 coordinate 33,554,729, forward strand.
AGCCTCCATAGAAGCCCCACAAGCAAGCTTCCATCACTTAAGCTGACAAAAAACATGTGATTGCAATCCTGTTGCCCATACCAATTGTGATGACCTCAAACTATTTTCTAATTGGCTCCTAGACATGGGTGATGGTAAACTTGGAGAACCAAATGATGGATATGGCGAAATCACCATCCCAGATGAGTTTCTTATCAAGGACGCTCAAGATCCTATCCAGGCAATTGTTCAAGCAACATATCCAGATTTATTTAATAACTATAGCAACGAAGATTTCTTGCAAAAAAAAAGATGTTGTAGCCTCTACGAAACATGTTGTTGACAAAATAAATGACTATGCCCTATCTTTGATTCCTAGTGAGGAAAAAGAATATTGTAGTGCTGATAGTATTGATAAATCTGATGAACTACTCAATCCTGCTTTCGGAGTACTAACACCTGAATTTCTAAACTCATTGAAAACATCAGGAATACCTAATCACAAGCTCAAAATCAAGGTTGGTACTCCCATCATACTACTATGGAATTTGGACAATGTTGATGGGTTATGCAACAGAACTAGGCTTATGTGACAAGACTTGGTTCAAATGTGGTTGAAGTAGAGATTATTACTGGACCCAATGTAGGTCATAGGACATACATACGAAGAATGAATTTGTCTCCTTCTGATTCTCCATGGCCATTCAAGCTAATTAGAAGACAGTTTCCATTCATGGTTTCATTTGCAATGACCATTAACAAATATCAGGGACAGTCGTTGGCACATGTAGGATTGTATTTGCCAAACCCAATTTTTTCTCATGGCCAGCTATATGTTGCACTTTCACGAGTTCAAAGCAAAAAAGGACTCCATATTCTTATTCATGATAATCAAGGCACTCCAAAAAATACTACCATTAATGCAGTATACAAAGAAGTATTTGTAAACTTATAAACACGGTATGCTTCCCAAATTCTTATTTCTACATATGCATTATCATTAATCAAATTCATTTTCTATCAAAATATTATTCGTTGATTTCATTTTCAATTTATCAATTTCTAATAATATAATTACAATATACTATGTTTTTTTTTACTTTATTGTTACTTATACTTTGTTCAACATCAGCACTCTATTGCAATTTCATTATCTTCAGTTCTCAATTTAATTTGATATAATACTTTTATTTCTTTACTATTGCAGGAGATCAACAACAACACAAATGATCAAAATTTGTTATGGAATCATACCCACTAATGCGTATTCATTTCAATTCACCCCTTTTTAGGTTAGTGTTGATGTATATAGTAGCAAATTCCTACTTGGGATTTTTAAATATTCACTCACCTTATCAACATATGCAACCAATTCATTCATTTCTGTTCATTGTCCAGCCTCTCATTCACTACATCAACATATTACTAATGATAATCACACCAACACCATCTGAAACATTCTACAATACAATGAGGTTAGTTTCAAATACATACTTAAATTAATGTTTTTTTTTATCAATACTTCAATATTATTATCATCCCAATAAACAAAATTATCAAACTGTATACATGTAGTCATAATTTACATTTATCAATACTCAAATAGGAGTATGAGCCCGTGCATCGACACGGACGTCTCTCTAGTTTTATAATAAATCTAACGAGCCTTATTATTTTGATCATCATGATCCACTTATCCTATTAGATCATCTATAGACATCATCTGTGAAGTGTATATTTTTTCATCTAAGAAATATACAACAAAAGTTATTAGTTTTTTTTTAAACCGCAAATATTTGTTGTTAGAATGTTAATTCAAAGTGCAATCTCCATGATTGAAAAGGAATGTCATCAAAACCATCCTTGCTACAATATGATCCACAATATTAAAGGGGTTACAGATAGAGTTGGAGTTCAAGGATGCAAATTGTGTTGTTGACTCTTTGGTTAAATTCGACCTTTCTTTAGATGGCGAGGGGAGAGTCTTTGACGTTATACTTGATTTCACTTCAATTAATGTTTTTACTGATGTAGTTTGCATGTCTTCCATGAGTGGTGTTTAATAATATCTTCTATGGGGCATTAATCCCTGTTTGACACAAAAAAATATTAGTTTTACTAGTAGAGGGAATCATACCAGTCACCTTTTCTCCCTTCTCTTTTTCCTAAACCATCCAACTACCTTATATTTCTGTTGGAGAAGTTATTAGCTTTGTCTGGCTACCATTGAAGCTTTTTTAGAAGAAGCTATGGTTTTGTCTTCCCTCTGTCCAGTTTCTTTCTTGAAATTCCTTTAGAAACCATCTTCAATTTGCACTTTTCTTATTTAAGAAATGTTTGAAAGAACTTTCTACAGAGCTTATTTAAACTTATAATATTCTTGTTATAGATGACAGGGACGCTTGTAGCATCTATTCATATATTCAATTCATCTACACATTCCAAATGGCACACCAACAACTTATTAAGTATTTGAACTTTTGACAACTTATTGAAACATCTGTGATGATGCTTATTTCAATAAATTTCATGATCAAATATGAAACATAAGCTGTCACGCGACAACTTATTGAATAAGTATTTAATTCAACAGTTTACAAAAATGCAACATTAATAGAAAAAGTGTATAAATTCATTTATCATAAAATTAAAGACTTGTTTTGTACTTTCTAATAATTTGTTGGATTATATCTACTTTTAATTATTTAAAATTAAAATATACTTTTAGTCTTTCCATCTTAATTTTTGCCCCTAAAGTTTTTTTTACTTTAATTTGAGCATTTTTCATATTAGTCAAAACTAATACCCATTGTTGAACTTGAAAGTGGATGAAAAGACCAATTTTATCCAACAAAGATATTTTAAAATACTAAAAGGAAACATTTTGAGGATGGCTCCCTCATTAAGGCCACCAAGGTAGGGTTTAGGAGTTGTCATTTCCTCCTTTACTTCAGGTAATATATAGAGCAGCACATCAAACAAAATTTTGGGGGGTTTGACCAAAAGAGCGTAATTCAATTTGGAATTTATCAAATGGAATATTTTTCGAATAAATTCTCAAAAGGAGATAAGTAGTAAGAATTTTTACATGAGTATGAAATCATAAAAAAATTCACGATTTCACTTTTTTTAATAGTAAAGTAAAAAATCCAATGACTTTCATTTTTTTTAATTATTTACATAAAATCATAAATTTTTCACGATTTCAAATCGTGATTAATTTTTTTATTTCAAAATTAATTTTGAATGAATTTAAAGTCATTTTAATTTTAATTTTATATTCCATGATTAGTAGTTTTATTATTTTAAAATTAAAAATAATTATAATTAATATTTTTTTTATAATTTACGACTTTATTATCGTTCAAATAATAATTATAATTAAAACGACTAATTCTTTTATAATCCAATGGCTTTTTTTTATTCTTAACCATTAATTATTTTTTAATTAATATTTTCTTAACCAATAATAATTAGATAAAATGAACAAGGAATTATTTTTAGATTATTAATTTATATGGTTTAGATTCCTTTTTGTTTCCAAATTTGACAAATAATAATAATTTACAAAACAAAATATAGAAAATATTAAATAAAATAAGAGAAAAATGAACTTATTATCGTGCACAACGACATGATAGAAAAATAGAGTAGTAAAAACACCATAACATAAAATATAAAATTATAAAAGAAAGGCAACAATATTCATTGTTTGTGCAAATATATTTTTTTATATTGATTGAAAAGTATATTAAAAATATGTTAAAAGAAAAAGAGACTGGAGAAAAATGAACTTATATCAAAATAAAAGTACTAGAAAACAAAATATAAAATTATAACTAAAATGAATTTAAAGTCGTTTAAAATTAATTTTAAAATAAAAAAATTAATCACAACTTTGAAGTAGAGAAAAATTTACGACTTTATATAAATAATTAAAAAAATTAAAGTCATTAGATTTTTTTACAACTTTACTATTAAAAAAACAACCAAAGTCATAATTTTTTTTACGACTTCATACTCAAAAATCATACAAATTCCTACAACTTATCCCCATTTAGAGATTAATTAAAAAATACTCCCATTTAATAAATTCTAAATGAAATTACCTCCTTTTAGTCAAACCTCCCGAAATTTTGCTGGCTTTTGGGAAGGTTGAGTACTCTTTCCATTTGAGAGCAACATCTTAAATGTCCACGTGACTCTCTCTCCCTCCCTCCCTCTCTCTCTCACATTAGTTTTATTCTTGTGCTTCCCATGTATCATCTTAGTGTATATTTTATCATCAGGATTTACATGTTAAATATAATTTGGTTGTCCACCTTCCATAATAATAAGGGCTGTGATAAAAGCTAAGATCTCTGAATTGCATCAACCACCCAAGTACACTCCACTCTAAAGTCTACACAACCAAACTTTAATTAAGAGTCTGACTAACCAATCTTCTTAAAGTATTAGTTAAAAAATTAAAAGAAAAAAATATTTATTGTATAAATCATAAAAAAACATAAAAATAATCTTAAGTAGTGTAATTTTTCTTCTCCCAATAAAACATTTCTACTTTAAGTTCCTTGACCAATTTGCTTAAGATACTTATTAGCATTTGTCTTCACTTAAAAACACATGCACCTGCCCTCTAGTGTCAAACTTAACATGAAAAACCACCAGGGAACTTAAATGCCATAACAGCTTGCTTCCCAATCTCAAGACCAGGTCATCTTTTCCTACCTCTGCCCAATTGAATAAATGACAATTCATTCTCAACATTGTTTACCATTGTACAGTAAGATCATATTGGAATAAACTTCTCCTATTAATACTTATAGAAGAAGAAAATAAGAAAATAAATAAATTAAAGTTCTTGCATTAGCTAAAATCAATTTATACACTTACTTTTATTGAAGTTTTTTTTATTTAACTTCTCGGAAAAATTAAGGCAGATAAGTTAATTTTAGCTTATAAAAAATTCATTGCATTTTACTTTCTTATCTTATTTTCCAATTAGTGTTTAGGAATAAGTTTATCCAATCAGAACATAATAATGTAGGCAACAGAAAAAGGCTATGACAACGTGGCAACAGAAAAAATGGGAAATTTTATTGATTAAATGGCTAAGACAGAAAAATAATAACAATAACAACATATTCATCCTCATTTCACCAACCCATTAAGTACCCACCACTCATTCTATCTCCCTCTAAGGTTTCCAGTGTTTGGTATATAATCAACACATATATACATGTACAGAATCCTCCTCTGGCAGCGGACCAACCTCCTCTCCCTTTTGTCTATCTATCTTAAAGGTAAATATAAACTGACAATTTAATCAATTGTACATACATAAAAATCTCCCTTTTTTTCACCCACAAGGAAATTGGGGATACAAGAACAGCTGGTCTACATGAACTGAAAAGGAGAAGAGAAAAGAAAACTGACAAAGGGAAAGTTGGAGGAACATGGAACCAGAAAGCAATTAGAAATGAATGAATAAATAACAACTGCAAAAGTAACTAGACTATTTCCTGGTTCCACTAGCACTGGCTGCTAACAAGATTATTATGTGGTTTCTGAATATGCCACAGGTATCAAGAGACCATTTTGTGAGGGAACATAAGACTGGATGAAATGTGGAGAGTTTTGCGGCATGTTCAGGTGGCAGGATAGAAATGCAGTATACATCAGAAGCAGTACAAGGTCAAAAGTTCTACAAGCTGTAATGCCTAATGGAGTGTTCCAACATATCATGACTAGGACATATAATTTCCTTCACTCGACTGCCATTTTTGTAGATCTTGAAGGTTGGTACAACCCTAACATTCTCAGCAGCGGCGACTGCGGGGCTTGTTTGAATATCCACCTTTGATCAAATCAAACACAAAATTGAAAGCATAAGAAAACTACCACAAAGCTTTGTTTTTATCTCTAATTATCAAAATATGATGGAGGCAAGTCAAAAGTACAATGTGAAGGGAGCTACCTTAAGGAAGTTAATAGATGGATGACGACTACATAGTGTATTCATGAATGGCGATATCTGCTTACATTGCATGTTTGATGCAGTTTCAAAAAGGACAACAGAAACACCTGTAGAATTAGAGTTAATAACAGGAGATTTGCAAAATAACCAATCAGTAAAATGAGTTGCAGAAAATTTTCCTTATCCATTTTAATTACCTGGTAAAGATATTGCAGCTCTAAACTGCTCAAGACCTGATATGTCCTCCACTTCACCACCAAATTTTAAATTATGTACTTCTTCCCCACGAGATTTCTTTAATGCTACTTGTGCATGAAACAGATTTTCAGCAACTTCATTGTCGTCTGGTAGTTCTCTCCGCAAAAGTTCATAATCTGTTACTGCTTCTTCCCACCGTTCTAGCTGCATAATAAGGCAAGAGATGACTCCATTTACCTTTGAGTATGACAAAGTACTGTAACAAAATGAATAAGAAGTCAAATTTACCTTGCTATTTGAGGCAGCCCTTCGAAGAATGGCTTTTGTATAATTTGGTAGGATGCATAAAGCTTGATTGCAGTCTTCAATTGATCTTTCCCATTGCCCAAGCTTAAACCAACATGCTGCTCTATTGCAATAGAGGACAGAGTTTGAAGGGTCGAGCCTCAAACCTTCCCCGTATGCCGAGCAGGCCTCAGTGAACCTTTCTGACTTAAAAAGATCATTACCACGCAGTCGAGCTCTAGCAACCATCCTCACATTGTTGAGCAAAACAGCAACTTCAACATTTCGGGGGTCAATCTGACTAGCTTTCTCAGCAGCTGTAACTGCATTCTCAAACCTGCAACACATCCATCATCCATTCTCACTCTGCAACAGATACCTTTTCCAGATTAGATTTCTGATGAAGCTTACAGTTTCTGAACTCACCTTCCAAAAGCCATCTCAATCTGAGCTCTAACGAAGAAGCAATAAGCCTCGGAAAACATCCCAAAAAATCTTGCCTGTGATAAGGAACCAGGTCGTGGCTCGCTTTTGGGAATCTGTGATAAACATGATTCAGCATCATCCATCTGGTGTTGCTTGAGAAGGGCTTCTGCTCTACACATAAAGAGCTGTAAATTCATTTTCCAACCAGTTCAGACATTTTTCACACGTTTCACACCTCAATAACATATTCAGATCAACTCACATATGATTAAAAAGTACCTGAACACAAGAGTCTGCTCCAGCAGCAACAGCAGCATCAACCTCCCTCAGTACGCTTTTCCAATCTCGTATCCTCCGCACATCACCACATTTGTTAATATGCTTTTCCACAATTTGCAACTTCTGCAACTCAGCAGGATCTGGCTGCAGCCCAGGATAACAAAGGCGCTTCCTAGAGTCCTCAACCTGTCCTAACCTGTCACATTTCAGATATTATTCACCACACAACTTTCACATCACTAACACACCACATACAATGTAAAAAGCAACAAGTCCAAAATTCATAACAGCAAAAAGACATCTAATCCAATATTGTGGTAACTAACTAACTAAGAAACATTCATTAATTCGAATCAGATCTTATTGCTCAGTTAATAAATTCACATAAGAAAAAGAGTTTCGAAACTTGTTTTCCTACATCAATCACTTCACTTCAAACTCATTTTCAACCAAGGTTTCAAATTTCAGTTGCAATCCTGGTGTTGCTGAAAGTTGCTGACAAATTTGGCCTCTGAAACCCTAAAAAACCTTGTCATCAATCAAAATTAAAGCCGTTTTCTGAAAATCTGTTTTCAACTAAACTCAATTTTGTCACATGAAAAGCAACAACTTTTGTCATCAAATTAGTTGATTTTAAAATGCGGATAATAGATTCTTGATATTGCAGACAAATGCAGCCCCAAAAACGTTGACATTGCACCCAAAATCACAGTTGCAAAAACCTTGACACTGAAGCCAAAATCAGGTTTTATATAAAACCTTTACCATCAAAATCAATCTTGCAAACACTCATCCAAACACACACTAGATTCACCTGAGAAACAGCATTGCCAAGCGCTGATGCGCCCTCCCATAATTAGGATCCAACACCACAGCCTCCTCACACGCCCTCACCGCCTCCGGCAGCCGTCCCAACCCGGTCAACGCCGCCGCACGGTTGCTCCGGTAAGCGGCATTGCCCGGCGACATCGCAATTGCCCGATCATACAAACACAACGCCTCAGCAAAGTGCCCTCTCTTATACTCCGCATTTCCCATCCTCTTCACCTCCTCCGGATCCACGCGCTTCGCTGAATCTCCGGCGATCCTCACATCCCCACCACCACCACCTTTTCCACCTCGCATTATGCTCCCGTGGCCGTAATTCCCCGTGCCGGATCCCAGAACATCCGACCGGGAGCTCCGGCTGGGCGCCACCGCTGCGGTCGCCGCCTTGAGAACCCTCCCGGACGGGCAGATGTTCCCGGCCGGGAGAACGCTCAGAGGCGGTGAATTCACCGCGGCGGAGGAGGAGGAAGACGACGGAGATCTCTGGCTCTGACCCGAATTGGATCTCCGGTGACCCGGTTTGGAAACACGGGTCGGACTATTGGTCTCGCTCGACCCAGACAACTCGCCGGAATGGGATCTCTTGGAAACCGCGTTATTGTTTCCGCTTCGACCCGAACCCGACCCGGTCGACCCGCTGCTAGTGCTCGTACTAGTGCTACTCGTTGTAGTGGGTGCACTGTGGTAGTGACGTGGCCGCAATGTGGAAACCGGTGAACCCAAATCGAGTTCTCGGAAATCGGGCTTGTTGGTGTTGTCGTCGGAGCAACTCAGTGAGTCGCGGAACCGCTCGGTGAGCCCTAACTCGGACGACACGGGTTTCCTGGAATGTGACATCGTTTTTCTTTTTCTTCTCACTCACTCACTAACCGAAACAACAAGAAGGGTATCTTAAAAACTAAAATCTCTCTTTTGTTTTAAATTTTTGAATTTTTTTTCTTTCTTTCTTTCTCTCTCTGTGAATTTGCAGCAGCAATGTCACAAGCGGTGATGGGGATCTCGTGAAAGTGAGGAATGAATTGTTAGAGAGAGAAAATGGGGTGTGTTGTGTTGTGAAGTGTTGAAAGCTATGCAGAGAGAGAGAGAAAATGGAGAGAAGAAGGAAGAGAAAGAAAGAAAGAAAGGATGAAAGAGGTGAGCTTTTATTTTCTTTTGCTTGAGCTTCACCTGCTGCTTCACGAGACAGCTTTCTCTCTCTCTCTCTCTTCTATCTTCTTTGTTTATCTTTCTAATTTTTCGTCTTTCTTATGCACTGTTCCTCAATTATCATTACTTCCTTTTCCTTTCTCTCTTTTTTTTTTTGTTTTTTTCATTTTTTCTGTCAATTGCCTGTAATTATTCTGGAATTCTGAAAGGAATAATATATTGGATTGAATTAATTTTTAAATTCTTCAGAAAAATGAAATTGTCAATAGTAAATTATTTTTTTTTATAAAATATTGAATTTATTTCCATAATTATTGAATGACGGTTGTTTTCAAATTTTCAAATTATAAAAATAAGGATAAAGAATTATATTTGATATTTTTTAATAAAATTAAGGATCGAATTAATGGATTATTTAATATTGAAATTTACTAATGCACATTATTTTTTAAGAAAATTAATATAATAAGTTATATCTTAAGAAAATTAAGTTATAATTTATTAATATATTCCTTTGAAAAAAAGTGAGAATATGTTAATAATTATGGGTTTATATATATATATATATATATATATATAAATATAATTTTCGTTTCAAAAAATTTTAATAAATCATTTTTTAAGTATATTTTAAGAAAATTAAAATAGAATACAGCCCTTTTAAAATGTACCCAAAAAATACATTCCTTTTAGAAAATGGTGTTGATGTATATTGACAAATTTATTCAATTATTATACTGATTGATTTAATTCAGGTCAAATTTTTTTAAAAATTTTTTTACAGTCATTTATTTTTTTCGTTTTAATTTGGTCTTTTATCTAAAATTATTAATTTTAATAGCGATAAAAACTGTTATAATTCGTATAAAAAAAATGGCCATAATCGGTAAAAAAAAAAAGATAGTTTAATTTCTTATACTAAAATATGCTACAATAAAATAAATTAAAGAAAAAAAGGGATAAGTGAGAAAAAAATTGAAACAAAAACTTTATTTGTTATTTTATTTTTGAGGAAAAAACAAATTACCTACTGTCAATTGAGATAAGTGAGAATCAATCTGCTCTGGTGCTCCCCCCCCTCTCTCTCATGGGTGCAGTTGGAGCCAAAGCCAAGTTTCCCATTCATCTGTCATTTTTACCTTTCGTTTGACACTTGTCGTGCATATTAATTTAATTAATTATATTAAAACAAAGAGGTTAAATTGTAGTTTTATTTTTTTATTGGCAATTGGAGTCTCTTATTTTTTTCGATAATTTTAATTCTTATCTTTTAGAAAATGTTGATCTAATTTTTAAGTTGCTTATGTTTTATTTTTTTTTTCAATTGAACAGTAATATATTGATTTAAAGTATCATCAAAATAATTTAATTAATTAAAATATTAAAAAAATATAAATAAAATTAAAATTTTGACCTAAATTATAAATTTTTTAAAATGTGAGAATTAAATTTGTGAAAAAAAAAAATAAGAGAGCTAAAATCTCATATCGAAAAATTAAAGATATCAAAATTACAATTTAACCAAACAAGAATATAATTTTTTTTCTTATGTAAAAAAACATATTTTTCCTTTATTTTTTTTATGAAAACTTATTTATAGTATTTCATTGGTAATCAAGTGTTCAACACAAGGAATTACATGATTGAAATGAAATCATATACTAGGTAAAGATGGAGTAGCCCTAGCTAATGCATGAGCCACTTCATTGACTTGTCTCCTAAGAAAACATACATTAAATGTAGGATTCAGACCTAGAACTATCTTGCATCTTTTAACCAAGACACTCATTTCTGATAAACCCGATGTAAATTTTGATATCTTATCAACCACAATTTCATTATTTGTCTCAAACACAATGTGATGAAGGCCAATGAATTATGCGAATTCCAGCACAACTACCAAACCCCACATCACTCCTTCGTCCACTTTCATACATGGCTTCTTCCACATTGTTCTTGCTACCACCAGTCTACCAATATCACCACAAAAGCATATAGCAGTTCCTTCGTAGTTTTGGACACAAATAAAAACTAGCATCTACATTAGATTTCAAATGCCCTTGTGGTGGCTTCATCCACTTATCGATGCTACTACCGAAATAGGATTGATGGTTCTCTTCCACTCTCTAAACTCGAGCCCAATCTTGGAAGAAATCATCTCCAAGCATCAAACAACATTGTCTGACCTCTCTTTGAGCTCCCAAAGCATATCGTTCTGCCTTCTCCACGTGTTCCAATGCAACACAACTACCCTCTGTTGTTGATGAGGGATGACTTAGTTTAACTTTTTCATGACTACTCATTACAAGAGTCAGCACCATCAATAGTTCTCTCTAGAGTATCATGCAGTTGTATGATGTCCCAACAACCAAAATTTACCTGACAGTCAAAGAAGATGTTGAATGTAGTCTCCACATCATTCTCGCAAAGAGGGCATACCAAAAAGCAATCAACTCCTCTTGATCTAAGATTAGCTCTTGTAGGAAGGCATTCATGAGCAAGTCTCCATACCAAGGACTTCATCCTAGGTGGAACATGAATCTTCCACACACTTTTCTAGTTTCTAGACACCTTAAGATGCTTAAGGTCAAGAACTTTGTCCATGATAATCTTGTACGCACTCTTCACCGAGTAGATTCCATCACTAGTAGTTGCCCATAATTGTAAATCTTCTCTAGTAATATCAACAATTGGTACTCTTTTGATTGCTTTTCACGTCCTCTTAGTCAAATACATGTTCTATCAACCCATTAGTCCAACAACTATTTTAATGATCAATAATATCTCCCACCTTTAAGGTCTTCATTCCAACATAGACTGATGTTGAAATAATTTTTCCCCTCATCCTATAAGCATGGCTCCTCACGCGCATCGATGCTAGACCAATTTCCAAGCTTCCATCTCAAACCTTCTCTAAGAGCCATTTTAGATGAAAATATGCTCTACCATGTAAATGATGGGTTATGCCCTAAAGTTGAACCCATAAAGTCCAATCCTAGAAAATATTTAGCTTTGAAAATTCTTGTAAGCAAAGCATTAGGAGCATAAATAAATTTCCACCATTGTTTTCCTAACATGGCCAAATTGAGAGAAAACAGATTCTTGAAACCCAATCCACCATCTTCTTTTGAGACACACAACTTGTCCCAAGCTAGCCAATTTATACCTCTAGAATCTGGGACACCCTCTACCCCGATATACATATTTATATAATATAATACATGAAAATACGAAATTACATACAATGATTTTATTCAATAAGCATAAAAAAGTTCATGTGGGTACTTTTGTTCACATTCGTGTTAATCACCAAATTAAAAACTTATCAATTAAGGGTATGAAAACATCTTCGGCTCAAACAAGGTTGTCCAAAACTCCAAAGAATGAACTAAAGACTCAACATATGAAAAAAAATGATAAAAATTACATGTCTAGAACTTCATGCAATTAATACAGAAACCCATGCCCCAATGTCACATCCTATTAGAGCACGATATCCCAACGTCCTTTAACATGAGGTTCTCCATAACCATCCACCTAATCATCTGCTCCCATGAATACAAGATTTGAGATCATCACAGGATCCAAACACAAACAACACACAGGGAGTGAGTTATCACATTCATAGCTAATAGAGAGAAATGAGACAACATGTAGATATGCATATCATATAAATGAAATACAACTTAAACACAACTCACGTCATTCCACCACTTATTGTAGAAGCAAGCTTCATGATGAATCAAGATTGATTCAAAGAGTTTTGATGATAACAAAGATGATGACAAAAAGCAAAGCTCAAAAGTCAAGAACACTTCATGATAACAAAGATGATGATCTCAAGAATCAAAGAATGAGTTCAAGATTGAATCAAGAACACTTCAAGGTTCAAGAGGAAATTTGATTTCAAGAATCAAGAATCAAGTTTCAAGATTCAAGTTCCAAGAATCAAGATCAAGATTCAAAACTAAAGATTCAAGAATCAAGAGAAGACTCAATCAAGATAAGTATTACAAAGTTTTTCAAAAACTGAGTTGCACATGAATTTTTCTCAAAAACCTTTTACCAAAGAGTTTTTACTCTCTGGTAATCGATTACCAGAATATTGTAATCGATTACCAATAGCAAAATGTTTTTCAAAAAGCTTTCAACTGAATTTACAACGTTCCAATTGATTTCAAAATGTTGTAATTGATTACAATGATTTGGTAATCGATTACCAGTATGTTTGAACGTTGGAATTTATATTTAATTGTGAAGAGTCACATCCTTTCACAAAAAAGCTTTGTGTAATCGATTACACTGATTTGGTAATTGATTACCAGCGATACTTTCTGAACAAAATCAAAAGATGTATCTCTTCCAATAGTTTTCAAGTTTTTCTAAAAGTCGTAACTTTTCCTAATGGTTTTTAAGTTTTTCTAAAGGTTATAACTATTCTAATGGTCTCTTGACTAGACTTGAAGAGTCTATAAAAGCAAGGTTTTGATTTGCATTTTATTAATTCATTCTTTAGACAACAAACTTTTGCCAATTGATTTCTGAATCTCTTTGAACTCCTTCTTCTTCTTCCTTTGCCAAAAGCTTTCTAAAGTTTTCTGGTTTTCCAAACCTTGAAAACAAAACTTGTGCTATTCATCTTTTTCATTCCCTTCTTCCTTTGCCAAAAAGAATTCTCCAAGGACTAACCGCCTGAATTCTTTTTGTGTCTCTCTTCTCCCTTTTCCAAAAGAACGAAGGACTAACCGCCTGAATTCTTTTGTGTCTCCCTTCTCCCTTGTCAAAGAATTCAAAATGATACAGTTTGAGAATTCTTTTTTGTTAGACCTTGTGGCCTCAATAATCTTAAGAGGGATAGGCTTAGAATGCAGAAGAAGCAACAACAATCAATTTAATAATGTTTTATAAACATGCAAGGCAAAATTGATTGCAATAACATAAATGAGATAAGGGAAGAGAGAATGCAAACACAGTTTTATACTGGTTCGGCCACAACCCGTGCCTACGTCCAGTACTCAAGCAACCCACTTGAGATTTCCACTATCTTTGTAAAATCCATTACAAAGTCTGAACCACACAGGGATAACCCATCCCTTGTATTCAGGAATCCTTTACAACAAGAGACTCACAGTCTCTTAACCAATCTCATTGAATAAGAAGAATGGAAGAAGAATTCTCTCTTCAAGAGAAGAATATTACAATGAAGATCATGTAAGAATCCTTATAGATTTTGCAAGTGTTTGATCAAGGATTTCTTGAGAGAGCATTTGACAATGAAGTTCTTTTGGAATCTCTCTCATTGTCTTTTGAGAGGATAAGACATTTTTGCCAAGCAAAACTCTCTACATAAAATTCGTGCCCAAGTCACCTATTTATAGGCCTTTGATGGCCATTCACAAATCTAATGAAAAGATGTGACTGTTGGCAATATTCCTTGAAAATCCTTTCTGGTAATCGATTACAGAATTAGTGTAATTGATTACACAGTTGTTTTTCTTGAACAATTGTGACCCTTCATTTAAAATTTGAATTCCCAACGTTCAGAGTCTCTAGTAATCGATTACATATGATGTGTAATCGATTACACACTTTCAAACCATTGGTAATCGATTACATGTATTGGTAATCGATTACATGTGCCTTGAATGACTTGAAACCTTTCATTGTGAGGCAAGGCTTGATCTTGAAGAAATCTTGAATCAAGGCTTTGTTTGTTGAAACAATCTTGTATTAATCTTGAAGCAAAATGAGCCTTGTTTAATTCTTCTTTTGACATCATCAAAATCATGTATACATACATTCACATTCTCCCCCTTTTTGATGATGACAAACATGTGATTTCTTCTCAACACCATCAAAGCTTGCATGATTTACATTCTCCCCCTTTCTCAAGCAAATTCTTAATTCTTCTTGACATCATCAAAATCTTCATGATTTACATTTTTGTCGCAACCTACCCTTTTGCGGGCGAGCGAGGCGAGGCTCACGGGTGCGTCTTCCAAAGGAGGAAAATGTGCGGAGTCGCCACCAACGTTTATTTGTGGAAAACATCGAAAAAACCGAAGGAAACCGGTCATGAAAAATATTCCAGATTCGAGAGTTGTATTTACCTTTGAGGAAGGTATAAGCACCTCTCACGTTTGTCCCAAAGGACAACAGCCTTAGATTAGAATTGTGTGAAATTATGTATCTAAACTTTTATTTCTTTTTTTATTTTGAGGTTGACAAAAGCGGGGCTCTTGCTCCTACGTACCCTCCATCGAAAAGGAAATCAGACCTACGTAGTTCTTTCTAAAGGGCGAACCAAGCGATTCTTTTTACTTGGAAGGAGGTCCTTTTAAGGCGTTGGACCTTAAAATGAACCATTTTTACTTGGTGAGAAAAACTGAGGTATCGAACCTTAAAATCCTTTTTAGTGATTTTTTTGCGGACGAGCTTGACTTTGCGAGTTGATTTTAGCCTTAGTTTCACTTTAATTATTAGTCAATTCAATTAAGAAAGAGAAATCCCAAAGAGAAACGTCCGATTGATTTTTTTGGTTTATTTTACTAAAATATATTTTTTGATTATGATATTATTATTTTACCTCTTTTTGGTTTTCAACGTGGTTACGGCATGACCGAACGGTCGGATTTTATTTTAACAGAAATTAACGGATATTACAAATCAAATGATCAGTGAAAATTTATTTTATTTTTTGATTAGGCGAGAAAATGATTTAAGTAAATGACTAAAGCACGACAAAAGGGGGTATGGAAAGTAAATGAAACGAGAATAAAAGTACGCGAAACAAATGGGGACCACCAAGGGTACATATAATGAATTAAAAAGTTCGATTTCGGGAACTTACCGGTTGAAGACTGAAGAACGACGAAAAACGAACGACAAATGATGAAGAACGGTTGAAAATCTTCGCGAAATCACCCACGGAAACGTTACGAAAGCGCCTCGGCTTGGATTTTCTTCACGGAAACAATTTTCCTCACTAATTTTAAGTGATTACGAAGTACCACAAGGGCTGAACCCCTTTCTCCTTCACTCCTCCCTCTATTTATAGGAAAATAGGGGAGGAGCTTGCCACCCAGCTCGCCCAGGCGAGTCAGGTTGCTTCCTCCAGAAGCAACCGCCTTCTGGAGAAACATCCTGGAAGGCCCGAGTGGTCCTGGTTGCTATTTGCACCTTTTTTTTTTACTAAATACACCCCTTTGCTTTTTTGGTGATTCTTTTTCCGTAACATTACGAAACTTTACGAATTTCGTAATGATACTTGTTTTCTTTCCGTAAGGTTACGGAACCTTACGGGTCATGTAATTACTCGTTTTTTAGCTTTCGGAATGTTACGGAAACTCATGGATTGCGTAACAATACTTCCTTTTGATTTCCGGCATGTTACGGAATTTCACGGATTGCGTAACAATGCTTCCTGTTGATTTCCGACATGTCTCGGAACTTCACGTATTGTGCAACAAAGGGTGCCAAGTACCTCGAAGCGGTCAAACAAAGGTTGCATGCCATCAAACAATGGTCCCTAGACGAAATTAGGGAATGACAATTGCCCCTCTTTACTTACCTTTTATCGGAGATAAGAGGAAAGCAAAGATAAAACACTGATTTCGTCCGTCTTCACCCTTTCCGTGATTATTCTATGACGACTTCCGTCTCTCCTTCTTCTTTCTCTGCACAACACAAAACAAACACAAACAACAAAAAAACACTAATAACATAATATACACATATACACATGTTTGGCAAAGGAACCAATCGGGAAAATAACAAAAAACCATATTTCCCAGTCACCGGAGGCTCCGCGCTTGATAACGGAGGACGCATGAGCAGCGCTAGGCAATCAATTTATGGGGCTCCGAATAGGATGGTGGAGGATACACGAATAGTGTTAGGCAATCAATTCGTGGGGCTCCGGACTTGATGGTGGGATGATGCAATCCTCCCTAGGAAGGGACCAATCACTAGAACCATGAGCAAGAGGCTCCAAGAAGATTGGGCTAGAGCTGCTGAAGAAGGCCCTAGGGTTCTCATGAACCTTAGGGTAGATTTCTGAGCCCATGGGCCAAGGTTGGGTCCAATTATCTTTGTACATATTAGACTAGGATGTCATTATATTTGGTCCTTGTATATAGGGCTCCATATTGTAGGTAGGGTACCCTAGAAATATAGGATTTTTCAGCCCTTGTATTTTTTGGGCACCTAGACTAGTTTTTGTATTAGGGGTAGTTTTGTAATTTCACATGCACTAAGTGGATATTTGATGTGTGTGGTTGGAAATAAATTTAATTGAATTGGTAGAAGCCCAATCCAATTAAATTTTAGAGGGGGAGGTGAGCATTTGCTTACTACACCCCATTGCCACATCATATAGTCACACTTTGTGCATGTCCTTCATGCTTTTCATGCCTCATGACACCTAAGCACACTTAGTGGAGAATCTTGTAATTGATCTTGGATTAGTGGGCTGAACCATAACTAAAATTCACTAATCATAATTAGTGAAATTTTGGCTCCAAAGTTTGGCTCCACAAATTCAATTTCAAATTCAAGTGAAATTTGAATTTCCCTCCAATTTTGTGTGACACTTAGGCTATAAATAGAGGTCATGTGTGTGTATTTTTTTGAACTTTGGTCATTTGAATATTAACTTCAGATTTCAGAGCTCCTTTTGATCACAAAATTTCGTGCTCTTCTCTCCCTCTCCCTTCATTCATCTCCTTCTTCCTCCAAGCTCTTATCCATGGCCTCCTATGGTGGTGAGCTTCTTCTAGACTCATCTTCTCCTTGAAGTGGCGTCTCCTCTCTCTCTTCCTTCCCCATTCCGCTGCCATTTATCTTCCAAGAAGCAAAGGAATCCATTGATGAAGAAGATCCTAGGCCTACAAGCTCCAATGGAGCTTGCATCATGTGGTATCAAGAGCATCTTCATCTAGGTGATGTTCTTTTGCTTCCTCTATCTTTTTGTTCGGTGAATTCTCTTTAATTCCTTGTTATTCATCTTATTCTCCATGTATATCCTCCATTGTCTTGTGGTTTGGTGCTGTTTAGAGTAGATTCAAAGAAAATAAACCGATTAAATCTTAGATCTACACTTGTTCTTGCATTTCTATGGTTCAAATTTTGTAGATCTACTCTTGAATCTTGTTTTTGTGTTGATTTTAGGTTCTATCATTTTTCATTCATAATATTCTTGTGCTGAACCTTAGATCTAAATTTTCTTCCAAAATATTGATTAGAAAAAAAAAACACAAAAATCTAAGTGTAAATCACTTAATCCATGTTGTCTTAGAGTCATGTTTAGTCATAGTAATTGTCACATTATGTTCTAAGTTTGTGTTGAATTTTTATTTTGTTGATTGAATTCTAGATACATTTGTTCATGTATTCTTGTCATTCTTAGCCTATCTTTTGAATTTTGAGTCTAATTCATGCATGTTATTTAGTTCATAACATGTTCTAAATCAATTCCTAGAAGTAGTCTTGTTGAACTTTTTTTTTTTTTTTTCTTCTAAGTTTCCTACATGATGCCTATGATGAAGTTGAGTTGTAGTGCTGAGTTGTGGCTGGATTTGTGAATCAAAATAAGTCTTAAGCTCTCTTTAATTGTGTTATTCAAGATAATTGAGCATAAGCAAACACAAATTGTAACTATCCAAGCCTTAAGCAACATAAACACTACTCTTGATTTCTAGGTTGAAATCGCTGGTGTTGGCAGCTTGAACATACGAACTTGTATAAATTACTGGGAATTGGTCACTACGTTTTTTGAGCTGAAACTTTTACTGAATTTTCTAGACATCTGGACGAAAATTATAAAAAAAGAACCAAGCGATTTGGATTAAAGGAAAAAATAACAAAAATCTCACAAGTTGGCAGAAAAATCAGTGTCCAGGAAAAAAAAAAAAAGAAAAGTGAAAGGAAAGTGTGCTTGTTGTTTTGGCTCAAAATTTGTTCTATAATTGGTGCCTATTTTATACCAATCCTAGTTCTGAAATTGCAATTGAAAATTATTGTGAAAACAAGTGCCAAAACTAGAGGTTTCTTGAGTCTTTTTTTTTTTATAGAGTTTTTCTACTCTACTCTAGAGCCATTCTAGGTTTCTCTTTGAGTCCTAGCTTGCTTTTTTGTGCTTTTCATTGCTTTAGTTGTTGAATAATCCTTGGAAATTTGTCTTGTTAAAACTCTATTGGTTTAGCTTTCATTTCATTTTTTTTTTGGTCTTTGGTTATTGCTTGTCTCTTTGTTTCCTTGCTTGTGAGTTGCCATATAGGGAATTGGAAAGGAGGATTGGTGCCATATCTTGAAGAATTTGAGTCAAGAAGCAAGGGGCCAACCACCTTAAGAGCTATTGGACTAAGAAGCACTCCAAATTGAGTGAAACACTAAAGAGAGAATAGCCACCACAATTGAGGACTTTTTTCTTTGTAATTTTGTAATTGGCAATTTGCTTTGCTTTCAAATTTTGTAACAAAAAGGCCTTTCATTGGAAGTAAGTTGGGAGCCTCCGCTAGGTCACCCTACTTCCATTTGTGTGTAATAATTTTAGGCAATTTTCCCTTAGGATAGTGAGTGTTTTGTTGGGAACCTTAAATGAGGTCATCCAAACACTCTTAGGATCCGCCTAGTTTGCATTTCTTGCACTTTAATTTCTTGCTTACTTTCATAGCTTATTTCCTTTACCCTCCATTGTCAAACCGCCTAGATAGCTTTCCTTTTACCAATTAGTTTTTACCTTATCTTTCACACCTCTTTTAGTGTTTATTTTGGCTAGTTTCAACCATAGTTTCTTTTACCTTTCTTTCAAACCCCCAACAAGAAAGAACCATAACTTAGGAACCAACATGAGTCTTCATTCTTCATCTAGTGTTAATGGTGAGGGTTCTACTCCTAAGGACCCCTTGTATAAGATATTAGATGAGTTGAGATCCCTTAAGTTGTGGAAAGAAAAACAAGAGAGAAAAGAAAAAGGTAAAAAAAGAGTGGAAGAAATAAGTCAAGATGAAAGAGAGAAAATAAGAGAGGAAGAAAGAAGAAAAATAATGAAAGAAATGAAAAGGAAAAAACATGCCTCCTATAGTAGTCATGACTCTTGCAAGAGTTTAAGTGAAGAACTTAGCGACTATTATAGAGGGCGTCATAGTTCACATACTAAACATCACTCCCAAAAAAGAGAAAAGGATAAAAGGCCTCAAGAGGTTAACATTAGCCTCCCATATTTCCATGGAAAAGATAATGTTGAGGCTTACTTAGATTGGGAAATGAAGGTTGAACAACTCTTTGCTTGCCATCATATTAGCGAAGAGAGAAAAGTTCCATTGGCTACCCTTAGCTTTCAAGGGTATGCCCTTTATTGGTGGAATTCCCTTGTTAGGGAACGTAGGATTCATGGGGATCCTCCAGTAGAGTATTGGAATGATCTTAAGAGTGCCCTTAGGAAGAGGCACATTCCCTCCTACTATGAAAGGGAGCTTATGGACAAGCTCCAAAGGCTTCGACAAGGGAGTATGAGTGTTGAAGAATATAGACAACAAATGGAACTACTCCTTTTAAGAGCTGGACTTAGGGAAGAGGAAAGAACAAGCATAGCTAGGTTCCTTAGTGGACTTAATATGGAAGTGAGGGACAAGGTTGAACTCCTTCCATATAGGGACCTAGATGAGCTAGTCCAACTTTGTATAAGAGTGGAGCAACAACTTAAAAGAAAGCCTTCTTCAAAATCTTATGGCTCTCACTCTTATCCAAGGAAGGACCAAGCCCATGGAATTTTGGGGGCTGCACCTTCAAAACCTAAGGAAGATAAGGGTAA